>NC_063061.1:18963769-19275076 GCF_018812025.1 Megalobrama amblycephala | reverse complement strand
AAAGCAGGAGAAGAACAGGGACCAGCGGGCCTGGCGTGGGTTGAGTCTCTTGGCTGTGCGGAGGTATTCGATGTTCTTATGATCAGTGAACACCACGAATGGATGAGTGGCTCCCTCCAACCAATGGCGCCATTCCTCGAAGGCGGCTTTCATTGCGAGAAGTTCTCTGTCCCCGACATCATAGTTTCTCTCTGCTGCTGTGAGTTTTCTAGATTGGAAAGCACAGGGATAAAGTTTAGGTGGGTTACCTTGTCTTTGAGAGAGTACCGCCCCTAGACCAGTGCTGGACGTATCAACCACCACGATGAATGGAAGAGATGGATCGGGGTGATGGAGGATGGGAGCTGACGTGAACCGTTCCTTAAGGTTCTGGAAGGCTTGGATGGTGGCGGGTGACCACTGGAGGAGAGTATTCCCCTTTTTGACCATGCTGGTGAGCGGGCAGGCTATGGTGCTGAAGTTGCGTATAAATCATCGATAAAAGTTTGCAAATCCCAGGAAACGTTGTAATTCTTTGAGGGTGTTAGGACGTGGCCAGTTGAGAATTGTGGATATCTTTTTCTCGTCCATCGCTACCCCCTCAGGGCTGATAATGTACCCCAGGAACACAGTGGATGTCTGGTGAAATTCGCACTTCTCCGCTTTGGCGTACAATTGATGCTGGATCAGTCGTTGGAGGACTTTCTGACTTGCTGCACGTGTTCCTCCATGGTGTCTGAGTAGATGAGGATGTCATCTATATAAACGATAACAAATTTGTTAAGCATGTCCCTGAATACATCGTTAATGAACGCCTGAAAGACAGACGAACTATTGACTAGCCCGAAGGGCATCACAAGATATTCGTAGTGACCAGTGGCTGTGGAGAAGGCTGTCTTCCATACATCTCCTTCCTTAATACGAATCAGGTTATAGGCACTATGAAGGTCTAATTTAGTGAAGAACTTGGTGGTGCATAACTGTTCAAGTGCTGCTGGAACTAGAGGCAATGGATATCTGAATTTCACAGTTATATCGTTTAAGCCTCGATAATCAATGCAGGGACGAAGACCACCATCCTTCTTACCCAAGAAGAAGCCTGCTGAAGCTGGAGACGTTGAAGGACGGATGAACCCCTTAGCCAGTTCCTCCTCTATGTATTTCCTCATGACTTCGGATTCAGGTTGTGACAGTGGGAAGATACGGCCCTTGGGTGGTGTGGTTCCTGGAAGCAGATCTATAGCGCAGTCGTATGAACGGTGTGGAGGTAACTGGGAAGCACGCACCTTGCTGAAAGCTATGACCAGACCCTGGTACTCGCTGGGCAGGTCGGGGTTTGACGGGCTGTATGTAGAATCTCCGTGCGCTGTGGTTTGGATGGATCTCATGGGTAAGTTGACTGGGTGTGACAAGCACTTCTCTTGGCAGTGTTCATTCCAGCATGTAATTTGCCCTTCTCTCCAGCATATTTGTGGGTTGTGAGTTCGTAGCCAGGGGAGACCTAGGATGATAGAAGAGGTGGAAGTGGGTAGGATATGGAACTGGATTTCTTCAGTGTGAAACAGACCAATCTGTAGAGTGAGAGGCTGGGTTATGGTGTTGACCCAGAGGACGACCGTCTATTGCTTCCACTGTGAGAGGAGAAGAACATTTGATTAATGGGACATTATTGTGTTGTGCGTAACTTTGAGACATAAAGTTCCCCACGGCCCCTGAGTCCAGTAATGCAGATGTAGTAAGTAGCAGTTCATTGATTTGCAGTGTTATGGGCACGGACACGCACATTTCAGAGTTGTAGTAAGGGTTCACTCACCGACCGTGAACCTTCTGGACGGGAACGCAATGGGCAGTTATTCCTCATGTGACCAGGGTTACCGCAATACAAGCACAGATGGTGTGATAGTCTGCGACTTCTCTCCTCTTCAGATAGATGGTAGGCATTGATTTGCATTGCTTCGGGAATTTCTGGATCCACAGGAGGAGTGGAGCGAGTGCTGCGTCACTAGCAGGACTTACGGGAGCGTAACAGGTTATCTATTTGAATTGTCAGTTCAATGAATTGATCCAGGCTCCTGCCCGCATGAACGACAGGCGAGTTCTGCTTGTAGTTCATGCGATAGACCTCTACGGAAACATACTTTCAGTGTGTCACTCACCCAGTTGGTAAAGTGCTCATAAGAGGGAAAAGCAGCACCATCATCCTTCCATACAGCAGTCATCCATTCAAGCACCCTCCCAGTGAGTAAAGAACAAACGAAGGCAATCTTACCAGAGTCTGCGGGGTACTTGGCAGGTTGTTGACTGAGATACAGAGAGCATTGTAGGATAAAACCTTTGCACTTGGCGGGATCACCATCATACTTTTCGGGGAGAGAGAGGTGCGGGTTACCCTGTGGCGGCTTCTCGGCCGCGTGGGTAATGGCGGCCGCCGTAGGTGGTGTAAGTGATGTGAGGCAGTTGAGCTGGTGTTGATGGGCAGCAAGCTGGCTGGCTTGGGCTGACAGGGTTGCACACAGGTGTGAGAAAGCAGCTGGATCTTGGGCTGGCGAAGTCTTCTGTAATGATTCATCACAAGGACTGGGATCCATTTGCATGCTTTATTGTAACAGAGCGTAATCAGACAGGCAGGGTCAATCGGGCAAACAGGTACAGCAAGGGACAGGCAGTAACGTGGTGAGTAAACAGGCAGAAGTCAGGACAGGCAGATATCACTCACAGAACAGTAGACGAGGCAAGGATCAAAAGGAAGGCGGCAGAGGATCGTAAACGGGATACAACAGGTTCAGCAACAGGTTCAGCAACACGTTCAGCAACACGTTCAGCAACAGGTTCAGCAACACGTTCAGCAACAGGTTCAGCAACAGGTTCAGCAACAGGTTCAGCAACAGGTTCAGCAACAGGTTCAGCAACAGGTTCAGCAACAGGTTCAGCAACAGGTTCAGCAACAGGTTCAGCAACAGGGAAATAATGCTCAGAAATGTACACCGTGGCAATACAAGACTTTGCGATGCATGAGTGTGACTGAGAGTCCTTTATAGTCCGGGTTATGGGAAACAGCTGGCGGAATAATCAGTCCGAGGCACGGGCTTGTGGGTAATGTAGTGCGAATGTGTGTGTGTGGGTTAATATTCTGGTGAAGTCTCCCTCCGATGGTCAGAGGAGGGTATCACGGAGTTCGTCTCTGTGACAGTATCTCTGTGTGCCTAACATGGGTACAAAAATAGGGCCCTGTGACAGTTAGGCAAATCTATGGTGGAAGACCACAAAATGGCAATGAAAATGAATACTTTCATGCTCTGAATGAGAATAAAATGAAAAAAACAATGTCACCCCATGAAGTGTGACATCTAAAAGCCACTAAACACACAAAATTCCTAGTGTTCTAGCACTAGTTGAAGGCAAATACCCAACAGTAATGTATTAGTGCTCCTAGAGAGCCTGCAGGAAAGTTTGATTCAGTCTGTCAGAACGAGAAAATATTATAAAGTGCCCATTTGGCTGCCACACAGTTTTAAAAAAAACAAATAATAATAATAAAACTGATAGAACATTGAGTGCTGCACAATATGTTGGAAGAGCCTGTTTACAATGATAGTGTGTAGACACTGTTAAAAAAGATGCACTCTGGACAAATAAGCATGTGAGATTACCTCTATCCCCTAACATGCAAGTCCCATATAACTATAACTCTGAAGGTGACTACAACCAGCTGATCAGGCAAAACAAGTCAAGAATCAACTCTTGTGCGTCTGAATGAGTTTGTGAGAACAGAATTTTGAGATTGCAACTACTGAGTGAAGAATACATTTTTTATAACTGTTATTGGATATATGATGGGCCCCATTAAGTACATACGTCAGTGGACCATGCTTAACAACAGGGCAAACTTTGTGTTCTTGCCATACTAACAACAACAACAACAAAAAGACAAACAACACCTACAGGTAACAAGAGCAAAGAGCCAACCACAATTAAAATATCTGTAGCTATGGTCACCAAGTAAATTAGTTCCCCCTCTTGGGTGATGACAGTGTAGAAAACACATTTGAGCCATATACTAAAAGGCAAAGGCAAGCTAAGATTTCTTCAGAGAAGAGTAAGTTAATATTTATGTACTGATATATGTATTGATAGATTTGGCTGTTACTCAATATCAGACAACCTGATCAGTGGTAAAATTGGAATACTTCAAGAACAATATGCTTTGACATGCAAAAAACAGGCATTACATATCACAGCAACAACAAACGATTCTCTCCAGGTTCTTTTATTTTTTAAAATAACTATGTTGTGCTTTGAAACATGCAAATTTAGGTTGATTCAAAAGTCAGAAGGGCAAGCCATGTAGGCCTACAGTATGCTATTTCTTAAATATGCACCATATTAATTTATATGGAAATAATGCAAATGAAATTGTTATTAGAGATGATTTACAAAAATACAAACATCTCTCAACACAGTCTATGTATAATGTGAAGCAGTAATTTAAGATATGTTATTAGTGACAGTAAAAGGTCTGCTTGTTACTGTTTGCAGGTTTTGTATAGAGCAACCAATGGACAACTTGACATTGACAAACAGCATTCTCCTTGTGGAGGGATTGAAAGTAACTCCTCAGTCTTCCTATCCTATTTTCATCCTGCTTTTCTTATTTTATGTCTTTGCAATGGGATGTAACATTGGACTGATAATTCTGATTGCAATAGAGAAGAATCTACATCATCCAATGCATTTTCTGTTCTGTAATCTGCCAGTGAATGATATAATAGGGACTACTGTTATTTTACCACGTTTAATGCAGGACATTTTCAAGCAGGCCTCAGATCGCTATATGACATATGTGGAGTGTGTTATTCAAGCTTATTTTGTACACATATTTGCAACAGCAAGCCACACTGCACTAGTAACTATGGCCTATGACAGACAAGTGGCTATATGCAATCCATTGCTATACACAGCTATAATGACCAATAAAAGGGTGGTTCAGTTATCAGCAATAGCCTGGGCACTACCAGTAATTGTAGTGGCAATTATGTTAGGTCTCACTGTCCGCCTGTCTCGCTGCAGATATAAAATTGAAAACCCTTTTTGTGACAATGCCTCACTTTATAAATTGTCCTGTGAAAATGTGTCCATTAATAACATGTTTGGAATTGTTTATTCTGTGTTAGCACTTAGCATATCGGTGACATTGATGATTATAGCATATGTCAGAATTGTTGCTGTGTGTATAATCAGCAAAAACAAAGCTCTCAATAGTAAAGCCATAAAAACATGTAGCAGTCACATAGCAGTTTATTTAATAATGTTTGTTTCTTGTGCCATCATGATTTTTCTCCATCGTTTTCCTGAATACTCTGAAAACAGGAAACTTGCAAGTATAATGTTCCACATTGTACCACCAGGACTAAATCCCATAGTATATGGTTTACAAACTAAAGAGATAAGACAAAAAATTGTTAAACTGTGGTGGAAAAAAAGAATTGATACGTTGTGGCCTGTTGAAAAAAAAAAAAAAAAAAAAAAAAAAAAAAAAACCTACAAAACCTAAGCTGAAATAACTTTTTTTTTAACGGTGAAAGAGAGAAAGCTTTCTTACCAATCATGAAACTATTTTGCATTAAGAAAACATATGTATGTGTATTTTAAAATACATAGTTACCTTATAGTGCCTTTAAAATAATTATTATATTAAATATCTATCACTGTGGTTTTCATTATTTTGTTTGTAACATGCATTTGATTGCTTAATGTGAGGAATATTTCACATAACCATCACGCCATGGAATTCTGGAGATAAATGTCTGAATGAAAAAAAAATCAACTAAAGTAAAAGTTGCTCAAATTCATAATAAACATATTTTGAGATTTTTAAAGATATTGACCATTGGCTTCCTTATTTACCTTTAAATGCAGAATAAATGGCATAAATAAATGACAGCAATATCAAGCTGTACCTTATTAATGTGTCAGAGATCTTTTGTATCTATTGCTTAATTTAAATAAAATCTGTTATTTACAGAAGTTTGATTATATTAATGAATCATTTTACTATTTTAAAATTATAGAATTTACAACAAAAATAATAATTTCATTTGGAAACTATGTTTCTCTGATCCTCTTAATTTTCATGGATTTTGATTTCTTGTGTGTGCATCACACACAAAAGTTTTATTCACTGTTTTTAGTGAGCTCTTCATAGGTGTGTGAATTAAGATGTCTTTCCACTACTTTCCACTAAAAACAATATTTCTCTGATGTCATAACGTTAATTTAAAGGGGTCATGAATTGCATTATTTAAATTTTATAATGTTTCCTGAGGTGCACGTATAATTTTTACATCAAAAACTTTCATGACTTAGAAATAAAAGACTACCTGTTCTACCTTGATTTTAGCCCTTTTATTTAAAAAATAAAAAGGTTTCTCCTTTAAGATGTCAAAGTAAATGGTCACTGATTTGATTGGGTAACATCTTTGCATAAAAAAATAAGTTTTACATATTCAAACCTTTTTGGAAATTTTTACTACATTTTTATTGTTATTATTTATATTTAGATCTATTCACACTGCATAAAAGGTTGCAGCGCTGAGTATTATAGCCAATCACAGTCATGTTAGTTGAGCAAATGAACACAATAATCTCACCACTGCTACTCGATTTCTGCATGCTCACAAATGATTTCATCATAAATAACACAATGCATAGAGTTTAAATAAGAGATTCAAGGAATAGTGTAGACCATGTCAATGAAAACTGAAAACTGAAAACTGTAAACGCAAGCTTTTAAAAGCGGGTTTAAAAATACAAGTTTTAGAAAATGATACCGTTTAACTGTGCAACTAAAAAAAGCAGATTTGTGAAAATGAAGACGTTATGCGCATGCATATTATGTGTTCAGTCTCTAGGTGTGTAGTTTTTCTTTACAAAGTGAAATAGCCAACTGCCTGGCATACATAATACAGCATTTTTAATCAATTTCACTTATCCGTGTGAACAGGGATCGTTTTAACAATGTTGTCATCTGTACGTGAAAAACGTAAAGGAAAAACATTTCCGTTTTTAGTACATAGTTGATGTCATGGAGTAAGTGGCTGTAATAAAGCGCACTACAAAGAAGATACTCAAGGAGACTTTAATCCAATACCAAACATACCCAACAGGAGAAAATATAAGGGGATGAACAACCACATATAGAACATAAACAATGCAAGACAAAGAACAAACTGAAGGGTATATGTCTTATATACACATAGCAAACAAAAGTAGAAACTAGACACACCTGAACTGAGGACTCTAATCAATATGTAACCATGGAGATAAACAAACAGGGAAACGTCTCGGGTAACGTCTGTAACCCTGGTTCCCTGAATAAGGGAACGAGACGCTGCGTAGTCGCTTTGGGAACGCCTCTGCGCGTTTTGTCTTGAAGCACTCGTGAAATCGAACCAATAGTGTGACGGGACGTCAGTGCGGGTGACGTCACGGACCAGGAAGCTATAAAGCACTCCTGAGAACAAAGAACGCCAGCTTCTGATATGGATGAAGCAGACACTCACAGGCGTGCAGGGAGTATGGCTAAGCTACGCAGCGTCTCGTTCCCTTATTCAGGGAACCAGGGTTACAGACGTAACCCGAGACGTTCCCTTTCATGGGAACATCGACGCTGCGTAGTCGCTTTGGGAACGCTATCCCAACTAGGCCATAAGACCAAGTGCCTGTCTGTTATCTTACGACGAGAGCACCGAGGACCCTGGAGTGGAGCCCAAATCAAGGTTATACAACCTAATGAAGGTATGCTGAGATGACCACCCAGCCGCATCACATATCTCGTTAATGGGAACCCCCGAGATCAAAGCCTTTGAGGCAGCCATACCCCTAGTAGAGTGTGCCCGGACAGCCAAAGGTGAAAGCTGCCCATATGACTCATGGGCAAGAGGGATGCCCTCGACCACCCACTTGCTCATTCTTCCTGATCCGGATTAATCAAAGGAGGAGGACAAAAGGCCTGCAGTACAATCGGTCCTGGGACGTTGGTGGGGACCTTGGATTTATAACCAGGTCTAAGATGAAGGAAAGCCCTGAACATACCAGGCGCAAATTCCAAACATGAGGGAGCAACCGAAAGTGCTTGAAGATCTCCAATTCTTTGAGAGATGATATTGCCAACAGGTGGACAGTTTTAAGAGAGAGGAATCTTCCAGACACCTCCTCTAATGGTTCAAAGGGAGCCTCAGCTAACCCTTCCAACACAATAGCCCAGTCCCAGACCGGAGTTTTGTACGCACAGAAGGCCTCTGCCTCTGGGTACCACAGAGAAAGCGTATAAATGGGGAGTCTCTTCCACAGAAGTGTCCCCCAACAAAGCATGATAAGTGGAAATAGCCACTATATAAACCTTCAAGGTAGAAGGAGATAAACCATCCAAGTTTTATACTTGGTGAAATTGCAGCACAAGACTGATAGAAGAGTGGAACAGGTCCAGCTGACGTTGTCTACAGCAAGTAGAAAACAACTTCCATTTATTTGTCTGTATAGCTTTCTCGTGGAAGGAGCTCTGGAGTGGAGTATAGTCTCGACAACCTCAGTTGGGAGACCAGATTCTATGAGCCTAGCCCCCTCAGAGGCCAGGCTCAGAGTTTCCACAACTCCAGGCGGGGGTAAATTATCATGCCGCCCACTTGAGACAGAAAGTTCTGTCTGATAGGGATATCCATGAGGAGCAGTGTAGAAGAGACACTAGGTCTACAAATCAAACTCGGGTTGGCCGGAACAAGGCTATCAGTATGAGATAGACCGTCTCTAGGCAAACCCTCTCCAGAACTCCTGGGAACAGAGCGATCAGGGAAATAGTGTGTACAGACGTAACCTCTGCCACGTCTGCACCATGGCATCCAACCCCAGAGGGGTGGATTAGTCAGAGAGCACCACAGTGGGCAAAGAGATGTTCTTTCGAAGCAAATAGGTCAATTTCTGCACGACCAAAGTTCTCAAATGAGCTCCACCACCTCAGGGTGGAGACTTCATTCCCCGGGCCTCGGCCCCTGCCTCAACAGGATGTCTGCCCCCACATTTTGATGCCCCGGGATAAGTGCTGCTCTCAGGGAGAGGAGCTTCCCCAGGGCCAACAAGAGGATCTGATGGGCTAATCTGCACAACTGGCGAGGCCTCAGACCCCCTGATGGTTGATATGAGAGACCACTGACATGTTGTCTGTGCGAACCAACACATAGTGGCGACCCTTGGGTCTGGGAGGAAGTATTGAGTACTCAAAATACCGCCATCATTTCCAGATGATTTATGTGCCAGGAAAGTAGATGGTCCTCCCAAAGACCCTGAGCCAAGCGACCACTCATGATCGCCCCCAGCCTGTGAGGGAAGCATCTGTCGTTAGCATTACACGACGACAAGGAGCCCCCAACACAGGTCCCTGGGACAGGAACCAAGGCTTCTTCCACATGACTAAGGCACGAAGGCATCACCGCATGACCTTAATCATGCGAAAAGGATTTCTTCTCTGAGAAAACCCCTTGGTCCTGAGCCACCACTGTAAGGGTCTCATGTGCAGCAGGCCAAAAGGTATCACGTTGGACGCAGCTGCCGTAAGACCCAACAGTCTCTGAAACTGTTTTGCAGTGTGTGACTGGCCTAATTTCACCCCATTCACGGCCGAGAGAATGGAACGCATCAGAGCAGTAGACAGACGTGCCTGCATTGTGATGGAATCCCAGACTACCCCTTTTAGATAGTTGGTAGTTTAAGCTGGAAGAAGCACACTCTTCTTGGCATTAATTCCAGCCCTAGCCTTCTGATGTGAGACAGAACAACATCTCGATGTTGGACTGCTATATGCTCAAACTGAGCTAAATTCAACCAATTGCTGATATAATTCACCACGCGAATGCCCTGGAGTCTCAGAGGAGCCAGAGCTGCATCCACGCATTTTGTGAAGGTGTGGGGTGAAAGAGCTAGGCAGAAAGGAAGAACCCTGTATTGATAAGTTTCGCCCCCGAAAGCAAATCTGAGGAACCTCCTGTGCTGAGGATGGATGGATACATGAAAGTACCCTCCAACCCTCTTTGGAACAAAGTACAGACTGTAAAACCCTGACAGCTTGCCGGGAGGAGAAACCCCTTCTATAGCTCCTTTTTGCGAGAGTGTCAGAACTATGTGTTCCAATACCAGAGACTGCAAGGGGTCCACCACTATAGGGAAGACCCTGTTAAATTGGGGCGGGCGAGACCCGAATTCTGTAACCCTTTTCTATTGTGAGCAGTACCCATTGAGAAATACTTGGAAGTTTCCATCTACCAGAAATCTACTAAGGGAACCAGTCTCTCAAGACTGGCCTCTGGAGTTTCTTTTTTTTTTTTTTTTTTTGAGCATTTGACTCAGCGCCCTGAAGCGGCGAACCGGCAGGGAACAACCGAATCAAATGTTGACCGGCCCTCCTCAGACGGTCAGTGGAGACTGCTGCGCCCTGAAGCACACGAGGTGGCAGGGTTGGCAGAACGGCCCCCTGAGGGCACCGAGGAGGGGCGGATACCATATAGTGTGGTAAAGAACCCTCTTCGGAAGGGGGCTACCCTCGATTGTCCCATGCCACTGGCATCAGGACCTTTTCGAAGCCTTCTTGGTGATAATAACAGTCCGCAGATTCCACAAAGACTTCAGCTGTGTTGCCTGTCCCGGTCCCCAAGCTTTCTGCGGGGGAGCACGGGTGGCGACACTTTTTTTTTTTTTTTTGAATGAACGGTCAGACCAGTGCCCTGAAATGGCGAACCGGCAGGTAACAACTGAACTGACCACTCTATGACCCTCCTTTCCTTGGAGGATCACTGGAAACTGCTGCGCCCTGAAGCACACGAGGTGGCAGGGTTGGCAGACCTCTTTTCTTTTTAAATTCCTCACAATTTAATGTATTCAATATTTCATTTAATTCTCAAATTAAATGCAGCCAAAAACAAACAGTCAAAAATGACAGGCTGAATATATTAGAATACAAAAAGAATTATAGCTCGAAATAGTTTGCAATATTATAGGGAAAGAGAGAAAGGGAACTCCCGTCTACTCAGTTCCCTCCAAATAAATATAAACGTATATATATATAAACATATATATAAAATATATTACGGGCACGATATCTATGCGCAGCCTCGGCAAACGCGAGATCCGAGCCGTATATTCTTTATTGCGGACTTAATCTGCGCGCTGCCTTGGCAAACGCGAGATCCGAGCTATATGTTCTTTATTGCAGGCTTAATCTACGCGCTGCCGCGGCAAACGCGAGATTCAAGCCTTGCGTTAGACTTTTATTCCCTCGAGAATAAAGCCAACAGGAGTGGAGCTAAAAACTCTCGTTAGTGCATACTTCTCTTTACACTTCGGGACATTTTTATGAATGAACACTGTCAGCTGTGAACTGACGTGCATGCTCCACTCTCAGCAAACAAAACATCGTGTGCATCCTTACTCGCTTTGTAGTATAGCACTGGAAGGAACGCAACTCAAACTGCTGTTCACTTTCTTTATATATACAAATATATCTTCAATATTTGCAAGTTGACAAATTCAGAAAGATATTTAACTTCTCAGTTAAATCGAGAAAATAATCAGACAAGTATTTCACGGTCTGAATATTAAACAAAATAATCATGGCTTTCAAACACAACTGATTTGTTTTTGATGTTAGAATAAACGTGTGATTTTGAAACACGATATGTGTGTGATGTGGCGAGTCCTCAAATCAATATCACAATATCCACCTCCTCAGAGCTGGACATGTGAAGTACCGGTGCCTCAACCTGGGGGAAGAAACCGCAGAGCGTGCTTCCACCTGGGAGACGGCACTGAAACTGGCAGGTAAGGGCAGAGAAAGGGCAGCGCCCGTCTCTAACCCCTCTGCCAAATTCATCTGCGAACTCCATGATCTGAGCCGCCGCTCTGCCTCGGCAGATGCGCGGGACCCGACCACGAACAACGCGAGCCGCGGCACCTTCCTCAGAGAGCGCCCGGCGGGAGTGGAGAGGTTTTATATTACAATGCTCGCAAACAACCCCCTCGAGGGCCGCCTGGGCATGCTCCGCTCCCAGACAAACAACACAGAGCTCGTGTGTATGCCCACCCGTGAAGTAATGAAAGTAGGGAAACACACGGGCTGATGCTGTTTGCTCGCCATTATAGTGTCTTTTATATACATATATATGTGGTGTAATACTGATACTCTTGTTCTCAAACAAAAGAGATTGTTTCTGTATATGTAAATGA
Organism: Megalobrama amblycephala; assembly: GCF_018812025.1. NCBI lineage: Eukaryota > Metazoa > Chordata > Actinopteri > Cypriniformes > Xenocyprididae > Megalobrama > Megalobrama amblycephala. The sequence continues at coordinate 19,262,830 of NC_063061.1, read as the reverse complement.
CAGACAACCCCAAATAAGACACACGATAACACAGAGCGCTGCTGAAGACACAGAAGCTGGCGTTCTTTGTTCTCAGGAGTGCTTTATAGCTTCCTGGTCCGTGACGTCACCCGCACTGACGTCCCGTCACACTATTGGTTCGATTTCACGAGTGCTTCAAGACAAAACGCGCAGAGGCGTTCCCAAAGCGACTACGCAGCGTCGATGTTCCCATGAAAGGGAACTGAGAGAATGGAACCAATTAACAAACTGGAATCAAAAGACAAAATAGAGCAGACCAGGAAAACTGAACAAAACATATCAAACATATCAGTTGACATATACCCTGCGTCACTGGTTTGATTTACTGACGCATAAACAACAATAAACATTTTTGAGACAAATAATGTCTGACTAAAAATCACTGATCACATATTAGAAATAACATGGTAACTTACGTGTTGCAGCTTTAACTGTCTTTACTATCTATTCATTGTTATACTGTAAATTGTGAAAATTCATTCTAAACAACAAATGCTTACATATGCTTTTGATTACAAAATTTGGTTATGTGCATATGATGTTTAAAAATCAAGAGCAGTAAATGCATATGCTCTGCAATCACAGCGGTGCTTATGATGGGTGAGAAGGTTGAGCACCCCAAGAAAAAGCATTGCCTCACAAGAATTACTCCAGTATATAATAAAAAATTTAAGCAGTATTTCCTGTACCGCTTTTCAGAAAAATAATGGCAAGAAAATGTATATTTCTATAAATAGTCTTTGCGGGTTGCACGTAGAGTGCCCAGTGTTGTCAGCTTCATAAACAAATGTCTCTTGTGAACCATTTCTTTGTGAGTCAAAAACACAGAACAGCCCAATTCATGTACAAACTGACTTTTTCCACTTGTTCGAGAATCGGAAAATCACTGCTTCTTAGTTAACGCAGAGATCCTCTGAGAAATCTAATCCCATCCAGGGGAGCATTTCCCAAAAGCATCGTTAGCCAAATGACAACTGCAATTCCCGTCGTTACTAACATAGTTCAATGATTTGGTGTTTCCCGAAACCATAGTTCAAACGAACATTCGCAAAATGCATCACAAACTTGTGCGGTTGGAGCGACAGCTCTCGAGCTGTGGTTAGAAGCATAGTTTCTTGTTTTTATGACATGTGGACTTCTCCACCACCTGTGTGACATCATTCACCAACACGGCTGAATGACAGGTTTGCGATAATACGGTTTTGGGAAACAGTTGTGACTAGCTAGTTGATTTGTTCAACGATGCATCGTACTATGGTATTGAGGCAGCGATTTACGTCATTGTAAGGGAAACGCACCCCTGATAGGATATATCTGAGACACCATATTGTTTGGTGAGCAGAACTGCTCTAGGATATAGGTCTTTTTGCCATACATCGAAAAAATAGAATGAAATCAATAAGATCACAGAAACTAACAGCAGAGTTAGGTAAGAATCTAATTTTAATTAACTAGATTGAAAGGTTTGAAAGACAATTTTATGCTGACTTGCCTTAAAGACAAATTAAACTCTTAAAATGTAAAATAGTTTGAAGTTAGGTCAGAATATATGGATGTCAGGGTATTTGCTGAAGTGTTGCTACAGTATATGTTTGCTAGGCTCTTGCTGTGCAATTGCTGGGGTGTTGTTAGTATGTTGCTAGGGTGTTCTGGGTGTCCTTCAGTATACAGGCATTTCCACCTCTGTTACAGAAACTCAAATATTGTTTGCAAAACAGTCTCAGTGCTTTGATATTTTGGCAAGCCACTTCTTTCTAAACCTATATAATATTATTAAAATAATGCCTTCTCGATGTAGTACACTGTAAAGAAATTGCCAGGAATGTACAGGATTAAAAAGTACTATTTTACATAAAATTGCAGTAGCCAGAAATTATGAAATCAATGCATGCTGGGCAATGTTTTTTTTTTTTTTTTTTTTTTTTTACAATTCTTGTGAATCAACAGCAGAATGATGCTAATATCACAGTAATGTGCTGCTGTTGTTTTTACTGTGAATTCACATTATAAAGATGTCTTTAACCATGTCATTGTAAGAAATTATATTGTTTACCTTTGTAATTGTTTGAAGTCACCGTAATGGTGATCAGTGTTCCAGCACCTGAAGAAGCTAATCAAGGTCTTTGTGATTACATGGGTGTTTCATAATCAGAAGGCTGTGTCCTATTAAAGCTGCATATCTTAGCAGCCATGTCACCAAGCTCTGTCAAAAGACATCTCAATTTGTAGGATCCTTTGATGGAAGCCTTTGTTTTGTGTCCTTCATTCAGCCTGTTTTGAAGGATGCATGAAGTGTTTCATTTGCATCCTCCAATCACCCACAAACCTTTGCACACATTCTAATTCACAAAAAAAAAGAATTAGCAGAAAATGAATCTGCACTGAGCTTGTCCATTTTCACTACATATTTTGGAGATAAATTATGATTTATAAACAAAGTTCGGGAGGAGCATATTCAGATAATCTACCCATTCAGTGCAAGAGGAGGCATATATACCTCTGATTTACCTCTGTTCCATGACAGTTTTGCCAGCACCCCTTCGCACTCTAGATTATTCCTATCCCAGCTATACCTCATGTGAATTTCTGTCATTCTAACATGAGTTTGTTGTAAGTGCTTTGAGATAAACGAATTAATATTCTGTCATCAGTTACTCTCCATCATGTCGTTCCAAACGTCTCAGGTTGCGTAATGTAACCATAGTTCCCTGAGAAAGGGAACAAGACGCTGCGTCCGATAGGATCGCTTTGGGAAAGCCCTCAGCGTGAATGTGTCTGATGCACATATGTCAACTAGTCCAATGGCGAGAGTGAACATCACGGACGGGTGATGTCACGACCAGGAAAGGATAAATACACATCCGGCAAGACCGGCTTCAGCTTAAATTGCCGAAACAAATCGAATCGATCACAGGGATGCAGGGAGTATGGCAACGCGACGCAGCGTCTCGTTCTCTTTCTCAGAGAACTATGGTTACATACATAACCTGAGACGTTCCCTTTCGAGGGAACTCCACGCTGTGTCCGATAGGATCACTTTGGGAGCGATATACCAAAACAGCCTGTGAGAGAGGCATCCGTCATGAGGGTGACTCAATGACATTGAGCTCCTAACACAGGGTCCTGGGACAGGAACCAATTTTCCTTCCATATAACCAAGGCACAGAGACACCGCCACGTGATCTTGATCATATGAAATGGGTTTCCCCTCGGGGAAAACCCTTTGGTCCTGAAGCCGCCTTTCCACTGCACACGACAAACGACAGCTGTTCGACCGGAAGTCATTTATTTCCAACGGAGAATAGTACGGGGGCTGCATGGAGTTCCGAACATATGCGAATGCGGAAATTTCGGATCTAATTTGAGCTTCGGATGCGTTGAAATATTTGAATTTCTGCGGTTAGACCGTATGTGACCGATGATGTATTCTAATCAAAACTATGAGCGCAAAGTTAGAATTACCAATATTTTAACACTTTAACGTTATTATGTAAACACTATTTCTTTAAAATGGTGGTTATTAATAATTATGTAAAAAAAAAGATATGTTATGATTATTAAATCAATTTTTACGTTGATTAGCTCTATAAAATCTACTATGTTTTTATTTTAGATGTATTGAGGGTCATTTGCTTTGTATGGATATATTCATACATGCATTAATGTTACATTCATTAAAATCATTCAGTTTACCATGGTGGTTGCTGGGTTGGAATAAGCCGAGGGTAACGGTTGCTTCACTATTTTTTTACAGTCTATGTTCACTACCAATTTCAAAGTTCTGTGCGACTGCCACTAGGGGGCGAAATGCGACAATCGGATGCGAATGTCGTGTGCAGTGGAAAGGCGGCTTAAGCCACCACTTTAAGGGTCTCATGTACATCAGGCCAAAAGGTATCACGTTGGATGCAGCTGCCATCAGACCCAACAGTTTCGGAAACTGCTTCACAGTGAGTGACTGGCCTAGCTTTATTTCTTACACGACTGAGAGAATAGCAGTGATGTGAGTGGGCGAAAGACATGCCCGCATTGTCACTGAATACCAAACCATGCCAAGAAAAGTGGTCCTTTGTACTGGAGAAAGCACACTCTTCTTGGCGTTCAGTCTCAACCCCAATTTTTGAATATGAGCGAGAATGACATCTCGATGTCGAACCACTATCTCCTCTGACTGTGCTAATATTAACCAGTCATCTATGTAGTTCAGAATATGTATGCCCGGCAGCCTGAGCGGGGCCAGTGCTGCATCTACGCATTCCGTGAATGTGCGGGGTGAAAGAGCTAGGCCGAACGGAAGAACCCGATATTGGTACGCTTTGCCCCAAAATGCAAACCTCAGGAACTTCCTGTGTTGAGGAAGGATGGAAATGTGTAAGTAAGCGTCCTTTAGATCTATTGTGACAAACCAGTCCTCTGACCTGATTTGAGACCCGATTTGATTGAGTGTCAACATCTTGAACTTTAGTTTGCTCACTGAACAATTTAGCAGACGCAGATCTAAAATCGGATGTAACCCCCCATCCTTTTTTGGAACAATGAAATAATGGCTGTAAAACCCTGATTCTCTGTTGGGAGGAGGAACATGTTCTATGGCCTCCTTCTCTAACAAAGCTTTCACTTCTTGTTCAATTACCAGAGCCTGCTCGGGGCCTACTACCATGAATAGGACCCCATTGAAACTGGGTGGATGAGAACCAAACTGAATTCTGTAACACTTTTCTATAGTCTGTAGGACCCACTGAGAAACATTTGGCAGAAGTTTCCAAGCTGCCAAAAATTCTACTAAGGGAACCAGCCTCTCAAGGCTGGTCTCTGGTTTTGTTTGTGCAATCAATTCGGCACCCTGAAGTGGCGAACCGGCAAGGAACAACCAAACTGACTGCTGAGAAATCCTCATGAGAGAATGCGAGCACCCAAATGCCACAACATCAAGGGAATGACCCAGTGACTTTGGTGACACAGTGTCGAGTGACTGGATCATGTGCTCGCTGGAAACATCTGCGCCCTGAAACACACTAGGTGGCAGGGTTGGCAGAATGGTCTTCTGAGGGTACTGTATAATGAGGTGTAATCCGTTTCCCCCTGGAGGGGACTGCCCTCCCCTTAGCTGGAACGAGCACACTTTTCTTTGAATTCAGCCTTAACCCCAGTTTTTTCATGTGGTTTGGAACGACATCTCGATGTCACTATCACTATCACTCACTATCTGTTCTCACTGAGCCAGAATGAGCCAGTCGTCTATGTAGTTCACCCCCCATCATTTTTTGGAACAATTAAAATAAAGACTGTAAAACCCTGATTCTCTGTTGGGAGGAGGAACATGTTCTATGGCCTTCATCTCTAACAAAGCTTTCACTTATTGTTCCATTACCAGAGCCTGCTGGGGGCCTACTACTGTGAATAGGGCCCCATTGAAACAAACAAACCAAACTGACTGCTAAGAAATCCTCTTGAGAGGATGTGAGCACCCCAGTGCCGCAGTGTCAAGGGAATGACCCAGTGACTTTGGTGACGCAATGTTGAGTGATTGAATCATGCACTCACTGGAAAGCTCTGCACCCCGAAAGATACATTTGCGAACCCCACGATTGCAGCCAGTGCTGTGCCTCAGCAACAGTGGGACCAGAACCGCGAGGAACGCTTGCCAGGTCACCCTTCTCGAAGAGTGGATAAATATATATATATATATATATATATATATATATATATATATATATACATAAGTGATTTGTATAAGTATATGATTAATATATAAATAAGTGATTAATTAAAGTGACTAATATAAGTTGTTGCAGACCAAAGTCTAACAACTGAAAGATCCTCACATTTTGAATTCACATTGATGATAATTCCCAGAACATATACATCTCCAGAAACTTGAGCATAATACCCACAGTTCTTAGAAGAGAAATATCTTTTTCTGACCCATAAGGTGTAGTTACAGACAATGCAAACTTTGAACCCTTGAAAAAAAATAACTATAACAAAGAAAAGAAAAAAGACATGACCCCTACAGGTAACTAGAGCAAGGGCCGTTTTAACATATCGATACAATAACAGTTTCAGTGGCTGTGTTCATGGCAACCAGTTGGCCATGTCATTCCCCTCTTGGGTGATGACAGTATCACGTGCATCTTTGAACCACATATTTAAAGGGCAAAGGCTTGTAAAGATTCTTCAAGAAAAGTAAGTCAATATTTCTATAACCCTAACTACTGCTAATTATTTAGTTAATTTGACAACTTGAAGAAATACATAAAAAAATAATCAACTATCTTTGTATTACTTTATAGCAACAACAGACTGCAGGCTCTTTGTTTTTCAATTTACTATGTAGTGATTTTGTAACTATGATCGATTCTGTGTTTTTAAAGGGATGACATTTAATATAGACCATAAACACTGATCAGACAGCAAGTAATGTGTGTGATTTACAAACAAAACATAGACTTACATATGGAAATCAAGCTGAGAAAATGTAATGTCATCATTAAATTTTACTGTTTACAACAATATGTAGACATATATTTTGTATAATCCTTATAGTGCAATGTACCAATATATGGTATTAATGATGATGACAGGTCTGTTTGTTACTGTTTGCAGGTTTTGTATAGAGCAACCAATGGACAACCTGACTTTCACAAACAGCATTCTCCTCGTGGAGGGACTGAAAGTTACACCTCAGTCTTCCTATCCTATTTTCATCCTGCTTCTCTTGGTTTATGTATTTGCAATGGGATGTAACATTGGACTTATAATCCTCATCTCAACTGAGAAGAAACTACGTCATCCTATGCATTTTCTGTTCTGTAATCTGCCAGTGAATGATATACTAGGGACCACTGTCATGTTGCCACCCTTGCTGCGGGACATTTTAAGGGAAGCCTCAGAGCGCTACATGACATATGTGGAGTGTGTTGTTCAAGCATATTTTGTACACACATTTGCAGCAGCAAGCCACTATGTGCTGATGATTATGGCCTTTGACAGATATGTAGCTATATGCAATCCATTGCAATACTCAGCTATAATGACCAATAATATGGTAGTTAAACTATCAGTATCAGCCTGGGGGCTGTCAATATTCTTTGTGTCTATTATGTTAGGTCTGACTATACGTCTGTCTCGATGCAGATCTAAAATCGAAAACCCTTTCTGTGACAATGCCTCACTGTTTAAACTGTCCTGTGAAAATGTGGTCATTAATAATGTGTTTGGAATAATTTGTACTGTGACTATCTTTATCATCTCACTTGGGTTTGTGTTTATAACATATACCAAGATTGCTACTGTATGCATAACCAGTAAAAACAAAGCACTCAACAGCAAAGCCATAAAAACATGTAGCACTCATATAGCTGTTTATATAATCATGTTTGTTTCTTGTGCCATTATGGTTTTGCTCCATCGCTTTCCAGAATACTCTGAAAGCAGGAAACTAGCTGGTATAATGTTTCATATAGTACCACCAGGACTAAATCCTATAGTATATGGTTTACAAACCAAAGAAATAAGACAAAAGTTTGTAAAACGTTGGTACAGAAATAAAGTTAATCTAAAATAAATTATAAAGGAATAAAATCCATTATAAAATGTAATTTTCTCTGCATGAAAATAAGAATATCAATAATATTATATAAGTGCTACTGTGAAAACGATTTTGCCCATACTTTTTTCCCAGAAAATAATTATGATCAATGATTCTGAACACTTTTACAACTTTTATAATGTTTTTTTTTTTTAATAACTTTTATTTAGCCTGGTTTAAATATGATGCAGAAAGACACATTATATGTGAACGATTTTTGTTGTTGATGAAACATGTTCTGTTAAAATTAGTTATTGTCTGCTTCTGTTTTCAGTAACGCAGTATACGGTTTATCATTGATGAAACCTGCTTCGTCCTTGTGCTTAGCCCACAGTTTTGGATTTACTCGTTTCAGTGACGCTATCTCTTCTCCTCACTCTCAGCTTCACTCAGCATGTAATCAGCAGGATGAGGGTGTGGCTCAGTGGAGAAACATCATTTTCAGTAAACACAATTTCCAGTCCCATTTTATGCAAAATATCTCTTCCAAGCAAATTTAGAGGTGATTTGGGAATGATAGTAAATTTGTGCATAAAGTGTTGACCATCAAAAAATCAGATCAAGTAGTTTGAACTAATGATTGTTTATGATTATGCATGATGTGAATTTTAGTGCCAACTCTACAAAAACATCAAATTTTTGTGTTCGATTTGGAATAGTTTTCAGCAGCACTCTGCATATAGGAGAGCATGAAAATCACAAAAATCACTAATTTCCCTTGACAGAGTATCTTTTGTATCATATTCAGTTTATACAGTAAAGAGTATACAGTTCTGTTTTATATTTGATGACTTATTATTTCTTACTTGAATAGACTAGACATATATGAAAAAATTAAAGCACTATTTAATTTGCTGCTTTGTTCTATTGTGTTTATTTGTTCTAATGCTCATACTTTGCATCTTTCTTATTTCATTGCTTATTTTTCACAATTTTATATTTTTACTTGCACTAGGTTTGCTGTTGTATTGAAATGGGTTGGGGGGTGTGGGTGGGGGATGTGTAAGAAGGGAGGCTATCTTTAACTTTGAAAACTAGAGAGAGTGCAATCCACTCCAAGGACAAAAGGATGGAACAGGCCACTGCCACATGGATTCTTTTAAAATAACACTTCTTAACTTGGCATGGCATATTAAAAACTATGAGCACTGAACTACATTCAAGCTGTTCATGATTAAAATAGTAAGCATGCTTATGATAATTATGGTAATCTGCAAGCAGTACAAAAATTCAGCCATTCTGAGATTGACCAACACCTCCTTGAGTATAAACAATTTTGAATGTAACACATCAGAGGAACAAGGCAATTTGGATGACAAAACTAAAATCTGAACACAATTTGGCATCACTTTTTCTGAAAATGCAGACAGTCTTGCATATTTCTGTTCCCTTTTGAAAGGGAACTCGTGCTGCGTCAGAGCGCTAGGGGAACCATCTCTGTGGGAGCCGGTGTCTGAAACACATATCTAATCTCGGCAATATCATATTGACCGGCGACAGCCCATGACATCATAGCGGTGAGAACCGTAAGTATATAAGGGGCGCCAAGATAACATGTCATCCTCTTTTCATCTTCAGGGACTGTTTTGTATGAAGCACTACCGGGCAATTATGAAACGCATAGACAAGTCAAAAAGGTTTACTAAGTGTGTGGATCCGTGTCCGTGTTATCTGAGACCAGATGACACACACAAGCTGTGTGTTCTCTGTCTGGGGAAGAGCACGCATGGGAAGTTTTTGAGGGGGCTTCCTTCAGATAGATCTATGTTTAGCGTTGCCCTTACAAGCCACCTGACATTGTGTGCTTGGGTTGATACTGCCACAGGCTAGCACCCATGTGTTCTGGAGTAGTAGGCCTGACGTTGGCCTCCTTTAGAGTATGATGGCATAGTGTGTACTCCCCTTGCTGTATGGATAAAAAGTGTTTTTACTGAGTATATTGCCTGTTGGAATGTATAAGCTCAGGTTGAGTTTAATAAAGCTAATCTCACTACATAGTTTGGTTTTCATATATGGCTCCCTTAGAGCTTGAACACTGCCACAAGCTGACGCTCGTGTTGTGTGAAGTAGAAGGCTCCGTTTGGGCCTCCTTCAGAGCAAAATAGCTTGTTGTATTACAAGGCTTGGTGGTAGATGTTTCAGTTAGAGTTGGCTCACTTGGAAACTAGCACTGCCACAGGTTGACCTGTTTGGACCTCCCTCAGAGCATGATGGCGTAAGTTTGTACTCCTCTTGCTTAGAAAATAAAAAGTGTTTTTTGCTGAGTACATTGCCTGTTGGAATGTGTGTATATATATATATACCCAAGGTATATACCCAAGGTCCCCACCAATGTCCCAGGGCCCATCGTACTGCAGGCCTTCTGTCCTCCACCTTTTACAAACCTGGATCAGGAGAACCTAAATCTGCTTTGCCCGATGAGGGCGTTAGATACCTATGTCCACAGAGCTGCCCTGTGGCGAAAAACTAATCAATTGTTTGTTTGTTACGGGTCTCCTAAGAAAGGAGGCCCAGCGTCTAAGCAGAGAATGAGCAAGTGGGTGGTCGAGGCCATCTCTCTTGCCTATGAGTCATCCAGGCAGCCTTCACCTTTGGCTGTCCAGGCACACTCTGCTAGGGGTATGGCTGCCTCAAAGGCTTTGATCTTGGGAGTTCCCATCAACGAGATATGTGATGCAGCTGGGTGGTCATCTCAGCATACCTTCATTAGGTTTTATAACCTTGATTTGGGCTCCACTCCAGGGTCCTCTGTGCTCTCGTCGTAAGATAACAGACAGGCACTTGGTCTTATGACCTAGTTGGGATAGGGTTCCCAAAGCGTTCAATGCAGCGTCAATGTTCCCATGAAAGGGAATGTCTCAGGTTACGTCTGTAACCCTGGTATCAAAAGCTGGCGTTCTTTGTTCTCAGGAGTGCTTTATAGTTTCCTGGTCCGCGACGCCACCCGCTCTGACGTCCCGTCACACTATTGGTTCGATTTCACAAATGCTTCAAGACATAATCACGCAGAGGTGATCCCAAAGTGTTCAACGCAGCGTCTCGTTCCCTATTCAGGGAACCAGGGTTACAGACGTAACCCAAGACGTTTTTCTTATCTGCTTTGTACTTTGTGATCAACAAAAACAGAAAAATGAATAATTTTGACAGCATTGATGAACCTGTGGTGGTTTCTGTGGTGGGGAAGAAATGCAAGTCATCAAAATGTAATCAATTACGTGAGGAGATTAAGAAGATGAGGCATTTGAGTCGGGGAAAAATGCCGGCTGTTGCTTGTTCCACGACAGCATCAAACTTCTGTCACAGTCCCCAAAACTGAATCATGAGCAGTTTTTAAAAGCCGTTTTTAATACCAATGTATTTTAACCGTGCAGTGGCACCAGATACTCTTTAATCGGTAATGACAAACAGAGACATAATTAATTTATAACATTAACAAGATGACTTGTTGAATTAATTTTGGCAGAGACGACTGAATGTATTTTTAGTCGAATGCCTGTATATAAGATTAGTATTGACAAAGTTCAGAGGCTGTCATATATGTGAATCGACTTACTTTGTTGTGTATTTTCAATATGAAAAATAACTTTTATATTGATGGATTAATTGCGTTTTGAAAAAAAAAAAAAAAAAACGTGTCATGGATTTATTGCTTTTTGGGGGAAAAATAATCAGTTTTTATAATAAACCTTTGAAAATCAAAATCTAGATTTGAATTTTTAATGTTTTTATAACCAAAAGATGCTATGTGAAAGTTTGAAACAGAAAAGAGTGTTTTTCATTTTGCTGCTTTCTTGAAAACACAGTTTTACTCAAATTAATCAAAATGGATTTATAGTGTTTTGGAACCAAACTCTTCATATATTCTTTGCTTTGATTTAGTTGTATTTATTTGTAGTTTCATGTATTAAAATCCATTATATTCTTGCTTGATTGTCTCTGTGCAGCTTATATATCAGGTCCCAGGTAATGTTTTGATTTTGCTATATGCTTTTGTACCATTAGTACTAGAATAGAAGAATTATTTCTCTTGGCCAGAAGAATAATCTCCTTTTTAAAAGTTGATAAAAAGATCATACTGATAAGTTTTGGTGGAGAAACTGACCAGATTCTTTAAAATTAATTCTGAAACTAAGAAATTAAATCTGAAATTAATTCTAGACCATATATATTCATAATTAACTATAATCCATTGTAAGTAATTATCCATATATACATAATTCCCTTTGTGATTGATTTATATTTATAATTGATCATAACGCATTATGATTTAATTATATATTGTTGATATCAGCCACACCCTGCTTCATTAGGAAATTCAACTTCCCTTTCTTGGGAATTGTCGACGCTGTGTCATGACGCATTGGGAACCTTCTGCGTGATTATGTCGTTGAAGCACTCTTGTATCTAACCAATCGTGTAGCGAGACGTCAGAGGCGGGTGACGTCACGGACCAGGAAACTATAAAGCATACCGGGATTCAGAGAACACCAGCTTCTGTTGTCTTCAGCAAGTGCTCTATGTTATCTTGTGTGTCTTATTTGGTGTTGTTTGTCTGCTTTATTCAAAGTCCCGATCTCTTCATCTGAGGACAAGAGCATCTGTTGCACTAAACACATATATATACATTATAAGACACAGTATTATGACGGAAAAACAGCAGTTTGTCAAGTGTGTTCATCCCTGCACTCGATTCAGAACTCTGAGATCACGCCGGGCACTCTTTGATAAAAGAGAGGGTGCCACAGCCAGTGTTCCCCGCGGATTGGGTCCCGCTGCTGCCGAGGCACAGCGGCAGTTCCATTTGGGGGTTCACAGATGGATCTGGTGGAGGTCAGGTTTGGTGGGCAAAGCTTATGCGGCAGCAGGTCAGGCAGCGGCATGTCTCCATACCATGTTGATCCTCCAGGCATATCAAGCCGACCTGCTGGGGGAGATAGATGAGAGCGGGGAAGCCACATTTGAATGTATTCAGGAGATTAGGAAGGCAACTGATCTAGCTCTCCGTGCCACCAAGGAGACGGCCAAGTCAATAAGCCATTCCGTGGCAGCCCTGGTGGCCACGGAGAGTACGGTCACTGCGTCGCCTTGCTGTACCCCCAGCATACTTGCGCTTACTTCAGACTTATTTCAGAAGCTGGCGTTCTCTGAATCCCGGTATGCTTTATAGTTTTCTGGTCTGTGATGTCACCCGCCTCTGACATCTCGCTACACGATTGGTTAGATACAAGAGTGCTTCAACGACGTAATCACACAGAAGGTTCCCAACGCGTCATGACGCAGCGTCTCGTTCCCTACTCAGGGAACCAGGGTTACATACGTAACCTGAGACGTTTTCTATGCTAGTTGTACCTCTTCTGCTTATAAAGAATAATAATGAGAACACAACAGAGATTTAAGAAGAAAAAACATTTATTGAGATAAGTGATTTACAAGGAATAATGGTGAGAACACAACTGTGATTTGAAGATAAAGAAAAAAAACAGATGTTTGGTTTATAGAGAAAAGAGTTATGAGAGATAACTGCTTATATTTAAAAAAAAGTTTGATAACTTGTCTGTGTGAAAACAGAGAGAAAAGAGTTATAAGAGAACTTTTTATATAAAAAAAATTTGATAACTTGTCTGTGTGAAAACAGTGAGAAAATGTATGATAACTGTTTATTGAGGAAAACGAGACAAATGGGTTTTTATAAAAGTGTTTAATAAGATAAATTGCTTATTAAGAAAAACAAGACAACTATTTTTGTAAAAGTACTTTAATAAGAATATAGTTTATAAAGAAAAGAGACAAAATTTATTGTTGTAAAGCTTTATTAATAATATGTTTATAAAGGAAGACACTACAACTGTTGATTTAAGATTTTAATAAAGCATGCTAGTAGAATAGTAAGGATATAACATGTATTGGATGTCTTGAAGACGAAGCGCAGGACACAGCAAAGGAAAAGAGTCTGAGAACAAAGAGACAAGGCCTTTATATATAGACTCAGATGAGGGGAATTCCTAAGAAGATGACCTCAATAGTTTATAAAAGGCTGGAATGTGAAGAGAACAGGAGATGCTGCTTCGCACCTGAGGCTGCTTCTCCAACACCAGAACCAATGCTGATGATGCCTCCAACACTAATATTGCCTTGACTGAAGAACTTGTTGATATTTACTTAATTTGTTGATACTTTATTTAATTACTATTTAGAATGTTTGTAGAATATATGTAATGCTAGAAATACTAATGTAATAAATAAATGAACTTATAACTTTATAACTAACTCGGCCTCATGTGGCATTAATTTAAGTCATTGAGCCTGAACAGACCACGGAGAAGTCTTCTGTCTGATTTTAAGTATCTTAAAATGCTTATAAATTAGATCAGATTTGACTTACTTACCTAACCTGAGAATAATAATGAATAAGGTAAAGGTGTTTAGAGATGCACCATAAAACAATATATATATTTCACCCATTTGACTACACATTCGCTACATATTTTTATTTGGTGCAGGATGCGGCAGCATTTTAAACTTGGTTTTGTGAGCCACTCAGTTTCAATCTATATGTGTTTATTAATGTTTTTATGTGCACTTCATAGGGTAAGACAAGTCGCAACGTGCATTCACTTCCTTGATACCTGAAAGGCTTAGCCGATCGTTCAGTTCAGTATGTTAACAGCTGCTATATTTGTCTAGCCACTGTTAATTGTTTAAAGAAAACTGCAGTTCATAATATTATTAAAATTGTTTCTGTAAAGATGATGAAATCTCTTCATGGCACATTTTAATATTATTATTATCGCCTGTTAAGAATGAAGGAATCTTCTTTCAGCATGATAAAAGATTGATTTGAGCAATGTTCCTCTTATCATCTTTCTAAAGGCCTTATTATTGTATCGCTAGATGAGTTATTGCGTATATCCAATATACAGCTAAGCTATCTCACTCCCTTAGATTGTCTTAGCTACCTGATGTGCACCTAATGCAAATCTAATCAGAAAACACTGCAGGCCAGTTATCTGAGTGATATGTAAATGGGAGTTATGTATTAACACCTTGATCAAGTGTTTATTTGTAACCACAGCGAAGAAATCCTCTTTGGTTATATTTTTGTGTATGTCTTCTTGCTACACACTCTTGTGCAGTAAACTGACACAAAAGGATCTGTTGAGGTTTAAAATATTGTACTTGTGATAAGTTGCAGTAAATCAGCTGTTAAGAAGAGAATAATCTCACATTGAATGCACTCAGATTTAAATCACGACTGAGTTTAGGATAGGTTGCAGTACCTCTGACTAATCACCAGAGGGCAGCCATTCAAATGTTTAACACGTCACTGTTGTGTGAGCTCACTAATTCCATTTTGTTTACTATTTGAAATTCTGTCTCTGTTGCTTCAAATAATTATTTAAATTTGGTTTAAACAAGTTTGAACTTAAAGGTGCAATGTGTAAAATTTGGGAGGATCTATTGACAGAAATGCAATATAATATATGTTTTTAGTGGTGCATAAAGACCTTACATAACTTTTATGTTTTTATTACCCTAGAATGAGCCATTTCTGTCTCATACACCGCGGGTCACCCCTCCATGTCAAGTCATCATTTTGCACCGGCATGTTTCTACAGCAGCCCTAAACAGACAAACAGTCTACAGAGCTCGTTTCATCACCATGTTGTTCTTCTTCTAAATCGTTTGTGTTTTTAGAGGCAGCTTGCATCATCACTATGTTGAATATGCACAAAGGAGTAGTAGTTGTTGTCTGGTTTATTAGAAGCAGAGGCCACTTTTTGTTAGGAGTAAGAAGAAACCTCATTGCTTCACACAGGCTACTCTATGCTTTCTGAAACAATGACATATTTGTGTTGTGTCAGCCAGACGGCCACCAAAGCTTCTCCAAAAGGGAGGGGTGTGAGGGGTGTGCACCTTTAGTTGCAGTTCGCAACCTCACCGCTTGATGTCACTAAAATTTACGCACTGCACCTTTAAATTTAAATTAAGTTTTTCCCGTCCAACCCTGGGAATTCACTTAATAGAAGCACACCGCCTTGTGGACATTCCCAGCTAAGTAAATTTCCTCTCTCTCTCTCCTTTATTTAATTTGAATTATTTTATTTCAATTTCTTCTCTCCATAACTGTTTGAGTGGTGGCACCGTGGTACGGGGGGGATGAGGGGCCCGGGAACACCACAGTCGAGAGTTTTTAACTATGACAATTCACCCAGTCATAGTTAAATGGCATACAGCTCATTCACTTATTATTAGATATTCTCCAGTTGGTTAATTTTGGCCCATCTTTCCTTCCTTAAGCCATACCATCTCCTTAGGCATTATAACTCAACAGCAACCCCACTCTTTCAGGCCTGTCATAAACCCTAGCTGTGATAGTAAGCTTAGGCATTCTTCTCCCCTCTATCTTTTCCTGTTCTTATTTTATTGTATTTGATTTCTATGTTTCCTCTTTAATTGTTATTGTTTATTTTGTTCTGTTCTATTTGTTTTTCTGCTGTGTTTTGTTTCTTTCAGTTCACGTGAAGGCAGAGCCTATGAGAGCCATCAAGGAAAGCTGAATAATAGATTGACGACCCAAGCAATTAGATGTCCCACTAGGCTACCGCTCGTCAAAACCTTTATTTAGATTTGGCGCTCACCCATACAAATCAGCCCCACCTGGCCATTCACAGCCAAAGACAATAGGTGTCTGGCCTACATCCCGCTAACTGTCTGCACCAGTTAGACAAAATCACATGCAAAGCATAAATAATTATGCATATCGTAGCTCGCTAATTCTGCACGGACTTGCATTGGCCTTTTGTGCTGTCTTTCTCTCGCCAACAGTGAGCCACTATGTCCCAATCATCCAGTCCTGCCACCCACTGGGATCATCTTGAGACCTGGCTGTGCGCCAAGACCAACACGTTCCTGCCCAATGCCACTGGTGACCTACAGCACCTGAGCAGAGAGCAGCTGGACGACGACTTGAACAGGCTGATCCCTTACAAAAGATTACTGCAGTTTTTTTTTTTTTTTTTTATACTACAGTTTTTGTTACATATAGTAAAATGCAGTTTTTTGGACATGAAAAAAAACTGCAATATTGCAGAATAGCCTAAAATAATAGATGTCTGAGGTTTTACTGAAGTACAACTGCAGTATTACTGCAATACATATAACATGCTAGTAAAATAAAACTGCAATACAACTGCAGTACAGCTGAAGTATTACTAAAATAAAGCTGCAATACAACTGCAGTATTACTGCAATACAGCTGAGGTAGTTGGATTGTTCACCCACTAATAGGGAATGTGAGCTAAAGTAGTACTAAAATAATAGTGCAATACAACTGCGGTAGTACTGCAGTACAGAATACAACTAAAGTACAATTACATTCTCTAGAATCTCCTGTGATGCTTCCCTGTGCTCCAACAATCTCTTGTGATGACTATACTTCATTATATTGCAAATCTTCAGTTGTACTTCATTTTACTGCAGCTGTACTTATAAGTACTGCAGTTTTACTGCTGTTGAACTTCAATGTACTGCAGCTGTACTGTGATTATACTCCATTATACTGCAAATCTATGGTTGTGCTTAATTATACTGCAGTTATACTACTTTGTACTGCAGTTTTCCTTTTTTGCAAGGGATGGCCCAGGACCCAATCCAGAGCTACAACCACAAAGAAACGGCCAAGATCATCGGTGGCCTCGCCCACAACCTCATCATCCAGGTACGCCTTAGCGAAAAGAACAACATCCACCTGGAGCAAGAGGAGGCCCGGAAGAACCACGCTCAGAGTCGCCTAGATCAGCTACTCCTTAAAACCCAGGACCAGCACGGGACAGCGAATGAAAAGGACCCAGAGGTACAGAAAGAACAGGAGAGACTCCAAAGTGCCATGACAGAGCTTCGCGTAGAGACAGGGCATAGAGGGTGGTTGGAGAAAGAATCCAGATAGGAACTAAATGGAAAAATCCAACAAGGTGAAGCTCTCCTAGCAAGAGCAGAGATTGAACTGAAAGAAAGGGACGTTAAGGCCAAAGTCTGTGAAAACCACCTCCAGGTGTCCCGAGCTGAAATCCTTGCTTTGGTACAACAAAGAGACTATTTAAAAGATGAATTTGACACTGTTCACAGAGAACTGAAATTTTCTTATAGACTGCAAAGTGACCAGAGAGTGAAAATGCACACCACAGAGTTTCCCCTGGCCAGTGGGCCCAGGCCTCCCAGTCAAGAGTCCCTAGTTCAAAAGGGGGGTGAAAGCCCACTGCTCAAGACGTCACCAGCCAGCATGCAAGGACCCCCGTCAGTAGCAAAGGGGTGGGAGCCTCTCCAGAAAATCCTTGCCACTAGTCACGACATGGCTCCCAAAGAACTTGACAAGCTGACCAGAAACATTCCTACATTCAACCCAAAACCTGTATGACGTGCACACCTACCTGCAGGACATAGAATTTCCCTTGCAAAATGAGGCATCTGTCAAGTCAGACTACCAGCAGCTGTGACAGGATTGATTAGAGAGTTTTCTGACCCAAAGGCTCATCGCTACCATGGACCTTAAACAGAGCTGACTTGAAACCCCACAGGCTTACTACAACCTACAACGACGGGCCTTCATTGGAGCGTGGAAAGAGCCAGGAATGGAGGAAGATTTCAACTTCAGAACTCCGAAACCTGCATCCTACAGTTGAGTCATCACCTAGGATTCCTGGCCTGTCCACACAGCATGTCCACCCAACAGCTGTGGGACTTAGCCCATAAGGCCTATGCCAAGCAAAAGACTGCTTCTGAAAAGACTGTGAAAAATCCAACAATTTACCTTGTCTCTGATCACTGTTCAGAATTGGCCCTAGAGGGTGCACAACAACACCACAGTGACAGAATTTTTAACAGAGTCAAGACCATTCCTAGCCAGCAGAGGGCAGCATAACTATGATTATGCCCATCCTAAGCACCAGACTGGGCGCTCTGAAAGTTTCTGTGACAAGCCACATCCATCCAACCACAGGGGATGCCAGCAGATGGCCCAGAAATGGCCAACCCCCATCGGCCAGAGCATCCAGCCCAGACAGCCAGCAGCGGAATGCCTCGACATGCTTTTGAACAAGCCCAAGTCCAAGCTCTCACTAGAGAAGAACAGTGCAGCTACGTCTGAGTCTGCAGAGATCCTGAGTGTTCTAAAGGAACATGTCCAGAAGAAACCGGACACACCGGACCTCCCTTTTGCCAGCAAGCACACCCGCTTCCCTTTGGACTCTCATCTGTCAAACATGATGACTGCCAAGGGCATCTGCACTTTGAACTTGAAATGGAATGACCGGTGTCTAACCCATTTGTAACCCAGACTAATTAGGGGTTAAATAAATATATTAATATAAATGTATGAGGTTTAGAAAAGTAAATAATTGAAGATTGGCAATATTAATGAATACTTAAGATAAAATAAATTATGTGATAAAAATAATTTGTAATATTTAAACAAATTATAGTTTCATCCAATCAGAGTTCTGTTGCTATGGACCGCCCACTTGCTGACGCGGCAGATTGCGCAAGACCTGAGAAGGGAGAAGACGGGAAAGAAATTTGTTAAATTTAGCTATCAAGAAATTAAAAAATAACTGAGTTAAACTTTGAAAATAGTGTTCAAATCTCTTCAAGTCAGTTGAAAGAGGAGGATATTGAGTGGATTCAGTTGTTATTTTACTCCTGTGACGATCGATGGGTGAATTACATCGTTGTATTACTGGGAAGTGAATATCTGGATGTGGTGAGTTCAATTCATGCATGTATGCTGAGTTTAATGTTTAAATAAGAAAACAAAACTT
Organism: Megalobrama amblycephala; assembly: GCF_018812025.1. NCBI lineage: Eukaryota > Metazoa > Chordata > Actinopteri > Cypriniformes > Xenocyprididae > Megalobrama > Megalobrama amblycephala. Next base: position 19,243,405 of record NC_063061.1, on the reverse strand, counting down.
ATTTTGTAAAGAAAACAGTTGTTTATTTTGTTTATTATGGTCATATATGTGATTTATGTTGTATTTTTGTATATTATGATACAAATTCGTAACGTTGTTCATTTGTTCTCATGTGGTGTCGTTCTTTTTCACGTGCACGCTTCACGTGCATGTCGCGGTAATACACACGTGCCTGAAAAGAGATGGATGTTTATTAGCAATGTAATATTGTAAAACATTGAAATTATTACTTTATATGTTAATGTATTGATATCTGGAGATACTTACCTGATGTGATGCTATTGTTGACTAAATGCAGTCATGCATTTCTGACCTTTTAAACAGGTCAGGTTTTTTTTTCCTGAGGGGAGATTGATTTTCTTTGATGGCGAGCCAACCTATTCGGACACTGGAAAAAAGAAGAAGATTCATCCTATAGGACCAGGAGAGTATCGTGATTTCATTTTTTTTCCTTGCTCAAGGTAAAACTATTCCTGCATAGAGACTGTGTTTTCTCCATATGGGACTGAAAACTGTCTGAGATAAATAGAAGAAGGAACTGATATCAGTTATTGAACATTTGGAAATTGAACTGATCGTCGACGTGTGCGTGATATCACAAAATGGTTGTCATTCTATCGTTTTCTATTGTATTCATACTATTCTAGTGTGAAACCAACAGTGATTTGCTCTAAGTGATTTGTGCTTTTATTTCTTTTTGTTGAATTGATGTAACTTACTTTGAATTGTTTTTCATTTATTTTATTGTTTGATTTCAAAAAGGGGAAAGGCCGGCATTTAAGGGAACACTTGTAAAAAAAATCTATATACTTACCTTAATTGTGGTCTCCTGACGTTCCTTCAGCAATTACCCTCTACCTCCATAGTCGAACATACAAATCTTCTGATTTTCTTAATTGGTCCATAAAAGTGAAGAATTAAATTATAAGTAATATAACCCGTTACACATTACTTCTTGGTCCTTCCAGACCTACCGCATGATGTCTACATTGGAGCAAACAACTTGATTCGCCTCAAGGCTCATGTGAACATTATTAACACTCTGAGGTCTGAGGGTATCGCCGGCGATACCACCGTGGTTTTTTCTTATCAGTGTGAAAGAGACTCAAAATACTCCGTCAATGTTGCACATACAATTAAGAGTTATACACCATTTTAATCTGTGGAATATCTTCTTTCATTTGTGTACACTCAGAGTAAAAACAAAATGTTGTGCTTTTTGTAAAATAAAGAAAACTAACATGATGCGTGATCTCTCGTCTCCCTCTGAACGAAGTCTAATCTGATAGTTCTTAGAAAATGAACTGTAACTTAGTGAATACTAATGACAAAAAAATTACACTTATGTCTAAAAAAACGTTAAGATGTCAGGTTTTAAAACATATAAGTCAAATTGAAAACAAACCTTCTGTGTTTATGTAATCTGTATGAAAAGAGAGCCATGTCAGAAGTCAGTGATTCAGCTCATTATCCGCTAATGCGACCACGCCCACGGAGCGAACGCTATTCAGACGCAAATTCAGTCAATACATGCATTCGTCATCTCAATCGTGTATTTATTGTCTTCAAAAGTGTTTTGAATAGCCATATTTAGCGATCTCTTGCCTCTGTTAGTTCCTTGATTGTCACATGATATGCCTCTTCTTTTACTGAGGCATTTGTGGACAAAAGGGGCAGAGCGCCCTCTGGCTCAAGTATGAATTAAAAACACAGCATCCAGCGCTCATAATGATGACAATAAATATAGAATAATAAATATTACTCCTCTGTATAGAAAATTGATATAAACATATGAGAATCCATCAATATTTCTCCAAATGTGTATGCTTTTAAGCATATTAAGACATTATGGTCAATATAAGATTTTAAGAGTCAAAATGTGAAGCTTGAGTCTTAGATCTTTTTAATGATGTATAGTTTGTCAACTGCACATCAACATTTAGGCTCTATAATATAACAAATATAGTAGCCTATATGAAATGCCCTAGAGGTAGGAATGTTCAGACGCTTTGCATCACAGAAATACATTATATTTTAAAGTAGGCCTATATTAAAATAGAAAACCATTATTTGGTTAGAGACTTGAGACTTCTTTTAAAACATTATAATGGCAATGTGTTCAATCTTTTGACTGGTAGTGTAATTTAACATAGGCCTATACAAAATTTTCTTCATATCATGTGCAATAATACGTGCATGCATGAGATCACAAAAATCATGTTTTTTTTTTGTTGTCCTGAGTGGACTTTAATCCTGTTATCAGCATGATCACAGAGGGTTTTTTCATAGCCTACCTGACTGAAAGGCCTCATTAATATGCAAGTCATTTCAGGTCATTATTATTAAATTCTTTTGTCTTCTCAGGTGAGAATCACCCATTATACATGAGGATTCATGCCTCCATGCATACTGTGTTTCTTGACCAAAAGTGTCTTAGAAAATTTAAATCTCTCTATACTTCATTCTGAAGCAAAAACTCTAGTCTACAACCTCCAATACCCAGAATCCTTGTGAACACAGTTTTAATATATTTTTTGGCCTTATTTCAGTGACTTAAGTTTTTTGTTTTTTCAATAACCACGCATAAACGTTATTCCTTCAAAAACACAAACATGTACATACATGTTCCTCACATATTATTGTAGCCTAGTTTGTGCTGAATACAGTGTAATGACACATTTGTCATTAATATGTTTATGAACAACTGAAAAAAGCACAAATGTCAGGGCATGTCAAAACTTATCCAGGGCCCCAAAAATCCTCAGACCCCTGAGGGTTAATGAGCTGGTGTGGGCCCCAATGACTTCACAGCTCCCTGTTGTTCTTGTCAACCCTGAGAACCTTCTTTCAGGCCAGACCATTCCAGAGGTCTGCACCCTGGTCAACGGAAACTGTACCAAACTGTAGTACCAGCTTACACCAAAGGGGTCACTGTTCAGCTCAACCTGTGATGTGGTCAAACCCTAAACCACACACTGGGTTTCTTCCAACCTTCACCTGAATATGTGGAACTTGGACTCACTCTGAAAGCCACATCCCTCACTGAAGTGTCATCCTGTGTAGTCTACATCCTGTTTAACAATTGCACTGCAACGGACATCAGAATTCCCAAGGCTTACCATCTGGGATGGCTAGTGAGTCACGACTTCCATGACACTGAACTCACCTTACCAATCATTGGCTCAATTCCATCTTCAATGATCCCAGAAGGGAGCTCAGACAACACAGTGTTCACAGCACCCTTTAAGATCATCTACATCACTTCTGTCATGCCGACAGCCACAGAACAGGTGTGCCAAACGGAGCTGACAGAGGACCAACATCTTGCAGTATACACAGTCTCTAACCAGCCTGCCTGTAAGACTGGCGAAAGAGCTGCACCTCTGACTGCCAACATGACAAATAACACAACCACAGAGGAGCCATTTCAGGGGTTTAAGAGACACAAGTGCAACAAATTCTGAAAGATGCAGATGCCATAAAGAACAATGCAGACATCAAAAACTGAGACAGGTCCTGTAAAAATTCAAAGCATCATTTGCCAAAAACTCTTTAGGCTGTGGCCTCACTAACCTCCACACGGTGTGTATCCCAAAGCACCCAAATGCTCCTCCCACTTTTGTCAAGCAGTACAAGATTCCCATCACCTTGACAATGGTGCCGAACCAATGTCAATTATGTGGGTATACACATCAGATCACGGGGCATTGAACTGCAGTCCAGTCGCATCCAAGCCATTCAAAACATCAAGCTCCCCACCAATGTCTCAGAGCTGCGCAGTTTTTTAGGTGCGTGCAACTAATCACAGCAGTTCATCGAGGACTACTCGGACATTGCACAACCTCTAACTGCTCTTCTGAAAAAGGACTGCCCATTTGTTTGGACAGAAGCTCAAGCAAATGCCATGAATGAACTGAATGAATGAATGAATGACATTTGTGTACAGTCTGGCTTACCCCGATCCACAAAAGGAGTTCTACTTGGAAGCTGGATTCTCCAACTACTGCCTTATTGCTGGTCTTAACCAACGGTATGTGGTTGATGGCCCTCCAGGGGCGCAACATTGAGGCACGATATGCCCAGATGACACACCAGGTGCGACATTGGATGTAGAGGGACCCCAACAACAACAACGGAATGTCGATGGATGTTCCTACAACCACGAGGGCATCCTAAAAGCAAGTGCAGGTGTGCTATGGCTAAACAATAATAATAAAAATAATATGTTTTATTTGTTTAGCGCTTTCAAGAACCCAAGGATGCTTTACATGAAGTTGCTATATAACATGAATACATGTAAGTATACAGTCAGTATACAACACATAATCAACCAGATGGAACAGACAAAGAAAGTTAATCTACATTAAACTTACAAAAACAAGCATAAAGCTGGAAAATTGGGACAGACAATCAATTAACAAAACATAAAGTGAATAAGTGAGTTTTGAGAGCAGTTTTAAAGGTCTGAAGAGAAGAGACATCACAAAGGTCTTGTGGTAGTTTGTTCCAGAGCTTAGAAGCTACCACCCACACTAGATAGACGGAACTTGGGTACTGCAAGCAAGTTTTCAGAGCTCGATCTCAGAGTACGGGCAGGGAGATAGGGGATAATCAATTTGGAGAGATAGGAAGGTACTAAACCATGACAAACCTTGAAAACTAGAGTAAGAATCTTAAACTGGATGTGGTAACTAACAGGGAGCCAATGTAGTTGCTGTAAGACAGGGGTGATGTGAGCTGATTTTTTGGTTAAAAAAAACGACCAACCTTGCCCACCACAACACTTCAAGTTGGGTCCCCATTCATCGCAATAGGCTGAGGTAGCCGCTATTCTCATAACCCTTCAAATCGCCTTGGCCCATAACATCAGAGAACTCCTCATTTGCACAGACATCACAAGAACACACAACATGATTGTCGTCTGGAAAAAGATGAAAGGACACTCAAAACAACCAGGCCTTGACTTGAATAGACTTGAATGACCAAACTGATGCCCTCGCCAAGACTGGTGCACTACATGGCAATCTATGGTCACCTCCAACCCAGCCATCCACACTCAGCATGGCAGCAGTAACCCACAGCCAGCAAACTCTTCCTGCAACAGTGCCCAACCTCATTGAGATGGACTCTCTGCCTGAGGAACCAAAGGCTAAGGACAATCAGGAACCACCTGCTGCTCAACTATCATGATCCACTTGCCATCTGACCATCATGACCATCCAACGATGTCCACACAGGAACTTCGTTGGCCGAAGGGGGGACTGTAATATCTGGACTGGATCGAGGTTATCAAATCAACTATAAGCCTCAGAAAAGCTTATGGATGTTTGACCTCTTCATGTAAATCACAAACATGGCTCTGGCCCGTCTGCACCTAATTACCCTGTCAGGGTATATTGCCTTGGTAGATCCTAAGCAGAAACATTCTCACAACCTCATGGCTCCTAAAGGGACTTCAAAGAGCTCAGAGAATGCCCCATGCTGGGCACACAAGGGCCATGTGGCAACAAGCATTGTGGAAGACCCAATTCACATAACACACACACACACAATCTGAAATTCCCTGAATTTAACTCATAAGTAAACTATTATATGATTTGTATAATGTATCCCTGTGTGTATGCATGTCCCCATGTTGTAATTAGCCTAGTTATGATTTTTAGTTATTTATCTCGTGATGCTTTAATTAAGGATGTATATTATGTTATGGGAAAAAAAAACATTGTTATTTTTACTATACTTTGGGTAAACTGTACTAATCAGATACCACCATAAACATGCAAATTAGGTTGTAAAAGGGAAACAAAGGAACTCTCTCCCGCTCAAAATACACCCTTGGGATTGGTCAGTTTCCCAAGGATGGTGTGAACTGATTTGTCCTTAAAAGACAATGACATGCCTGCTCTATAGTCTTCTCTTCGTCTTCTCTCATCTTCGTCTCGTCATGTTTGTCTCTCGTCAATCTCATCATGCTCAGATTGCGCTCTTATCTTATTTTCAAGACGACCGCCTTCCGGTAAATGTGCTTTCAAGTTACCTTAGTTCAAACTTCTCACGGAGACACGGAAGAAGCCAACGAACTCCAGCCTACACACAGACTCAATCTCCATACACACATCCATTTGTAACTCAGCACCCAAATTCGTTTTTATCGATCTTTAGATGTGATAAGCTTATATGCCCCTAATAAGGTATTTGTAATTCTTTGCTGGCTCTCAAGGAACTGTTTGTAAGTTTTGTTATTTTTTTGTCTTCTCTCTCTCTCTCTCTCTCTCTCTCTCTCTCTCTCTCTCTCTCTCTCTCTCTTTCTTTCTTTCTTTCTTTCTTTCTTTCTTTACTTTCGTTATCCTGTATATATATGAAGAGTTAATTTGCAAAAACAGATAACTCCATTTTTTTATTGTGCATTCCAAGTAATATCAATCAAACTGCAGTTGAGTTGTTTTGATTAAGTAATAATAACTCCAAAAAATACAGGCAACTTACAAAATTAAAGTTCATTGAAAGTATGTTTTTTATAAATATTAAAAGTTTGTTTCTTAGCAAAAGCAGATAACTCCAACAGTCGCTTTTTGGCAAAAGCAGATAACTCCACATTTCATGTTTCAGAGTTAAAATTAACCAAGTAATTACTTTGTAATTGCATTTAAAACACACATGTGCACACAAACGCACACACACACTGACAGATCAGCACACACATCCAAGCACTGTGCGCACGCACACACACACACCTCATACACACACTAATTGAATAGGACCTCATACACACACATCGGATCGGACCGGACCACACACACACAGATCAGCACAAATGTACACTCACACACACACACGCATCTACGCACATGTGCGTGCACTGACACAGAGACACACACACTCGCAAAAGGATAAACAAGGGTTCAGCATGTAAGACGTGTATGGTGTACAAGGACTTGCATAAGTCGAAATTATAAATCCTTGATCACTTTTAGTCAGCTTTGATGAAACTTCCCTCAGCTAGTGTGTCATTTTGTCATCTGACCTGAATACTGTGCACTGATTCGCTAAAACGGACTTATCGGTTTCTGTACACAAACAACAAGGGCGCTTGTCATTTCTGCAGTAAAATGTGAACTCGCGATTCCTGACAGTGGACAATACCGGCTTTTCTGACAAAACGGATTTATGGTTCGGAATGTACTATGTGTGGAGAATAACACATTTCAGTCAGTTCATTTTTTTTAAAAGTGGTGTTTATCAGTTTTTGCAAATGAACTCTTCATATATTCTTTGCTTAGATTTAGTTGTATGTATTTGTAGTTTCATGTATTAAAATCCATTATATTCAGATTCAGAGTCTTTTTCAAGGATGTTCCTTAAGCACTTTTATTCAGAGAATGTTTGCCAAAGGCAAACTGCAGGAACAGTTTGTATCAAGGGTGAAATGAGAAATGAAAGTCTTTCAAGTCTATTGCCATGAACCAAAATTGACAGAGAAGGCATGTCAAAAAACCCACCACCTATCTCTGTTATGATGGAGGGACCTATACTCATTTTGGTTGGAGAAAACTGGCTCTATCATGTCCTTTGTAGAAAAACTGTGACCTTTGTGCACAGGATGGAAGCATCTTCACCTCACATCGAGGAAAAAAAAATGCCGTTGAACCTGGGTGGATGGAGTCGGATTGTTCTAATGAGTCAGCACAAACAGGGTTGGAAGCACTAGTTACACCTGCCTGAGGGGCACCAAGGAACAACAGTTCTTTCGACCTACCCATTGTGGGTGCTCCATAGTGGCTGGCATTGTTTCCGTATGGATACTTACCTTGCTCTGGAGGTCCTGAATGCATTGCAGTTGTGCAAGGAGGCAATAGACTCCAAATTTCAAGCTTCCAAATTTGACTGTCTCACCCATCATGAACACTTTGAAGCCTGTTTGAGGTTCTCAGAGCTGAATGCGAGTAGGCAGCTTCACTTGGGAAAGACCTTGACAGTGGCCAGGTCCAGAGGGTGTGGGACCTCAGTGGCCTGCTCTTTAGGTCACACCGTGGCCAGGTCACACTGTGATTTTTTTTTTTTTTTCACGTCCGTCTGTTTCTCTCAAAGTTGTTGCTGGAAAAAGTCTTCTACGGTGTCTCCAAATAGGCCCCTTTTTGAAGATGAGGTATTGAGAAAGCGTGCTTTCTCAATATCATCCATCCCTGCAAAGTTAAGCCATGGGTAGCACTCCTGGACCACCAGGGTGGACATTGTCCGACCAATGTCTGCGCCATAACCTTCAATGCACCTAGGGTTAAATTGGTCACCAAGCACAGTTTCTGCATCAGCGCTAGGTCAGGACTATCAATCATGGATGACATGAACATACATGCTTTAGACAAGAATATCGGAGAGTTCCTTGGTACGGTACTTCCCACAACTCTGACAGTTCCTTGTGCACTTCTAGAAACAAAGAACCTGGGGGGAACACGGCTGTGTGTGATACTCTAAGCCCAAAAATCAGTAACCTAATCACAAGAGCTCAGGAGGAATCCACTCAAGCCCAATGCTTGCGGTAGCCCAGGCAAGCACAGTAGCAATCTCAGCATCAGACTCGGTCTGTACAACCACCTGTTGGTGGGGCCCATGTCAGAGGCAAAAACTCACCCTCTGATGCTGCAATTGACAACTTATCCTCATCCAAGAGCACCGAATGAGAAACTCTGTTTCTGATGGAAACTTATCTTTGCGCATGGGAGAGAGAACCGTTGAAATGTGCCGTAGGAATCCAATTAAGCTTCTAAGCAGAGGTTAATGCAAAGAGAATCACAGACACATGTTCTTCTCTCCAAAGAACAAATCTGAATGAGTCAATGCACACTTTTATATCTGTATATCCAGGGGATATAGTGTCACTACATCAACACAACGTCGAAATGAGTGACAGATAGGGCACTTTTTTGACACAGGAGAACAAACCTCATTGGTTATTGCATGTCAAGCAAGCACATTTGAGCTTCCATTTACCTTATTTACTGTGCTCTATTTATGTGCATTGATCAAGATTTATATGTGAATAAATGTATGAATTAAATCATTTTATTGTGGCAAGCAGGGTGGAGCCAAGAGCCATGGAAATGGCGTGAAGCTGGTGATATTTTGGAGCTTTATGTTGAGCATTCATCATATGAAATAAGCACGTCTCTTCAGAAGACTTGGATTAAATTGTTACAAAAGTTAAATTGTCTTTTGGGTACTTTAAACTGAGCAACATAAATCTCAGTTTTCATTAAAATATCCTCATTTGCTTTTTGAAAATTAAATGACATTAGGTTTTCCATGCACAGAGCACACACCTAATTAATCTATGTTGAAATTCAGTGATGAATATTTTCACATCAGCTTGCTTGGAGCTCAAACTTGTCTCCCTGAACACATGTAGTGACTTGAGTCTGCAGCAGGTTGAACCTCTTTAACTGTCTGAGATTTCTCCCTGGGGTCTGTCCCTTTGTTGGTGGCTGGACGACCACTCCTAGCAGCCAGCGCGGTACCCATCAGCTGACCTAGTTCTCCATGAGCTGTTTTAAGTCGATCAGCAGTGACTCATTCTGGAAGACCCCCAACGTTGACCAGGAAAGACTCCAGCCTCCAGAACTCAAAACGGGCTATTGTACGGGGGCCGCAAAGAATGTCGGTGAGCGTCATGACGGATGAAAACAAACTCAGCCACAAGAGAGGGTATTGGGCATCCAAGTTACCGTCAGTCCATGCTGAGAGGTAGGAATGGGTTTAAAAGTATTGATTCTGTCCAGGAGGGCAGAGTGTTCAGAAGATAGACTCCAGGGCATTGTGCTGTCTGGAATGAAATCTCCCGGGACCCGCAGAGTCTGACCGTACACCAACTCTGCCGAGGAAGTTTGTAGATCCTCCTTGGGAGCCGTTCGTAGGCCCAGGAGGACCCAGGGTAGCCGTTCAATCCATCTGTTATCTGCCAGACTGGCTCTCAGTGCAGTTTTGAGAGAGCAATGAAAGCGTTCACACAGCCCATTGGCCTGTGGGTGAAAGGCCGTAGTATGGTGAAGCTGCACACCTAGGATTCAAGCCACCTCCGTCCACAACTCAGATGTGAATTGTTTTGGACAGTTTTTGACATAATATCGATTAGTTGCCCAACATCAGAAATACACAGTCATAAATTGACACAGATCCTTTTGAATTAACTTTGACTTTAATTCCCAAAACATATACATCTCCAGAAACTTGAGAATAATACCCACAATTCCTTTAAGAGAAAGATTGATTTTCACACCCACAAGGTGTAGTTACACATCTACCTGCAAGAGTGATTTGAACTATGCTAACAATCCAAACTTTGAACCCTTGGGGGAAAAAAACAAAAAAACACACATTACCCCCACAGGTAACTAGAGTAAGGGCCATTTCAACATAACAAAATAATAACAGTTTCTGTGGCTGTGTTCATGGCAACCAGTTGGCCATGTCATTCCCCTCTTGGGTGATGACAGCATCACATACATCTTTGAACCACATATTTAAAGGCAAAGGCTCGTAGAGATTCTTCAAGAAAAGTAAGTCAATATTTCTGTAACCCTAAATACTGGCATAATTGATAAACTATGTAGTGATTGTGTTACTATGATTGATTCTGTTTTTAAAGGGATGACATTTAATATAGACCATGAAAACTGATAAAGTAATGTGTGTGATTTACAAACAATATACAGACTTTCATATGGAAATCAAGCTCAGAAAATGCCATCAAATGTGATGTTATAATTAGATTTTTACTGTTTACAACAATACATATACATATTTTTTGTATAATCCTCATAGTACAATGTAGCAATTTATATTATTAATGATGATGACAGGTCTGTTTGTTACTGTTTGCAGGTTTTGTATAGAGCAACCAATGGACAACCTGACTTTCACAAACAGCATTCTCCTCGTGGAGGGACTGAAAGTTACACCTCAGTCTTCCTATCCTATTTTCATCCTGCTTCTCTTGATTTATGTATTTGCAATGGGATGTAACATTGGACTTATAATCCTGATTTCAACTGAAAAGAATCTACATCATCCTATGCATTTTCTGTTCTGTAACCTGCCAGTGAATGATATACTAGGGACTACTGTCATGTTGCCACGCTTGCTGCAGGATATTTTAAGGGAAACCTCAGAGCGCTACATGACATATGTGGAGTGTGTTGTTCAAGCATATTTTGTACACATATTTGCAGCAGCAAGCCACTATGTGCTGATGATCATGGCCTTTGACAGATATGTGGCTATATGCAATCCATTGCGATACTCAGCAATAATGACCAACAAAATGGTAGTTAAACTATCAGTATCCGCCTGGGGGCTGTCAGTATTCATTGTGTCTATTATGTTAGGTCTCACAATACGCCTCTCTCGCTGCAGATCTAAAATTGAAAACCCTTTCTGTGACAATGCCTCACTGTTTAAACTGTCCTGTGAAAATGTAGTCATTAATAATGTGTTTGGAATAATTTATACTGTGATTGTCTTTACCTTCTCACTTGGGTCTGTGTTTATAACTTATACCAAGATTGCTACTGTATGCATAACCAGCAAAAACAAAGCACTCAACAGCAAAGCCATAAAAACATGTAGCACTCATATAGCTGTTTATATAATCATGTTTGTTTCTTGTGCCACTATGGTTTTTCTCCATCGTTTTCCAGAATACTCTGAAAACAGGAAACTAGCTAGTATAATGTTTCATATAGTACCACCAGGACTGAATCCTTTAGTATATGGCTTACAAACCAAAGAAATAAGACAAAAGTTTGTAAAACTTTTGTACAGAAATAAAGTTAATCTAAAGTAATTTAATTATAAAGAAAAAAATCCATTATAAAATGTAATTTTCTCTGCATGAAAATAAGAATATCAATAATATTGTATAAGTGCAACTGTGAAAACGATTTTGCCCATACTATTTCTTCCACAAAATAATTAGGATCAAGAATTATGAACACGTTTTTATCTTTTATAATGATTTTTATAACTTTTAATCAGCCTGGTCTAAAGATGATCTGACCCAAATAGAGGATATGACGAGTGTTGCAGAAAGAAACATTATGTGAATGATTTTTTGTTTTTGATGAAACACAAATTGATGATAAATTATTGCTTCAAATCTGTAAAATCAGCTTGAGTAGTTTGAACTAATTATTGTTTATGATTATGCATGATGTGAATTTTAGTGCCAACTCTACAAAAACTGTAAAGAGTATGCAGTTTTGTTTTTATATTTGATGACTTTATTCAGTTTATTATCGCTTACTTGAATAAGCTAGACATACCTGAAAAATAAAGCACTATTTAGTTTGCTTCTTTTTCTATTGTGTTTATTTGTCCTAATGCTCATCATTTGCATTTCTTCTTATTTCATGGTTTATTTTTTATTTGTTTGTGTAATTGTATATATACACTGAACAAAATTATAAATGCAACACTTTTGTTTTTGCCCCTATTTTTTATGAGCTGAACTCAAAGATCTAAGACTTTTTCTATGTACACAAAAGGCCTATTTCTCTCAAATATTGTTCACAAATCTGTCTAAATCTGTGTTAGTGAGCACTTCTCCTTTGCCGAGATAAGAGACAGCATGTATGGCGTTGTGTAAGTGAGCGGTTTGCTCATGTCAACGTTGTGGATCGAGTGGCCCGTGGTGGTGGGGTTATGGTATGGGCAGGCATATTACTTATGTCGTTCCAAACCTGTAACGGCTGTTTCACACCGCAAGCGTGAGCGGCACATATATTTTCTGGTGTGCATGTTAACCAATGAGTGCATTCACACTGGGAGCAGGAGCGTTGCGTGAGCAGCAGTATGCAGGGTTTTCAGCGCCAAGTCGATTTTTGCTGCACAGCTGATGCTCAATTAAAGTGAAAGCATTTGATGGACAAAATAAATATTTTTTGTTTGAACAGGAATTGGAGTATGTCAGAAAAGAAAATGAAGATGAATGAAAGTATGGTGTATTACAAAAAAAAAAAAGAAGAAAAAAAAAACTAAAGTAAACTAGCCAGAATATATGATATATAAACATTCCTTTAGTTATTACACAGAGAGGTATATAGGCTAACACTACCCAAATCAAACCCAAAAGTTTGCAGTCTTTTTTTTTCTGCCGAGTTTGCTGTCTTGTAAACGTGCACGCGGCAGATGATGTAAACAAAACGTTTACCTCATTTGTGTGTAGCAATATGAAACAAGGCTTTTTTTGTTTGTTTGTTGTTTACCGTTTACATGTGGATGTTGTACACCTCCCCAAAGGGATTACTTAAGGGTAATCCCTTAAGTTAAGGGATACTCTACAATAACCTTCTGCAAAAAATGACCAATTTCTGAATAATTTTGAATAATTAGGATATGCACATATCAATCATCTTCATCTATTTTGTACTTAACAGGCATGACAACTCCTTCATTTGTACAGTGTAAAAACACACCGCTGTTAGTAACTGCTCTTTCACACCTGTACTGTCTACTTCTGTATTTTGCTATTTAACCGTGACTCAAGGAGAAGAGTGGGGCCTGTCTGCAGCGGAATCAGGGGCGTGGCCCAGACTGCTGCTCGCAGAAGAACCGGTCTTGAGAGGGAGGGAGACAATGTTTTCTGGGAGCATAAGTTCGAGGCTTGTGATTACTCGAGTGGATTTTGGAGATGGGAAAGCTGCTTGGAGTGAAGTGTACAGGTTGTAGAGTTGTGGTGCCCCACGGGAAGAACCAGCGCACCTCGATGAAAGCTCCACTGGCGGCAGTGGAACAGAGGAGTGTTGGGCCCAAGGAGGTTTTTCACTTGTCAGGTTGGCCAACACTGTGATCCTCAGATCACCCATGGGATTAGCCAAAGTAGCCCTCTTCTGATTTCCACCAGAAGAGGAGTTAGATTGGGGAATCACCAAAGGGACTTTGCCTCGTTTGAGGGAATGAAGTCTTGATCTCAACACCATGATGGTCATGTTCCCGCAGTGGGAACATGACGCATCCACAAAGGTTGCCTCAGCGTGTTTAACGCCCAAACACAAGAGACAGCGATCATGACCATCAACCGGAGGTAGAAACTGATCGCATCCAGAAACACATGGGCGGAATGTCATCTTGAAAAAGACGTAAACTCACACCCGTGTTGCTCTGTTAATGAATCTGCTCTCTTTTATGTGCTGAAGCACACTGGGGAGATGACCACGGCACACAAACAGGAACAGTGCAAGCCTGTCGTGTGCTCTCACGACCAGCTGTAAAAACAGCTCTTTTAGCGCTCTCTCATAACGCACCAAACCAACTGTGAGAATAGCCTTTGATTAGCTGAGTCACGATCGTCCACTGTAAGTGTTGTCATGCCAACACAAAGAGAGAAGACCTTCTTCAAAAGAGCAGATGACTCGTCTAGAAACTCATCAGAAGATAGACCAGAGATATACAAACATGGCTCCGAAGCGAAATGTGATCTGATGCATCCACCCGCTTCTGTATTATCCCCACGCTGGTGGGGCGTGGGTTGCAAAGTTTGCATGCCAATGTGCATTGGCTCATTTAGTTACACTCAAAGAGTATTGGACTCCCTGGGTGATCCCAATTCGTCGGTCACAACCGACATGACGTAGTAGTGACCGACTAAATGGGAAAACTTGGTTAGCTTAAGTTTTTTCCCAACTTCCCATCCACTATCTGTCCAATAATTTCTGTATAACGGACATGATTGTCATAAGTTGGACTGAACTTTATTTCATTATTTCAGTTTACAACAATAAACAGCATAATGGACTGCTTTTATGCAGCTAAAATTAAAGGTGCCCTTGATTCAAAAATTGAATTTACCTTGGCATAGTTAAATAACAAGAGTTAAGTACATGGAAAAGACATACAGTGAGTCTCAAACTCCATTGTTTCCTCCTTCGTACATAAATCTCATTTGTTTAAAAGACCTCCAAAGAACAGGCGAATCTCAACATAATACCGACTGTTACGTAACAGTCGGGGTGTACGCCCCCAATATTTGCATATGCCAGCCCATGTTCCCAACATTATGAAAGGCATTAGACAAGGGCAGTCATTAACGTCTGGAGCAGCACAGCGAATCATCAGACTAGGTAAGCAAGCAATAACAACAGCGAAAAATGGCAGATGGAGCGATAATAACTGACATGATTCATGATAACATGATATTTTTAGTGATATTTGTAAATTGTCTTTCTAAATGTTTTGTTAGCATGTTGCTAATGTACTGTTAAATGTGGTTAAAGTTACCATAGTTTATTACTGTATTCACGGAGACAAGAGCCGTCGCTATTTTCATTTTTAAACACTTGCAGTCTGTATAATTCATAAACACAACTTCATTCTCTATAAAACTCTCCAACAGTGTGTAATGTTAGCCGTTAGCCACAGAGCACTATCAAACTCATTCATAACCAAATGTAAACATTCATTTATAATGATGACCCAAAATAGGCAGTTAAAAAAAATTAATTAAAAAAATCTATGGGGTATTTTGAGCTGAAACTTCACAGACAACATTCAGGGGACACCTTAGACTTATATAACATCTTTTAAAAAAAGTTCTAGGGCACCTTTAAGTGGCTGACTCTGCAAGCCCTGCACATTCTTTAGTTTTTTTTTTTTTTTTTTTTGAACAAGAACAATGCACAATAAAACATTAACCCTGTATATAACAAGGAGAGATGCATTGCACCAGGTTTTAGCAACTTGCTATTTTCCACCCGTAGTCCCAAGTTACAAATTGTCGTATCCGCTCTTAGGTTATAAATAAAGGGGTAAAATTTGCATAAAATTAATGGCCATCTTGTTAAAATATGAAGTTAAGCATGCAATTAAGAATATTATCTGCTGAGGAAAGTTTAATAAATAAAAAAAAAGTACCACCTAGTCAGACAGGGCTTTTAAACTTCCAAGCAGGGCTCTGCTTCTTTCTAGCAAATATAAAGCTTCCTATTGCTAAATCCATACAATTTAGATGTCTCATAAAAGTGATTTAAAAAGGAAAATTGTCCTCATGTAATTCCAAACCTGCTTGAATTTCTTTCTTCTGTTGAACTCACACACACACACACACACACACACACACACACACACATATATATATACTGTATATATACACATACAGTGCCCTCCATAAGTATTGGGACAGTAAACACAAAATTGCTCTGTTAGCTGTGGTGTCAAGACATCTATAAATATGATTAAAAGATTAATATGAGGCAGAAGTACAAAATACATCACATTTTGTTATTGGCTGTTTCAGCACAAAATGTTTTACCAACTAAGAATAACAGCACTTTTTTAGTTTAGAGGGTTTAACTTAAAGGTCCCGTTCTTCGTGATCCCATGTTTCAAACTTTAGTTAGTGTGTAATGTTGTTGTTAGAGTATAAATAAAATCTGTAAAATTTTAAAGCTCAAAGTTCAATGCCAAGCGAGATATTTTATTTAACAGAAGTCGCCTACATCGAACGGCCAGTTTGGACTACATCCCTCTACTTCCTTCTTTAATGACATCACTAAAACAGTTTTTTGACTAACCTCCGCCCACAGGAATACACAAAAAAGGGGGCGTGGTCTTGTTGCGCTCCCACGGAGAAGAGCAAGAGTTGCGTTTGTAGAGTGTGTTTGTCGCCATGTCGTCGAAACGCTGTTATTTTCATCCCGCAGTCCAATCACCTTTGTTTGGCCTTCCCAGGGACGCTGTACTTAGAGATCAATGGTTACAATTTATGTTTAACTCGGTTCCCGAAAATTATAATCCACATGTAAAACTATGTGCAGCACATTTTGCTGAGGACAGCTTCCTCAATCTCAATCAGTTTAATGCCGGATTCGTACAAAGATTATTCTTGAAAGATGGAGCAGAAGCTGCTGTCGAATCACAACACAGGAACCGCTGGCACAATCAGAACTCGTTACGTATTTCTGAAGGAGGGACTTCATAGAACAAGGAAGTCATCAGCCCGTTTTTATGACAGTGGAAACAGCGGTATACAGATAAGTAAATTATGTGAAAAATACTGTGTTTTTTTACACGCGAAACATGAACACATGTTATATTGCACACTATAAACACAATCAAAGCTTCAAAAAACCACAAAAAACGGGACCTTTAAAAGTAAACGTAAATGTGTAAAAACTAATATTTAATCTTAAATCCCTTGCAAGCAATCACAGGAGTGAGTCTGTGACCCATAGACATCACCGTACTCTTGGTTTGACACTTTGAAATGCTTTTCCAGGTCTTTAATGCAGCCATTTTCAATGGTTGCCTGTTTTGAGGAGTTTCTGACTTTAGTCTCCTCTTCAGCTGGTGAAATGCACATTAAATAGGATTTAAATCTGGAGATTGACTTGGAATGTCTAGTTTGGAATGTCCTGAAAAAGATTGATACCACTGGCAAGCTTTAGCAACCAAAAATGACCAGGGGTGCATTTCCCAAAGCGAACTATGGTCGCAAGTTCCGTCGTTACCAATAGAGTTCAATGGGACTTACGACCATGGTTCACCAACGATGCTTTCGGGAAACTCACCCCTGGTCAGCTGAGAAAATCAACAGCAGTTGATGATAGACAAATGACAAGGGCTGTGAAAAAAACTCTAAAATAAGTGTCAGGAAAACCCCCAGCAACCTCCAGAAAGCTGGGGTGATGGTCTCACAATCTGCTGTTCGCAGGAGACTTCACCAACAGAATTACAGAGGCTACACAGCAAGATCAAACATCTGATTAGTACTACCAAAAATAGGAAAGCCATTTTGAATTTGCAAAAAACACACAGAGATGAGGCAGTAGAGTTTTAGAACAGATTTTTCTGGACAGATGAGACAAAGATTAACGTTTATCAAAGTGGGAAAGCAAAAGTGTGGAGAAAAAAAGAATAACAACCTCATCTGTAATCTGGAGATCTCATCATGTCTGTATATATACTGACATAGCATTTAAGCCCACTGATGTCCACCAGACATTTCTCAAAATATTATTTTATGTTCCACAGAATAAAGTCATACAGTTTTTGAACAACATGAAAGTGAATAAATGACGAGAGAATAAAAATTTGGGGGTGAACAGAATGCTAAAATATAACATAATACTTGTAGATACATTATCACGCATACAATTACATACAGTGTAATATGCATTATATGCATACAATGACTATGATCATGACAAAAAAAGGGTTATCAACCAGTTTTCCCCTGTGGGATGATGGCAACGTCACAGAAACACC
This sequence comes from Megalobrama amblycephala, assembly GCF_018812025.1. NCBI lineage: Eukaryota > Metazoa > Chordata > Actinopteri > Cypriniformes > Xenocyprididae > Megalobrama > Megalobrama amblycephala. The sequence continues at coordinate 19,225,153 of NC_063061.1, read as the reverse complement.
TTGAAACAAAATAAAAGCTAAGGGCAAGTAAACATTTTTTCACTGAACGTCTAGCAACTTGACTGTCATCTATCTTGATAACAGCGTGTTGAGTAAGTGTTGTTTTAGACAAATAATTTATGCTATGCATAACTTTGTAGCAAAAACAGCTTCCAGGTTCTTTGGTTTTTCAATTTACCATGTAGTGATAGAAGAGTTGATCATGCTGATGGTGTGCTGCACTATGAAAATGTTCAGATGATAAGCTATGCATTTTTTAACCATTTGGGCAATATGCATTTAATATACTATCAAACAATCATACATTTCTTGAAATAGTGTACTTTAATGTACTTTTGTACTCTTTAATGTTATTAATGACAATGACAAGTCTGTTACTCCATACAATGGATTGTGCAGGGCAGCCAATGGACAACCTGACGTTCACAAACAGCATTCTCCTCGTGGAGGGACTCAAAGTTACATCTCAATCTTCCTATCCTGTTTTCATGCTCCTTCTTTTGGTTTATGTCTTTATTATGGTCTCCAACATTGGACTTGTAATTCTGATTTCAACACAGAAGAATCTTCATCATCCAATGCATTTCCTGTTCTGTAACTTGCCACTGAATGATATATTAGGGACCACTGTCATTTTGCCACGCTTAATGCAAGACATTTTAAGGGAAACATCACAGCGCTATATCACATATGTGGAGTGTGTTATTCAAGCTTATTTTGTGCATATATTTGCAGTAGCATGCCACTATGTGCTGATGATCATGGCCTTTGACAGATATGTGGCTATATGTAATCCACTGCGATACTCAGCTATAATGACCAATAAAATGGTAATTAAACTATCAGCATCAGCCTGGGCACTGTCAGTATTCATGGTGTCAGTTCTGTTGGGTCTCACTATACGCCTGTCTCGCTGCAGGTCTAACATTGAAAACCCTTTCTGTGACAATGCCTCACTGTTTAAATTGTCCTGTGAAAATGTAGTCATTAATAATGTCTTTGGAATGGTTTACACTGTGATTGTCTTTACCTTCTCACTTGGGTCTGTTTTTATAACATATAGCAAAATTGCTACTGTATGCATAACCAGCAAAAACAAATCACTCAACAGCAAAGCCATAAAAACATGTAGCACTCACATAGCTGTTTATATAATCATGTTTGTTTCTTGTGCCAGTTTTATTTTTCTCCACCGTTTTCCAGAATACTCTGACAGCAGGAAACTAGCTAGTATAATGTTCCATATTGTACCACCCGGACTAAATCCTTTAGTATATGGTTTACAAACCAAAGAAATAAGACAAAAGTTTGTAAAATTTTGGTGTAGGAAAAAGGTGAATCCTTAGTTTAATGTTTGTTTGTTTGTTTTTTACAATATAATAACTAATAATATAAGTTAATACACCATACTGTATTGTATAATTTTAAAAATACACATGTATCTTTTTCACTTGAAAAAAAAAAAAATATATATATATATATATATATATTGGGAGGCATTTTATGCATGCTATTCTTATCCTTGATTGTCAGTGAGAATATTGGAAAAAACTGTAGCACGTATTTTATGTTAATTTCTAAGTATTTCTTACCTTTTATCATGCATCTAATTTGGTGATAGAAAATAAGCAGTCGTATTTGAACTAGGGGGTCATGTAAACTGTAGCAAATTGGGGAGATATAAATGTAACCATAAGACAATTACCGGAAAGGTACCAGTTGTGGGTATCATAGTAAAAGGCAAGTGAAGTGTCTAAAAACTATTCACTCATGTCTGAAACCTAACAGTTGCTTCATTTCTATGACTTCATTTCTTTAAAATATGTGCTGTAAGTATAAGTAACATCTGAACTATACAAATATATTATAGTCCTTTTAGTAGCTTTTAGAGCAATATTTAAACAGTAAACTATTGACTCTTGTCTCAATGTATGCCAGTGCGGTTTTATTGTCTTTACTTGTTAAACAAGCATTACACTAGTGATTGCAGTAGGGTCATTACATGTCAAATCATCTAAATTTCCCCAGCTACATTTTTATTTTAAACAGTTATTGAAGAAGTCTGTTCAATCACTGTTCAAAACTGTCTCCCTACTTTACACAGATTCGCAACATTAAGCTTATAAAAAATATTTATAATTTGAGCTGTCAGGTCTGATTTCATGGTAAATGTCAGTTTGACGCAATTAATTTTTGTGTGTTTAAAATAACTTAAGAAAGATGGCAGAATCATTATTGTATTTTTACAGAGATTAGTAGATTGCATTTCAATTATTTCAAAGGTTCTTACAGCCTAAAGAGCAAAAGAACCAAAAACCAGAAAGACACTGACCAAACAAATAAATATAAAAAAACAACAAGATTAAAATGACAAACTATGCATGTTTTCCCCACAAAATTTGCATTTCGTTATCTATGGAAAGCATGCTCTCTTTCTCCCGTTCTCTCTTCCATGCAAACACACACATATACAATGCAGATACACACTGACAGAAATATTCACACGCACAGAAACTTGTCAGTGCTGCCCTGCGACTTTATCAATAAAATAGTTTCACATCTGCAAAACCTCATAACATTTATCAGTATCAAGGTAGTAATGTCACTGTTTTTACAGCTTTACTATTAGTAGAGATGCTGATGTTGGACAGTTTAGAGATACACAGACTTAGGTAATACACATGCTTAATCTCTCTCTCTCTCTCTCTCTCTCTCTCTCTCTCTCTGAGTCTGAGAGGGTTGGGTGTCCGAGGGTTCCCACGTGGAGAGGGCGACTTTTTGGTTTTTTCTATTACTATTCTTTCGTTTTTCTACTAAAACTAAATTATTATTTTGTAAAGGAGATTATAGTTTATTTTTGAGTGTATTTGTGTTTTGTTTGGGATCGGGATGGCGTCCCTCTCCATGAGGGTGACGCCACCTGTGTCCCTCCGTCATGGCGTCAGGTGTGTTCCTGCGTCAGGTGTGGCGGTGGAGGATGTGTTGGTCGCGGTAGGAGAGGAGATTGGATATGAGAATATTACATCTGCGTCTCGTATGAATAAAGCGGTGGTGGTGTTTGTGAAGGAGGAGGTGCACGTAGGCCGGTTGATTACAAACGGGATTGTGGTAAGTGGAGAATTTATTATTGTTTCACCGCTTGTTGCTCCAACCAAAAAAGTAACCGTGTCAAACGTGCCTCCATTCATTCCCAACGAGGAGATTGAGCGTGGACTTTCGCGCTACGGGAAATTCGCTAGTGCAATGAAAGCGCTTCCACTCGGCTGTAAGAATGAGTCGTTAAAACATGTAATGTCTTTCAGAAGACAAGTGTTCATGTTCCTAAACGAGCCGAGTATTGACGTGTCGTTTAGGGTGATGCATGAGGGGAAGGCTTACATGATTTATGCCAACACAGGGAGTATGAAGTGTTTTGTATGTGGGGATGTTAGCCATAAGCGATTAATGTGCCCACATAAGGTTGGTGTTAGCGGGGAGAACGCGTCCGAGAACGCCGGGCCGAGTGCCGCGGGCGTTGGGGAGAACGCGTCAGAGAACGCCGGGCCGAGTGCCGCGGGCGTTGGGGAGAACGCGTCAGAGAACGCCGGGCCGAGTGCCGCGGGCGGCGGGGAGAACGCGATAGAGAGCGCGCTGCCTTCAGCTGTGGAGGAGCGGGAGGATCACAGTGGAAAACAGGCAGAAAGCGTAATTAATGACAGTCATACTGAGGAAGCTGGTGCTGAACCAGAAGCAGGTGAAAACAGTGTAACGAAAAACGATGTGAGTGAACGTGGAGATACTAAAATGGAAAGTGTTGATCTATCAAAGAGTCAAGAAAACTGTGAGACAGAAATGAAAGATGATGATACTTTTTCTGAGGTTTCTGATGTGGGCTCGCAGATAGAAAGGGACATGTACACTCTAAAAGAAATAAATGATTTTCTAGACATGACTTTTGGCAAGGCTTTCGATGTCACTGATTTTTTCCCAGACCCTGAGAAGTTCATAGCGTCGGTACTGTTATTTCAGAGAACGGTTAGTTATGAGGCTTTAGACAAGAAAAAGAGGTTTAGACTGAAGAAAATGGTAACAAAATTGAGAAAAGATAAAGTTGTTTCCCAAAGACACCAAAATGTTTAAATATCACGTGGTGAACTTTACTTTTTACTGTCTCTTTCTGTCTCTGTCCTCTTTATTTTTATATTCCTACATGGATGTTTTAAGGGTGGGATCTCTAAATATAAACGGTGGACGAGACCGGGGAAAACTAGGAATGGTTTCTGAGTTTATTAAAATTAAAAAGGTTAACGTTTCTTTTTTACAAGAAACCCACACTAACAAGGACAATGAAATTGAGTGGGGAATGTGGTGGGAAGGCAAGTTTGTTTTAAGCCATGGCACAAACAACAGTGCAGGAGTTGCCATTTTATTCTCTTCCAACATGAATATCAACATTTTAAATATAGACAAGATTGTTGAAGGCAGATTGTTACTAACAGAAATTGAATATGAAGAAACTGTGTTTGTGCTGGTAAATATATATGCTCCCAATAACGGTCCAGAACGCAAGGATCTGTTTAGGAAATTAAGAGATGCTGTCCAGAAGTATGATGAGAGTGTGTGTCTGGTAATTGGTGGTGATTGGAATTGCACAACTGATTTTATTGTAGACCGAAATGGTGAAGAGCCTCACAGTCAATCTGCTGCTACCCTGTTAAGTTTTATTCATGAATTTCAGCTAATAGATGTGTGGAGAACAAGAAACACGGGTGTGAGACAATACACATGGCTGAAAGTGTGTGATGATAGAGTCTCTGGAGCAAGATTAGACCGGTTTTATTTGAACGAAATGTGGAGTAATAGAGTTATTGATGCTTCTATTTCTCCCAATGGTTTTTCAGATCACCACATGATTACTTTGGTTTTAAACATAAAGAAGACACAAAAGTGTAATTATTACTGGCTTTTAAATGTTAAGTTTTTAAATGATGTATTATTTTGTGAAAGTTTTAAAGTGTTTTGGAGCAACTGGAAGTTGAAAAAGTCTTCATTTGAAAGTCTGTGTCAGTGGTGGGATGTGGGAAAGGTGAACATAAGACTTTTCTGTCAGAATTATGCTTCCCAAACATCAACTATAGTGAAAAACACAGTAAGGACTTTACAGAAGGACATTGAGTCGATGGAAAGAAATCTTGTATCCAGTAGTGAAGCTGTGCATTGCGATGTTTTAAAAAAGAAAAAACAAGAACTGAACTCTTATTTGCAGGAGCAGGCAAAGGGAGCGTTGATAAGAGCTAGATTCTGCTCTGTCAAGGACATGGACGCTCCAAGTGCTTTCTTTTTTAATTTAGAGAGAAAAAGTGTCCATCAGAAGCAAATGTGTCATCTCCGTCGGCAAGATGGATCGGTGACTTCAAATCCAGCTGAAATGAGGAAGCTAGCGAGAGACTTCTATAAGCAGCTGTTCAGCGCTGAGAGCTGTGATGCTGCAAGCGTTGAGGATCTGCTGGAGGAACTGCCTCAGCTCGAGCACCAGCAGAAAGAGGCACTGGACACTTTAATCTCTTTTAAAGAACTCACGGAAGCAGTGCATCAGCTACACACTGGCCGTTCTCCAGGGATTGATGGCTTATCTGTGGATTTTTATCAGCAATTCTGGGATATAATAGGACCAGATTTTTATGAAGTATTGTTGGACTGCATCAAGAACAAAACACTTCCCACAAGCTGTCGACGAGCCGTCCTGTCTCTCCTTCCAAAGAAGGGGGACTTGGGATTTTTAAAGAACTGGAGACCTGTATCCTTACTGTGTTCGGACTACAAAATATTCTCCAAATGCTTATCAAACAGGCTGAAAAATGTTTTAGACCAGTTGATTCACAAGGACCAGTCATACTGCATTCCTGAAAGATCAATTACGGACAACCTGTTTTTATTAAGAGACATGATCGACATTAATCAGTTTTATCATGGAAATCTGGGGTTTTTATCGTTAGATCAAGAAAAAGCTTTTGATCGAGTTGATCATGAATATCTTTTTAAGGTTTTAAAGTGTTTTGGATTTGGTGACAGTTTTATATCTTACATTAATTTGCTGTATTTTAATGTGTCTGTGCTGGTGAAAGCAGGAGGTGGTTTGAGTGAGCCGATCCTGGTGTCCAGAGGCATCCGGCAGGGATGTCCACTGTCTGGACAACTATACAACCTGGTCATAGAACCTTTGTTGTGCAGGTTGAGGAAGAATCTTAATGGAATAGCAATTCCTAATTCACAGGACAAGTTTAAGTTATTTTTATCAGCATATGCAGATGACATTACTGTTTTTATTTCAAATCAGGATGACATCACAATTTTAAATCAAACTCTTGGTTTGTATGAAAGAGCTTCCTCTGCAAGAGTCAATTGGTCCAAAAGTGAAGGTTTTATTGTTGGTGGGTGGGAAGGCACAGGTTTTCCTCAACTCCCGGGTGTGTTACGCTGGAGACAAGATGGGTTTAAAGTTTTAGGTGTTTTTTTAGGTAATGAACAGTTTCAGAAGAAAAATTGGGAGGGTCTGCTGGAAAAGGTGTCTGCCAAACTGACAAAGTGGAAGTGGCTGTTGCCACAACTGTCTTACAGGGGGAGAGTCCTGGTGATCAACAACCTCGCTGCATCGATGCTGTGGCACAGGACTGCAGTCATGGAGCCACCTGAAGAACTCATTTTAAACATTCAAAGGACACTGGTCAACTTCTTCTGGAGTGGACAGCACTGGATCCGTGCAGCTGCCCTGTATATTCCAGTCCAGGAGGGTGGGCAAGGCTTGGTGGATTTGAGGAGTCGGATCCGAGCCTTCAGATTACAGTCTGTGCAGAGACTTCTTTATAAAGATGTGACATGGGCCAAAACAGCAAGTGCTTTGCTGAAGCAGGCAGGAGGACTTGGTCTAGACAAACATTTGTTTTTAATGAAATTAGAGGAAATAAGCCTGTCAGAGCTTCCACCGTTTTATAAGTTTATGCTGCAGACATGGAGAACTGTTTTTAAAGTGAAACGAGACATAGATGAGCAAGAACACTGGACTCCAGAGGAACCGTTGTTTTTTAATCCGTTGATCCAGACCCGATTGCTCTCCTCCGTGACTGTGCGGAGAGGCTTAATAAGGAATGGCATCTACAAACTTGGACATCTTCTTGATGAGAGGGGCTGGAAATCTACTGAAGAACTCCAAGAGTTGACGGGTTTAAGGTCCTTGCGTCTTGTTTTTAAACTGAAAGAAGAGATCTCCAATGCGCTACCAAGTGGCTGCAGGTCTTGGATTGCACGGAGACAAACACTGGACATGAGAAATAACCAAGACTTCCCAGACATTAAGATCTCACCTATCATAAATGAGGAAGATGGTGAAATTGCGGACTCGATTTTATCTTTCACGACCCCCCAGCTTGATCTTTTTAAAGATGCGTCTAAGAAAGCCTTATATTGCACTTCAGTGAAAATGACACACCAGGAATCACTAAAAGGAATAAAAGCATCTAAATGGCCTGAACTGCTACAGCCAGACTTCCTGGTGCGGGACAGGTGGAGGACGCTGTACAAACCCCCGGTGGAGAAGAGAACGGCAGACCTCCAGTGGAGGATCATCCACGGGGCCATCGCTACGGACCGGCATGTGGCGCACCTCAATCCAGCAGTAGGGGGGGAATGTCGGTTCTGTGGGATTGAGGAAAACCTGGAGCATTTGTTTTTAAAGTGTAACAGATTACAAGGTCTTTTTAATTTGCTTGAGATTTGTTTTAGAAGATTCAATGAGGATTTTTCTGAAGTAGTTTTTATTGGGGGTCTGAAATACAGTTTTTTAATGAGAAGGAAAATGGTTTTACTAAATTATTTGATAGGAACTGCCAAACTGGCAATCTGGAAAACCAGAAAAAACAAAGGTTTGCAACTCTCTACAATAGATCCTGAGATGATGTTTCGGCATCTGGTGCAAGGAAGGCTGAAACTTGAATTTGCATATTACAAACTTACTAATAATTTGGTGTGGTTTTGCGATGTTTGGTGTTTTAATGAGGTGCTATGTACAGTTCAGGATGATCAGCTTGTTGTAAATTTTTAGGAATTTTTTCTTTTTTCAGTAATGTGATGTAAGGTGTAATGGAAAAATAAAGTGCTTAAACCTCTCTCTCTCTCTCTCTCTCTCTCATAACATCATAAGTCAGCATATCAACTGCTGAAGCCTCTGTTACTAGCTCTAAAAAAATGATGTTCCCTTTCGTGGGAACTATCGACGCTGCGTGGTAACGCATTGGGAACCTTCTGCGTGATGTCGTCACTGAAGAACTCATGTATCTAACCAATCACGTAGCGAGACGTCAGAGACGGGTGACATCACGGACCAGGAAACTATAAAGCATACCTGGATGCAGAGCACGCTAGCTTCTGTGTCTTCAGCAAAGCGCTCTATGTTATCTTGTGTGTCTTATTTGGAGTTGTTTGTCTCCTTATCATTCAGAAAGACAAATCTCTTCGTCTGAGGACAAGAGTTGCAGTACACCACACACACACATATATCGGGCACTCTTCGAGGAGGGTGCCTCGGCGAGCATTCCTCGCGGGTCGGGTCCTGCTGCTGCTGAGGCGCAGCGCCGGCTTTTGTCGTGGGGTTCGCAGATGGAGCTGGCGGAGGGGGTTGAGACGGGCCCAGCCTTATCTCGCCCTTTACCCGCCAGCCCCAGTGTCTCTTCTCAGGCGGCGGAAGCACGTAGCGGTTTCTTCCCCCCAGAGAGAGGCACCGGCGCTTCACCTCTCTTCCTCCGAGGAGGTTGATGTGGTGAGCGTCGAGACTGGGGAAGAGGACCCGCCACCCGCTCGGTCGCTACCCCAGCGTCGGGGTTTGCCTTTCTTCACGGATCTCCACACCGAGGTGTCGAGATCGTGGAGGAGGCCCATGCAGCATCGAGTGTTCAGCCCCCAGACCTCGGTCTATAGCAATATAGTGGGGCTGAGACAGCACGGTTATGCGGCGATTCCCCGGGTTGAAGAGGCGCTTGCGGGCTATCTCTCACCCGAGTCGGCATCGTCGCTAAAAGCCCCGACATTGCCCACCAAGCCGCTAAGAACTACATCAAGCTTGGTGGGCAAAGCGTACACGGCAGCAGGTCAGGCAGCGGCATGCTTGCACACAATGTCGCTGCTTCAAGCTTATCAAGCAGACCTGCTGGGGGAGATTGATGAGAGCGGGGAGGCCACATTTGACTGTATCCAGGAGATCAGGATGGCAACTGACCTGGCTCTCCGTGCCACCAAAGAGACGGCCAAAGAAATCGGCCGGTCTATGGCAGCCTTGGTGGCCACGGAGAGGCATTTGTGGCTGAACCTCTCGGACATAAGGGAGCGAGACAAAGCTGCCCTTATGGACGCGCCGCTGTCTCCTGTGAGCCTCTTCGGCGACGCTGTCAATACAGTCATCGAGAGGTTCCAGGAGGCTAAAAAACAGTCAGTGGCGTTCCAGAGGTTCATCCCCCGCCGCTCTATGATTCCCCCCAAGGCTGCTGAGCGGGAGCCACCCGTGCTCCCCCGCAGACTGCTTGGGGATCGGGGCGCTACAGCCGCTACTTCATTGTTCCAAAGAAGGATGGAGGACTATGTCCTATCATAGATTTACGCGTGCTAAATCGCTCAATTTAGAAGCTCAATTTCAAGATGCTTACACTCAAACAGATTATCCCACAGATCAGGTCCGAGGACTGGTTTGTGGCGATAGACCTGAAAGATGCATACTTTCATGTGTCCATCCATCCTTCTCACAGGAAGTTCCTCAGGTTTGCTTTCGGGGGCAAAGCTTACCAATACAGGGTTCTTCCATTTGGCCTATCATTACCACCCCGCACATTCACAAAGTGCGTGGATGCAGCACTGGCCCCGCTGAGGCTCCAGGGCATCCACGTACTGAATTACATCGACGATTGGTTGATTTTAGCTCAGTCAGAGCAACTGGCAGTCCAGCATCGAGATGTTGTTCTGTGCCACATGGAAAGGCTTGGGTTGAGGCTCAATCCTTTTTGCATGATCAAAGTCACGCGGCGATGCCTTCGTGCTCTGGTCATGTGGAAAGATCCCTGGTTCCTGCTGGGGACTTCTGGTCGTCGCGTAATGCTTACGACAGATGCTTCTCTCACGGGTTGGGGGGCGATCATGAGTGGTCGCCCAGCTCAGGGCCTATGGGAGGTCCATCAGCTCTCCTGGCACATAAATCGGCTGGAGATGATGACGGTGTTCTTAGCACTAAAACACTTTCTCCCAGACCTGAGAGGCCATCACGTGTTAATCCGCACGGACAACACAGCTGTGGTCGCCTATATAAATCATCAGGGGGGTTTGCGGTCTCGCCAACTTTATTACTTGGCCCGTCAGATCCTCCTGTGGCTCTCCCTGAGAGAAGCTTACATCCCGGGGCGCCAAAATATGGGAGCGGACGCCCTGTCAAGGCAGGGCCCGAGGCCCGGGGAGTGGAGACTCCACCCAGAAGTGGTGGATCTCCTGTGGAAAAATTTCGGTCGTGCAGAAGTCGACCCATTTGCTTCGGGAGAGTCAACCCAGTGCCCACTCTGGTACTCCCTAACCCATCCAGCACCTCTGGGGCTGGATGCCATGGTACAGGCATGGCCGAGGCTGCGTCTGTACGCATTTCCCCCAATCGCCTTGCTCCCGGGAGTTCTGGAGAAAGAATATGGTTCTCGGACCTAGTGTCCCTATTAGACGGCTCCCCAATGGAGCTTCCCCTCAGACAGGACCTCCTGTCACAAGCGGCGGCTTGATAATACATCCCCGCCCAGAACTATGGAAGCTATGGGCCTGGCCTCTGAGGGGGCCAGGTTCATAGATGCTGGTCTCCCAACCGAGGTTGTGGAGACCATATTAAACTCCAGAGCTCCCGCCACGAGGAAGCTTTATTTATATAAGTGGAATTTGTTTTCTGCCTGGTGCAGACATAATAATATGGACCCTGTCCACGCTCCTATTAGCTACGTGCTAAGATTTCTCCAAGAAAAGTTCTCGGAGGGCCTATCCCCTTCAACGTTGAAGGTTTATGTTGCGGCTATTTCTGCCTTTCACATTCCTCTTGAGGGTGGTCTCTCGGTGGGTCGAGACCCCCTGGTCATTCGCTTCCTCCGTGGCACACTGAGGTTGAGGCCTCCTGTGCGCACAAGGGTTCCGGCCTGGGACTTGGCTGTGGTGTTACAAGGGTTGGCCGAGGCGCCCTTTGAACCACTAGAGGAGGTTCCTGAGAGGTTCCTCACTCTAAAGACTATCTTTTTACTCGCTATCACTTCTCTGAAGAGGATAGGAGACTTACAAGCACTATCGGTTGCTCCATCATATCTTGAGTTTGCTCCAGGAATGGTGAAAGCATTCCTGCATCCTAGACCGGGCTATGTCCCTAAGGTCCCTACCCATGTTCCAGGTCCCATTGTGCTCCAGGCCTTCTATCCTCCTCCTTTCAAATCTTCGGATCAGGAAAAATTAAATCTGCTCTGCCCTGTAAGGGCTTTGGATGCTTACGTCCACAGAGCTACCCTGTGGCGTAAAACCGATCAGTTATTTGTCTGTTATGGGTCCCCTAAGAAGGGGGGCCCTGCATCCAAGCAGAGGATGAGCAAGTGGGTGGTCGAGGCCATCTCACTTGCGTATGAGGCGGCCGGACAGCCTTCTCCTTTAAATGTCCGCGCCCATTCTACTAGGGGTATGGCGACATCAAAAGCTTTGATGTCAGGTGTCTCCATCAGTGACATCTGTGATGCAGCTGGATGGTCATGCCAGCACATATTTGTGAGGTTTTACAACCTTGATGTCGGCTCCACTCCGGGGTCATCAGTTCTGTCAAGATAACTTGGCAAGTATTTGCCGCTACGGCACAGTTGGGATAGCGTTCCCAATGTGTTACCACGCAGCGTCGATAGTTCCCACGAAAGGGAACGTCTCAGGTTACAGATGTAACCCTGGTTCCCTGAGTAGGGAACAAGACGCTGCGTCTCATGCCGTAACCCCTGCATACTTGCGAGCACTTGCTTCAGACTTATCCCAGAAGCTAGCGTGCTCTGCATCCGGGTATGCTTTATAGTTTCCTGGTCCGTGACGTCACCCGTCTCTGACGACTCGCTACGCGATTGGTTAGATACATGAGTGCTTCAGTGACGACATCACGCAGAAGGTTCCCAATGCGTTACCACGCAGCGTCTCGTTCCCTACTCAGGGAACCAGGGTTACATCTGTAACCTGAGACGTTTTGTAATTTGTAAAGGATTGGGATGAAATGCATTAGAAAATAGTCACTACACATAAGAGGATTTGAAGAGTTTGGTTCCAAAACTCTATAACTCCATTTTGATTAATTTGAGTAAAAAGGGGTTTTCTTTACCAAGAAAGTGGCAAAATGAAAACCACTATTTTTTTGTTTCAAATGTTATAAAAGGCACCCACCTCCCTACTGCATCTGCAAACAATGATAATGGGACAATTACATACTGCCACAACAGCAGATACAACAGGTTCTCTTAAAGAAGCTTTCACTACAGCAGATACAACAGGTTCTCTTAAAGAAGCTTTCACAACAGCAGATACAACAGGTTCTCTTAAAGAAGCTTTCACAATAGTTCTGGGAGGGAAGACAGGTCATGCTCTCTCTGGGGAACAGCCAGCTCCCTCTGTGTAAATGCAGGCTCCTCTCCATACTCGAGGAACAGGTGGCAACAATTAGGCTCCTGCCAGAGGACAGGGAGGAACAGAGGGAAAAAAGGGGAAAAAACAGTCTCCGTTTGCCATTACTGATTAAGGAATATCTGGCGCCACCGCACGGTTAAAATAAACACATTTACCGAGTACGTTGGTATTAAAAACGGCTTTTAAAAACTGTTGATGATTCAGTTTTGTGAACCGTGAAAGAAGTTTGATGCTGTATTGGAACAAGCAACAGCCGGCATTTTTCCTCCTCCCGTCTCGAGTGCCTCATCGTCTTAATCTCCACACGCACATGATTACATTTCGATGACTTACATTTCTTCCCCACCACAGAAACCACCACAGGTTCATCAATGCTGTCAAAATTATAAATTTTTCTGTTTTTGTTGATCACAAAGCACAAAGTAGATAAGGAAAACTAGGATGCCGGGTGTATTCAGAGCGCTGCCATTACTGTTTACAGTGGGTGGAATGGTGCGCTGTGATTGGTTGAGCGGATATATCGCGTTCTGCAGAGAAAGGAGACTGGCATTTGTCGCGTTTTGGAAAGAAAGGGAGAAAACATGACAGAATAACATGGATAGTTAAGACGGATATCGCATTTTGCGCAAAATTAATAAATGACTTTTCAATACCGACCAGATACAATACTGATTTTGGCAGAAACTCTTTTTTTTTTTTTTTTTGCCGTTTATTGCGTTTTGGAACCAAACTCTTGGTTATGGTCTAATGGTTATGTTCTGTTTGATTTAGTTTTCATTCTGACCCTGTTTCCTAGTGTGTGCCTAGGAGTTGAGCTGCAGTTGAGCTGCTCTGTCTGGAGCAAGGTGACTGTCTGCTGCAAGACCACACACGGGACTTCATACATCTAGCATGCCTTATGCACTACCTGGACCCCTCTGTGTATTTTACCATGACTCTCTGTTCACCATCGGATTAGCAGAAGATCACACCAGCCCCACTCCACGTCCAGAGATCAGCCATCTGCCACCAACGAGCGGCCATCACAGACAAGGGAGACTGGCCTGCCATGAGTAATGAGCCCAAGTCCAGAAGGAGTCATCGCCCCGGAGACTGAGGCCCTAAAAGTGTCTGATCAGGTGCATGAGCCAGCAACTACATGCATTGCTAAGGGAGTGTTAGTGGAGTTCAAAGGCTGGGAGGAAAGCCCACAACCTCACCACTATGGATGTGATGGACATGGCCTCTGGAAGATATTTAGAGTAACTATTGGATGTGTTTGAGGAAGAAAATGACCTGTTTCTCAAAACCCCCTGGTTTTGCCCAGCCCTGACTTTCTAATGCCCTTGCTGGTTCCATCCAGCCCTGAATCCCCTGTGTCCCCACTGGTTCCACCTAGCCCTGAATTTACTGTGATCCCACTGGTTCCACCCAGCCCTGATTCTCCTGTGATTCCTCTCAGCCTCCCTCTCCCACCTCCTCTAACAGCCAGTTCCTCAGCCCCACCTCTGAATCTCGAGAGCGGTTCAAATGCATAAGGGGTCGTCTGTTCTCCAATCGCTCTCATGGTACTTTGATGTCATACGCCATTCAGTCTGCACAGCGCTGATGCATCTTGAACAACCCTTTCAAATCCAGCCTCAGTACCCATCACTCCACCGCGGCCTGTCAATCCAATGTCTCCGCCTTGGCTCCTCCCTCCCTTGACTCCACCGGAAATCATCATCCCGACGGCTCCACCAGCAGAGCCCTCCTTCCTCAGTTGGCCTATTTACGACATGAGGACATGCTTTTTCAGGAGGGGGCGTAGTTTAAAGGTTATGTTCTGATTAATTTCGTTTTCATTGTGAACTTGTTTCCTATTGTGTGCCTGTTTGTTCCCTTGATTGATTCATTATTCAGTTCACCTGTTGTCTCATTAGCTCAATGTGTATTTATTCTCCCTGTTCTGTTCATTTCATTTACTTTTTTCATTAACACGTAGTGGTTTGTTTCTCCTGTGATTCTTTTTTTTCTGCCTGTACCATGAGTTTTTAATTAAAAACTGTTCCAGTAAAATCTTCATGCACTTCTTATGTGTAACCACCTATAACAATAAGTGTAATAATTGACTCTGGGCCATTGAATATTAGAAAAATATTGCATACCCAAGGTGGTAATGCGGTCATAACAATTATTCAATTACTCCTTTATAGTGCTGGGAATTGTACCGGTTCATCCGGTATACCGGTTTCAGTTTCACATACGATATGTATTTTTCAAATACCACAATACTGATGCATAGCTGAAACAATTGCAGCATCTATTAAATGAAAAATTCAGTTGTGATTCGCACTAAAATCTCTCATGCCTCAGGCTGGAGCAATAATCAGAATAGAGTCGGAGCTTTACTTTTTTTTTCTTTATGTTTTTATTGTTGGGGCATATTTATTATGATCAATCACCAATCTTGTCTATAATATAATTCTACCCAATAATTGCACTCAAACACAGAGGATATGACATGTTTAAGATGATCAAACTAGTTATTTTTGAATAATCGACTTTGGGCTGGAAATTTTCCTTTATTTAAACAACTTCAATTTGTTCTAATACTTGATGATTGTATCAGAAAGTGAAGTAAGCACATCAAAGCAATCTGAATACTATTATTGTTTAATTTGTACCGTCTCTACTCTCAATTATTATTGTATGTGATGTATAACCTTGTCTAATTCTAATGCCCTTTAAAGGGGTCATGAACTACATTGTTTTATTGTTTTATAATGTTTCCTGGGGTGCACTTATAATGTTAGTGTGGCAAGAGGGGTGTGGTTCAGTGCGGTCTGTGACAGGAGAGAGAGTTAGGAGACAGGCGATGAGTAAGTGGGTCAAGTACAAATGACAAACAAAAATAGCTGAAACACATGTCTTGTTTCAGCAATTGGCATGAAGAGACCGTATAAAGCCACCTGAGAAAAGAGAAGCATGGACAGGGACTGACTGCAGACTCGTGGTGCCGAACTCTTTGCTGGAAAGCTCTGGAGAGCGTGATGATCCACTGAGCAGGCCTGAGTGATTGCGAGCGCACAAAGCGTGGATTTATGTTCTATTTTTTTTTTTTTTTTTTTTTAATAAAACCATGAGTCTTAGTCAATGCCAGCCCGGTTTTCTTCCTTTATTTTATTGAATCTTGTTACAGTGGTGCCGAACCCTGGGAGGAAGAAGCAACTGCCGCCATGCAATCTCTGTCAACTTCGCCGTTTGCGGATGTCATTCTCATCCCTCGTGGTCCACCATCAAGAACAACACCAGGCGTTGCTGGACATGCAAAGCAACCAGGAGCGTCGCTTCCAGGCAATTGTCCAAGCACAACAGGAGGTTCCGGATCTGGATGAACCAGGAGGTTTGGGGCAGAAGCGTCAGCACACCCAGCCACTCCCACCCACCTGCCGTTGAACAAGATGGGGCCTCAGGTTGATCCTGAGGCATTCCTGGATCTATTTGAGAAGGCGCAAGTGGCCGCCTTACAACTGCATGTCCAGAACCTCCTGGTTTTTGACGACTTGAAAAGAGCCATCTTACAGCGGTCGCTGGATCTGGGCGAGAGTGGCCGACCCTTCGTGATGGCTCAACAGCTCCGGGACTCCTGCCGCAAATGTCTATTGGCTGAGGGAAGTGACATCCAGCAGATCATCAACCGGTGGTACTGGAACAATTCATTACGTGGCTGCCCAGGAGGATGGCTGAGTGGGTCCAGTGCCATCGCCAGACGTCGCTGGACTTGGCCATCCAGTTGGCAGAGGACCAGATGGCGGCGTGCCCAGGGGTCAGTGAAACCAGGGGGCAGCGAAACCCTACCAGCAGTCTCTCTCTCTTCCCCTTCCCCTTCTTTTTTTTCTGGCTCACCTCTTCCCCTAGACCTGTCCCTCTCCCTAGGTCCCATCCACCAGGCCCCCCTGGACTATGCTGGTGGCCCGAGAGCTCTGCCCAGGGGGGCGGGGCTGGCCACTACCGGGACCAATGCTTCATCTTCCCTGCTCTCTTTATGCCAATCATTGATTCATTTCCTATTTATGTGCGGATGTCTTTTGTGGAAAGAAAAAGCAGGAAAGGAGAGCGACCGTGCAGGTGGGAGAGGCTGAACTGGGAACTCTGAGATCTCAACCAGGGGAACAGAGTGCAATTGAGAGGCTGATCCTCTTGGATCACGATGACTTTCCCCTGGAACAGTCTCAGGATGGGACATTAAAAACATGCATTTGAACAGGTCCGTTCTATTGATGGTCAACCTCTCCAGCCTGCTCGTCTGCTTTCCTATCCATATTTTTCGCTATTTTGAAGGATCGGTTGTATTGAGTGATACAAGACACTCAGACAAAACAAGATGCAACCCAGTTATTAGTACCAAAATCTGTCTGGAAATGCTTCTCTAGGTGGCTCATAGTAATCCTATGGCAGGACATCTGGGTCAGGCAGCCACTTTAAATCGTCTCATGGCCCGATTCTTTTGGCCGGGCATTCACGAGAACGTGCGCAGGTGGTGCGCATCTTGTCGTGAATGTCAGCTGGTAAATCTTCCGGCCGCACCAAAAGTGCCTTTGCACCCCCTCCCATTGATGCAGGTCCCCTTCGAAAGAATTGGAAAGGACCAATTTGGGCCATTAGAACGATCCACATGGGGGAATCGCTTTGCATTAGTTCTGGTGGAATATGCAACATGATACCCTGAAGCAGTGGCGCTCCATATCATCTCTGCAAAGATTGTTGCGGACGCACTGTTTCACTTAATCTCCCGAGTGGGGATCCCGAAAGAAATCCTCACTGGTGCGGCGTTTATGTCACATACTTTACGCGAAGTTGGAGATCTCAATTTTGAGGTAGTGCAGACGGATAGAAGTGGGGCACGACAAATTTACCACCTCAACCTTCTTAAAAAATGGAGTGAGGTGGAATCAGTAATGCTGGCAACGGTAATCAGTACAGAAGATGATCTAGAGCCAGAAGTGAACACCAAAATTCAATCACTCGCTCTGGCCTCAGGGGGAGATCATCTTTCGCCCTCCCAGATCACTGATGTAGCTGGGTTGCAGTCAGAATTTGCCGACATGTTCTCGTCCCTACCCGACCGAACAGATCTCATTCAGAACCATATTGAGACTGAGCCGGGCGTGGTGGTGCACAACCGGCCATATAGACTACCTGAATACAAGAAAAAACTGATTCAGACTGAGTTAGAGGCGATGCTCGAGATAATAGAAGAATCCCACAGTGATTGGGCGAGCCCGATAGTTTTAGTATCTAAAACAGATGGCTCTGTTTGTTTCTAATCCAATGCATTGGATTTGATGAACTGCTTGATCGGCTGGGCACCGCTCGCTTTTATTCAACACTGGATTTAACAAAAGGGTATTGGCAGATCCCCTTATCGCCTCTATCCAAAGAAAAGACAGCCTTCACAACGCCATTTGGATTACACCAATTTGTCACTCTTGCTTTCGGGTTGTTCAGGGCAATGGCCACTTTTCAGCATCTCATGGACCGAATTCTCTGGCCACATGCTGCAGATGCTACTGCCCATCTAGATGACATCGTCATTTATAGCAACAACTGGCAGCATCATATATAGCATGTACGGGGCGTCCTGAGAGCACTGAGGGTGAAGTGTGCGAAGAAGTGTGCAGTTGGGTGTGTGGAGGTCAGGTATCTGGGCTTCCACTTGGGTCACGGGCAAGTGTGTCCCCAAATTGATAAGACGGCAAGACCAAATAGGAGGTGATACAGTTCCTGGGGCTGGCGGGATATTATAGAAGGTTTGTGCCTAATTATTCATACCTCACCAGCCCGCTGATTGATCTCACTAAAAAGGAAGCGTCAGATCCGGTCCAGTGGATGGAACGGTGTCAGCAGGCTTTTACCCAGGTAAAGGTCGGACAGGGGGCTGGGGGCTGCAGGCCAAATGGCTTCCCAGCCTGAGTCAAGTGGTGGGGGTGTGTGGCAAGAGGAGCGTGGTTCAGCGAGGTCTGTGACAGGAGAGAGAGTCAGGAGACAGGCGGTGAGAAAGTGGGTCAAGTGCAAATGACAAACACCTGTGTCTTGTTTCAGTAATTGGCATGAGACCGTATAAAGCCACCTGAGAAAGGAGAAGCATGGAGAGGGACTGACTGCAGACTTGTGGTGCTGGACTCTTTGCTGGAAAGCTCTGGAGATCGTGATGATCCACTGAGCAGGACTGAGTAATTGAGAGCGCACGAAGTGCCGATTTATGTTCTACAGTGCAAACACGATATAACTAAGAGATGCGTTGAATAAAACGGGAGTTTTAGCACGAGTCCAGAACTCGTTTACTGATAAACTCATGCTGTTTGATTGACAGCTCCAGCGAGCATGCGCAGTTTGATTGACAGCTCCAACAATTGCAAAGGGAACTTTCTTTGATCACTTTCTTTATATAATTTAATCACCATTTAAATAACAGATTGTTTTCATCCTACTAAGAGAAACGACTGAAGTTAACCATTAGTACTGGTTTGATTTACTGACACAGACAAAGAACATCTGACTGTACATGAAACATTACATATCAGATCAGGCATTGGAACAGGAGGAGTAACTCAGTTACCATATCTCAAGTCCATATCTTAAAAGGCTGTTTGCAAAGCCTGCACCGAAATGTGATTGATTTACCAAATAATCCACAATGACATACTGAATAGAAATAAATAATGCTCAACTGAGATCATTCCTAGCATCAGGCACACAATTATTCATTATATTTAATGAATTATCCAGAAACTCATTCTCAACTCATTCATTCAAAACTGCAACTAGCATCCCAAATGTAGCTAACACACAGGCAGAACTAGGTGTCTTGTTACAGGACACAGGAAAGGTTGCATCGAGAATGACGCTGTGGGAACGCTCTGCGTTATTGCGTCGTGAAGCACCAGTGAAATCAGTCCAATGGCATGACGGAAGGTGGATGATGTCATCACCAGGAAGCTATAAAGCGCACCCAGACCAAAAAATGTCAGCTTCTGATAGGCCGAAGCAAGTCGATCACAGGCACGCCAAAAGTATGGCAGGGAGATGCAACGTCTCGTTCTCTCTTCAGGGAACTAAGGTTACAGTCGTAACCGAGATGTTCCCTTTCAAGGGAACTCGCATTGTGTCGATAATGACGCTGTGGGAATGTTTATACCCATGCAGCCATACTGACCAGTGCCTGTCTTGTGTGAAATCAGGCGAGCACAGCTAAGACAAAGCTGCTGGGACCCAGGGGTGAAGCCCAAATCTAGGCAGTAAAACTTGACGAATGTGTGTGGAAAGGACCACCCCGCCTCATCACAGACCTCCTGTAGGAATGCCCCTATTAAAACGCTTTCAAAGCTGCCATACTCCTGATCTGATGCACCACAAAGGAAACACCAATTGGTTTCTCCCCAAAGACACCACCCAAAGGTGCATGGTAAGCAGCTAGGCCACCACGTAAACCCTTAGAGTGGAGGGGGACAACCCTGCAGAGAATCCATTCCGCAGAAATTCCAGCACTGTACCAGCCGGGTAGTAACTGGATCCCGATGATGATTTCCGCCAGTTTCTTTGTGCAAGGAGCTCCAAAGTTAGTGTTGTCTTACAACCTCAGTTGAGAGACCTGAGTCTATGAGTTGGGCCTCCTCAGAGGCCAAACCCACACTTCCATAACTCTGCTCTCCAGAACTCCCGGGAGTAGAACAATAAGGGAAATCATGTACAGACACAGCCTCAGCCATGTATGCACCTCCATATGAGTTCCACCACCTCAGGGTGGAGTCTCCATTCCCTGGGCCTCATCCCCTGTCTCGACAGGATGTCTACTCCCTAAATCTGTTGCCCAGGGATGTAGAGCCCGAGGCATCATCACCAGGCAGTTACCAGGAGAAATAACGCGTCCACAGACTCTGAGCGACCAACCATGTTCACTTCCCAGCCCGTGAGGGAAGCATCTGTCATAAGCGTTACACAACGACAAGGAGCTCCCAGCACAGTACCCTTGGACAAGAACCAAGACCTCTTCCACATAACCAAAGTACGAAGCACCTGCGCGTAAACTTGATCATGCGGAATGGGTTGCCCCTCAAGGAAAACCCCTTGATCTTGAGCCACTACTGCAAAGGTCTTATGTATGGCAGGCCAAAAGGAATCCCATTGGACGCATCTGCCATCAGACCAAACAGCAACTGTTTGACAGTGAGTGACTGGCCTAGTTATCTTGCTCATGGTTGTGTGGATCGAACCGATACGAGCAGGAGAAAGACGTGCTTGCATCATCATCTAATCCCACACCACGCCTAAAAAAGTGGTTCTCTGAAATGGAGAAAGCACACTTCTCGTTGTGCTCAGTCTTAACCCCCCACACTTTCATTCGGGCAAGGATGACATCTCGATGCCAATCCGCCATTTGCTCACACTTTGAGCCAGAAACTCCACTCCACTCCCAAACAAACAACACATAAATCACAAGTATCCCCACTATAGCAGCGAGTGCAGGGAGGAACGTATTATTCAAACCGCTCTTTGCTCGACATTTTACTCTAGATAATTATAAGCCTGTGGACAAACAACAATAAATAGACAGAGACAATTTCACATAGAGTGTTTGCTGAAGGCACAGAAGCTGACATTGTTTGGTCTGGGTGCGCTTATAGTTTCCTCGTCATGATGTCATCCACCTTCCGTCATGACATTGGACTGATTTCACAGGTGCTTCATGACGCAATCACGCAGAGCATTCCCACATCGTTATTCTCGACACAATGTGTGTTCCCTTGAAAGGGAACTAATAAGAACTTTTATGATTAGAAAGAATTTTGCAGAGACTAGTGACTCTGATTTTTCTTGAACTTTAATTAGTAGATAATTAATAGTAGTTCTTCAGGAGGTATGACATAATTCATTAGTTATTAATTAGCTAACTGTTACTTAACAAAATCATAAAATTCTATTACATACTAATTAGTTAACACATATTCCTTAGTAGTTAACAGTAGTGACTTAAGAGTTAATGATATGTATCGTGAAAAGCGCTAAAATGGAACATGTAGACAATCCCCATTGCCTATGGAACAGTGGAAACTTACACTGCATACACACTCCTACTCTCACATGTGTTCATGCAGTCTACAGTCTAGCTCTCCCATGCCTCTCTCTCACACACGTATTAAACATAACATACAATGATTACAAATGATTATGAATACTAATAAAGAATAATACGACTGAACATATTACGTGATGAAATTTTAGTCTTCACCATTCAGTACACAGAAGTTTTGTGTGTACATATTTAGTATGTTCCCTTTCAAGGGAATTCGCGTTGCGTAGTCGCTATGGGAACGCCTCTGCGTGATGTTGTCATGAATCACGTATGCAATCTGTCCAATCAGGAGACGGTACGTCATAGGCGGGTGACGTCACTGACCAGGAACCATAAAGCCGGCCCAAACACACTCACATTCAGCTTCTGTGTCTTCAGCAAGCGCTACGTGTGATCTTGTCTGTCTTATTTAGTGTTGTCTGTCTACCAATACGTTTATTGTTTGGTTTATCATGGCAAGTGAGCAGCAGCAATTTAGGAAGTGTGTCCATCTCTGCCCACGTTTCATTACGAGCGGGGACACACACGACCTTTGTGTTGTTTGCTTGGGAGTGCAGCATGCCCAGGCAGCTCTCGAAAAAAGGGGGCTGCCTGCGTGCATTGTGAGCAGTTTCCTCTGAGGACGCTGTGCTCCCGCCGAGCCCTCTTCGAGGAGGGTGGCTCGGTTCACGCGCCTCAGGGCACTGCTGAGGCAGGGCGGTGTCTTATGTCCTGGGGATCGCAGATGGATGTAGCAGTGGGGTTAGAGTCGGGCCCAGCCTTATCTCTGCCCTCACCTGCTGCATCCGTTGTGTCAATTCGGAGGCAGGAAGCACGCGTTGCAGTTTCTTCCGCTCCGGTTGACACTGTCACATTAATGGCGTCTAGTTCTGAGGAATTAGACGTTGTTAGTGTGGCAACGGGAGAGACCGAAGACTCGCCACTTCCCTCTCCCACGAGCGAGGAGCTCATGGAGGTGCTTACTCATGCTGTTGCCAAGCTGAACATTGACTGGCCAGCCGAGAAGCAAGAGCAGCAGACCCGCAGTAAGCTTGATGAGCGGTTTCTACCATCAAGGTCTGCTCAGCCTCCACGTCGGGCGCTACCGTTTTTTCCTGATCTCCACACTGAGGTGTCGAGATCGTGGAAGAGACCGGTATCATCCCGTGTTTTCACCCCTCAAACTTCCATCTACAGTAACGTGATGGGGATGAGAAAACACGGGTATGGGGCAATGCCAAGAGCGGAAGAGACGCTTGCGAGCCATCTCTCTCCGCAGGCGGCATCATCTCTTAAAGCCCCCACGTTGCCCACTAAGCCGCTGAAGACTACCTCGGCGCTAGTGGGCAGCAGGTCAGGCGGTGGCATGCTTACACACCATGGCCATTCTCCAAGCATACCAAGCTGACCTGCTGAGAGACTTGGGTAACAGTGATGAGGTGGGGGCGGAGTTCATCCAAGAGCTCCGTCAGTCAGCAGATTTAGCTCTCAGTGCCACTAAGGAGACGACCAAATCCATCGGCCGTTCTATGGCAGCCCTAGTGGCCATGGAGCGCCATCTGTGGCTAAATCTGTCCGACATTAAGGACAAGGATAAGTCCTTCTTATTGGATGCCCCACTGAATCCTTCTGGCCTCTTTGGTGACGCTGTCAACACGGTCACCGAGAGGTTTCAGGAGGCGAGGAAGCAAGCTGCAGCCATGCAGCAGTTTCTTCCTCGCCGTGCCCAAGTGCTGGGCGGGAGCAGCCGAAGCCGAGTACGAGCTCCTCGCACCAGCACAGACAACAGCAGAAGAAGAGCATCGCTATCCCCCTCCGAGGAGCTGGGAGGCGGAGCGACGCTCTCAGCCGAAGCCCTCTAAGGGCAAGACAGGCCTGAGGGCTGAGGGCGCGCTTCCTCTGCAGTCAGCTCAGATGTGTAGATGCGGCTCTGGCGCCCTTGCGTATGCAGGGCATCCGCATATTGAACTACATCAACGATTGGTTGATTCTGGCTCAATCAGAGCAGATGGTGGTTCAACATCGAGATGTTGTTCTCGCTCATATGAGAAGGTTGGGGTTGAGACTAAACGCGAAGAAAAGTGTGCTTTCTCCAGCTCAGAGAACCATTTATCTAGGTAATCGCGGTATGGGATTCGGTGATTATGCGGTCAGTCATCAAGTCACTCTAACGATAGATGCATCCCTCAAGGGCTGGGGGGACTCTTGTGGCACATAAATTGCCTGGAGATGATGGCGGTGTTTCTAGCCTTGAAATACTTCCTTCCAGATCTCAGAGATCAGCATGTGTTAGTTCGATCAGACAACACAGCAGTGATCTCATATATAAATCATCAAGAGGGTTTGAGATCACGCCCACTTTACAAGTTCTCTTGTGGTCCCAAGGGAAACTGCTCTCCCTCCGAGTGGTTTTCATCCCAGGGTACCTGAATATGGGAGCAGACATCCTGTCGAGGCAGGGGCCGAGGCCCAGGGAATGGAGACTTCACCCCGAGGTGGTGAAGCTGTTATGGGAGAACTACGGCGAAGCACAAGTGGATCTGTTTGTGTCTCGAGAGATGACTCACTGTCCAATGTGGTTCTCGATGTCAAACCCATCACCTCTTGGGTTGGAACGTATGGTACAGCTGTGGCCGAGGCTACCGCTGTACGCATTTCCCCTGATTGTGTTGCTCCCGGGAGTTCTGGAGAGAGTACGCCGGGACGGGGCCCATCTGTTATTAATAGCCCTGTTTTGGCTGGCCCGAGTATGGTTCTCGGACCTGATATCCCTTCTCGATGGGTCTCCAATGGAGATTCCGATCAGGAGAGACCTTCTCTCTCGCAGTCTAATAGTGCACCCCCACCTGCTGTGGGCGTGGCTTCTGAGGGTGCACAGCTCATAGATTCAGGTCTCTCAACTGAGGTTGTTGAGACCATACTCCAGTCCAGAGCTCCCTCCATGAGGAAACTGTATGCCTTGAAGTGAAAATTATTCACTTCCTGGTGTGAAAATCACTGGTGGGATCCTGTTAACTGCCCAGTCAGTGCAGTTCTGGATTTCCTGCAGGAGATTTTCTTCAGGGTTATCCCCCTCCACACTAAAGGTTTACGTGGCAGCCTTAGCTGCTTACCACGCTCCTTTCAGTGGAGTATCTCTGGGGAGACACCCACATATAACTCATTTCCTTCATGGCACTTTGAGGCTCAGACCTGCAGTACACATGAGAGTACCAGCTTGGGATTTGGCCGTCGTCTTACAAGGCCTGTCTATGGCACCCTTCGAGCCCATCGAAACAGATAATGAGCAAGTGGGTGGTTGAGGCTATCTCACTTGCTTATGAGTCAGTTGGACAGCCTTCACCTTTGGCTGTTAGGGCTCACTCTACTAGGAGTATGGCTGCCTCTAAGGCTTTTATTTTGGGGTTCTCCCTTTCTGACATTTGTGATGCAGCAGGATGGTCATCACCACATACGTTCATGAGGTTCTATGAACTAGACCTCGGCTCCACTCCAGGGGAACAGGTGTTTCTGTAATGTGTGCGCCCTGGCTTCACACGTACAGTCACTTGCTCATATGGCGGAAGTTGGTATTGTCGTTCCCATAGCGACTACGCAGCGCGAGTTCCCTTGAAAGGGATTGTCTCGGTTATGTATAAATGTTATTCTCTCAAAAATAAAAATATGTACATACATGTTGCTTACATATTATGGTAGCCTATACATATTATGGTAGCCTATTTTTGGTCTGAATACAGTGTAATGACACTTTTGCCATTCATATGTTTATAAGCAACTGAAAAAAGCACAAATGTCAGGGCATGTCAAAACTTCTCCAGGGCCCCAAAAATCCTCAGACCCCAGAGGGTTGAGGCTAGGCCGAATGGAAGAACATGATATTGGTAAGCTTCACCCCCAAAAGTGAACCTCAGGAACTACCTGTGTTGTGGTAGTATTTCTATATGGAAGTATGCTTCTTTGAGATCGATCGTGACAAACCAATTGCAATGTTGAATTTATGACACGATCGTCTTGACAATTTAAATCTTAATCTTGAGCGCCTTGACTGAATAGTTCAAGCCTCGAAGATCTAAAATTGGTCACAACCCCCCATCCTTCTTGGGAACCAGGAAGTATCTGCTTCCTGGGGGGGATTCATATTCAGTAAACTGCGAACATGTGCGCGTGCCAGAAGGGAGCGCGAGTGCATGGAAATATTAACGCAAAGGGCCTTGCATCACCAGTGCAGACCACCATCAGAAGCTGAAAGCACGCCTGGCCTCGGCGATTTACCTGACTGAATTTGGTGAGTGATGGCAGGGCGTTATATATATATATATGTGCGTTATATATCGTCTATAATATCGTAATTGTTGATTTAACGATCTGAAATTATCGAGTATGTCCCTCACTTTACAAAAAACATAGTCTACTAGACATAGTCTAGTAGGTTAGAGTAACGTTAGTGTGTGTGCATATTAAAGTGTATGCTTTCACTGCGTGATTTAGTCTATTAAAATGCCCCCAAAATTCAAGATAAGACCTGTATATATTTCATATATAATTTAATAAAGTTAATCAATATTACACAAAGAGCGCCGTTTTTCTCCAAATATTAGCATGATTACAAATGTGATATTGATTTTATTCAGCATACAGTTTAATGAACAAGAACTTAATATCAAGTGACTTACATTTTAGACACCAAATCGTCTGTTTCTCTGTATTTCGCCAACGAAAATAGTTCCAAAGTCAGATTGTTTTGCGTCTTTGAGCAACACTTCCTGAATGAATCAGCCGTTTGAATGAATCAGTTGAATCTCAATGATTCGCTTATTAACAGTGATTCTCTGCCACCTACTGGCGGGTTTAATTTCACAGTTAAAGTGTCTTCATTTTTTTAAAATTTCAAATAACAGTATTTAACGTTTTATATTTTGAACATTAAAAATATTTTTATGCATCTGTAACTGCTCTTGATTAACTTTAATAAAGTTATCTATTCTATAGTTATACATTAGATTACAATTTCTGTACCTGAAAATCTTCTGTTTAAACCTACATGAAAAACTTGAAAAGCACCATTTATTTAATTTATATGTTTGTTCTGTTGTATTTATTTGTGCTATTACTCGTAATTTGATTATTTGTTACTATTTTACTACTTACTGTTTATTTGTCTAACAATATTTAAAATATTTAATCTAGTAGCTTTTGGTGTCATAACCTTATTTACTGAGGTTACATGTATCAAAAACAATGAAAACAATATGCTTATTTTATAGGCCCATTTTCTTGTCTTTTACTTTTATTACTTTTTTGTTGTGGGGCCCGGAAAATTTCGGCAGGGCAAGTAAAAATTTAAACCACTGGCCCAACTGGGCCAGCAGAAAAAATCCTTAGCGTTGAGCCCTGGATGGTTTCAATAATTTTAATATTTTCTGGTATATCTAAGTTAAGTTACCTAGGAGCTCTGTTGACATAGACTTAGCTAACGTTAGCTACAGCTTCATGAATTGAGTCATTGAACACAGCAGGAGAGAATGCAACGTTAGCTAGCTAAAGCTCTGGTGGAAAATTATTAGCTAACGCTACCGTTTTTGAGGAGGTAGATTTTGAGGTGAGGGGACTGACAAGGCAGAAGGTAAAGTGGTCCACCGTTCTATCAATAAGTAGATCGGCCAACCTGTATGCAATTTGCATAGCGGATACGCATTTTGACTTCAAAGTACGCTGGTATGATTTGTCACTCTACGCAAAAACCTGGTGATGCCTCTGTGCACGCGCAGTCCTCAAATCAAGCAACAGCAAAAGAAGAAGAGTTCGACCAATCATAGCGGTAGGTTCTTCCCCCAAATATACTGTAAATGTTAGACCCAGTGACAGGCTGGCATGAAATGGCTTGCATAATACTTAGTAAGGTGGCCATAATAATTTTTGACTCATGGCTGAAGTTAAGTTTCTCCAGTTCTCCCCAGGTTGGCAAAAAAAGCATCTCAAAATGCATCAGATTGATGCTTTAAAATATGGAATATTTAAATTTTTCTTCCGGGAGAGCATGCCCCCGGACCCCCCTAGAGGGGTAATATCCTTCTCACCTTTTTCACCCCTGACCCCTTTTCATGCCTGTTATTAACCTGACTCTCTCTCTCTCTCTGGAAGAGGAACATGTTCTGTGGCCCCTTTGATCAGCAGAGATTGCAGCTCTTGTGACAGTAAGTGCACCTGGTGTGGCTTCACAGTAGTGTTTTTCTGTAACCTTTTTCTACATAGAAATGCCTGGCAGTAGCTTCCACACTGCCAAGTTCTCTGTAATGAGTACCAATTTTGAAACTTGTTGTTGAGGGAATGTTGGATGTTGGGCGGCAACAGGAAACAACGGAACACCCAACATTCCACTGGAAACCGCTGTCCTCTGTCCAGTTTCGAGTGTTTGGGGGTCTCTTGTTCACGTGGCCAGTCTAGCTGTAATCTGGCCATCAGGCGAGTAACCACCTCGAGTAATTCCTCAACTGCCTGGAATGCTCAGAGGTAGACAAACTCAAAATCTGCAGATCCAAGAGATTCGTCGTCCCCAGCAAGAGGTGCCGGGGTGCACTTCAGGATCATGGAAGAGGACACATGGATCTAGAGAGAGTGTGATCGATAGGGGCAAACCCATCTCACATGCCTCAGCCAGATCCATTCGCGAGCCCCATGATGGAATAATGGGTGCTGGCCATTGGAAGTAAGCAAGATGAGCATGTAGCATCTTAACTGTGAACAGCTCACAAAGCTTGCACTCACCCCGCTACAGCGCAAGGGCAGCATGCTCTTCCCCCAAATAAACAAACCATTACTGGTGTGTACACACCATTTGTTTTGTTGATCGCTCTTTTATTTTGCTTTCTTTGCTTTCACTAGTGTGACAGAGTGAAAAGAAAAAGTTTTCTGCGCACTGCCTGTCAAATCTAACTCCTATCAGAAGAAACAGAAAGCTTGAGAAGCACACACTCACAGTATGGTCTCTGATGATAAAAGACCTGTCGATACACCTGTGGTACATCTAATTATAACCTCTGTCACGTGAGCATTCCTATGACGTCACTGCCAAGGCTATAAAAGTTCTAGGTCAATTTCATTAACGTGTTGCATACATATTTACAGCTGGTCACACCAAAAAGTATTCCCATAGCATTGAATCAAGCGCAACATTAAGTGTAGCTTTAGAAAGGGAACAGTTCTTTTAAATTGTAATAATATTTCACATTATTACAGTTTTACTGTATTTTTCATAAACATGAGAATTTTTACACTTTTCAATAATTGAAATCTCTATTTCACAAAATGACAGGAGATCAGTGAGCAGGGGCTGTCAAGCTCAAGATACTATAACCACTAGAAAGGCACCAAACAGTCCACATTTGACATTCCAAGTCTTCTAATCTAGACCATACCAGATCATTGTGTTATATGGACTGATTTTATGGTAGGTAGTTGAAGGTAGTTAAACTGTCCCTGTGTGAAAAAAAGCTGTGTAAAAATTATTCAAAATTATTTACTATTTTCCATGTACACCAGGAAAGACAAATAATAATGTAAAGAAGTATGCTAGTCTGATAAGCATCTCAGTTAAGAAAAATAAGTAGCATTTATATTTCAGTATTGTGTTATATTTTTATGTTAGTAAGTGGGGTTACAAATTGCTCTGTGCATAATGAGCTGGTGTGTTGCGGATCAGGTGAGATGGGCCCAGGTGAAAAAAGTACACTTCCATAATGTATTTAATGTGCTCTATTTTCTATTTTTGTACTTAATATACTAAAAATTCTTCTTTAGTACTTCTTAAGATAATCTTAAGAACATCTAAGTGTACTCAACTGTGCTATTTTGAGACACCATGAATATAAACTAAAATGTGCTTTTAACATACTAAAAATGTATTTAGTTACCACTTGTAGTATACTTATGGGTTCAAGTGTACTGAGAGAGCACATCCTGTATTTTATTATTATAAAATATTATCCTGTATTATAATGACTATTTAATATTTACCTCTAAACTTTGACTAGGCTAGGTATGTTGCATATTAATTGTTCTAGGAACCTCAAAGCATATTTTAATTTTTGTGTATTTTGTGCTACTCCATAATGATGTTCTAGTTGAGGATATTTGTTGCATAGGTAGGGCCCAAACATAAACTTAAGCCCAGGGGCCCACAGCCCCTATAAGTCCTGCCCTGATGACATTGTTTTAAGTGGGTAAATCCCCTATGGGATGATTACAGAATCATAGAAACACCTTTGAACAGCATATTTAAAGGTCAGGGCAAATACATTTTTCTTCAGAGATGTACATGTTATACATTTTGACTAATGTTTATATTACTTAATAGAGTTGCCTTCTATTCTGTTTTACACAATCTATGTAGCAATAAATTGGTTAGATTCATAATAGTGGAACACGTCTGAAGTAAGTAAATCATTTTATTTGACAGCTACCAGTTGATACATAGTTACACTTTGTGAGATTTATTTGTTTTTTTTGTTTATTATGTTGCATTTATTTATTTGTTTTATGAGTACTTCAAGTTGAAATGCTATTAATGAAATGCTAGCTCTGGTTGTTTCTTTTCCCTTAGATTTTGTGCAGAGCTGAGAATGGACAACCTGACATTCAGACACAGCATTCTCCTCCTTGAGGGACTGAAAGTTACACCTCAGTCCTCCTATCCAGTTTTCATCCTGCTCTTTTTGGCTTATGTCTTTACTATGGTATCTAACTTTGTACTTCTAGTTCTGATCTCAACAGAAAAGAATCTTCATCATCCTATGCATTTTCTTTTTTGTAACTTGCCACTGAACGATATGCTAGGGACCACTGTAATTTTGCCACGCTTAATGCAAGACATTTTAAAGGAAAGCTCAGAGCGATATATCACATATATGGAGTGTGTTACCCAAGCATATTTTGTACATATATTTATAGCAGCATGTCACTATGTGCTGATAATCATGGCCTTTGACAGATATGTGGCTATATGTAATCCACTTAGATATTCAGCTATAATGACCAATAAGATGGTGGTTAAACTATCAGCATTTGCTTGGGGCCTGGCCATTCTTTTGGTGACAATTATGTTAGGTCTCACTGTACGACTGTCTCATTGCAGATCTAAAATTGAAAACCCTTTCTGTGACAATGCCTCACTGTTTAAACTGTCCTGTGAAAGTGTGGTCATAAATAATATTTACGGAATTGTTTATACTGTGGCTGTACTTTGCTTTTCAGCAGTATCTATATTTATAACATATGTCAAGATTGCTGTTGTATGCAAAAGTAGCAAAAACAAAGCACTCAACAGCAAAGCCATAAAAACCTGCAGCACTCATTTAGCTGTTTATTTAGTCATGTTTTTTTCTGGAGCTATCATGACATTTCTCCACCGTTTTCCTGAATACTCTGACAACAGGAAACTAGCTAGTATAATGTTCCACATTATACCACCAGGATTAAATCCCTTAGTATATGGTTTACAAACCAAAGAGATAAGACAAAAAATAGCTAAACTTTGGTGGAGAAAAAAAGTTATTTCTTTTTAATTTTATTGCTTTTTTTACAAGAAGAGTGGGGAATTAAATTTTTTTGTTTCCTTTTCTCATAAAGAAAATGCAGTATATGGTTAATATCCTCTCTCTCTTTCTCCATCAGGGCGGTGATTGCATTGCGACTGTTCTGAAATGATTGTCTTACAATTTTCATACAATTTGTTTCATACATTGACTGACATGTTCAAATACAGGAATTTTACAATTATTAGCAGACATTACATTTATGTAAACAAATCAGAAAGTTATATTTATTCAGACCATCTTTGTTTCCCCTCACCAATCATTATCTGCTTATATATATATATATATATATATATATATATATATATATATATATATATATATATATATATATATATATATATATATATCATATTTATGAATCTAAAATGTTCTCACTATAGATCAGATCATTTGGGGGTTCTAAGTCTTTGGTACATCTTCAAATGTTCTTGATTTTTCAGAATTACAATTTCCTGATAAATTATTCACCCCCATGTCATCCAAGATGTTCATGTCTTTCTTTCTTCAGTCAAAAAGAAATTAAGGCTTTTGAGGAAAACATTCCAGGATTTTTTTTTTCCATAGTGGACAACGGTAATGGGTTGAAGGTCCAAATTGCCGTTTCAGTGCAAAATTCACTGCAAAAAAAAAAAAAAAAAAAAGTATATACAAAAGTATATACAAAAATGCTCATCCATGACTTCACGCATTACGCAGTCACGTTGGAAAGGTCACGCATGACGTAGGCAAAAGTACCGACCCAGTATTTACAAAGTGAACGTGCAAAGACTAAGTCAAATGCCCTTTACAAAAAAAAAAAAAGGTAAAACAATGATGTCGGACGATTTTGAAGTTGGAGTTTTTCGAGTACTCACATGTCACCAAAATGTGACTATGTAATATGTGAATTAGTGGACACTAGTGGAAAACGAGCATTTGTGGTTGAAAAGTGTGTATATATATATATTTTTCTTTTCGACTGAAGAAAGAAAGATATGAACATCTTGGATAACATGAGGGTGAGTAAATTATCAGGAAATTTTAAATCTGAAGTGAACTAATCCTTTAATCCTTTCTTCTCACTGCAAGGTATTACAACATATTTAATGTCCTGTTTCAGGGACTTTGTATCTCCTGAATTTCTCCATTGTCTGAAATCATATAGCTTGCATCTTTGTCCAAACCAAGATCACTAAAGGTGAGACCAACTCAAAATTAAGTCTAGAAAGGGCTGAGTCTGTGACAAGAGACTCTAAATAGGTTAGTCGGAAAAGCTGTGGAGAAGAAAGTAATGTAATGAATGTGTCAAATGTAAAGTGTTTGAATGATCATTGTTAACAATAACATGTTCATATTGTTCAAAGCCACACTATAGTTGCATCTCAATCAGCTCCCTAACTCACTAGGTCTTGAATCAGTAGGCTATTCCGTGTACACAAATTTGTGCACTGGTCACTCATTGGGACACTGATGACTCTATATCTGGCAACATGACAAGTCCTCATTATACAACGTCACTACTGGTATTTATAAATATCAGCAGAACTGACATCTTTGACATTATTTTTTTAACGGTATTTAAAGTACATTATGATAAATACTTTGCTTGTTATATATACTTGTAACATTTCAACCTTAAATAAACTATACATTTTAGCTATTATGTTCACTACCTGTCTAGTGTATGTTTATGCTGAAATATAATTAAATAACGTTTTGATTTTTGACATCTATCGTGTGTCATTATGTGTGGTGAGTTGGCGTGATTTATGTTTGACACTTCGGAACTTCTGTTAAGAGAATATTCTGGATTCCCTCTGGCTTGTCAATCACTGCCATGACGTTCCTTGTGCGAGACGTGCGCGGCTGCGCGCTCCAGTAACTTTCCACACTACAGGCGCCACATGCAATGTTTTTGTCAGGAGACAGGAGTAACAACTGCAGATTATGAGTTACCTGCGGTGAGTCCGACATAATGAATCCACTAACACGATACAGCGAATGCCGGTGGTAAACAAACACTCGTGTTCCAATATATTTAATATGAATAAATAGCGCTCATAAACGGCTGTGGAGATGCCATTCTCAAGTAAAACGAGTCGAGGCTTGGACCCAGTAACAGCGTTCCAATATGCTAATGTTCTGTAATGGTGTATTCGGTCATTGATTTAATGATTTACACAACTGTTAAAATAATACATATTTAGGTGCCTTTATTCAGCTTGTATCAAATATGTTATGTTTAATGTGAGTTTACTTGCATAAGCCACTACATTAAGGTTTACTTTCACAGGTTATTAATGTTTATAACGCATTAATAAATGGTTCACAGGTTTCAACTTTACATTAAGGTTCACTTTCACAGGATATTAATGTTTATAACTCATTAATAAATGGTTCACATGTGTTCACTTTACATTAAGGTGCACTTTCACAGGTTATTAATGTTTATAACTCATTAATAAATGGTTCACATGTTTCCATTTTACATTAAGGTTCACTTTCACAGGTTATTAATGTTTATAACTCATGAATAAATGGTTGATTTCTTCTAAGCTATCTGGTATGCTGAAGAGGTTAAACTGATCAGGAAGATTATTTCTACCAGAAAGACTCAGGAGGCAAGATAACAAAACAATGATATTTATTACCAATCAGCAAGCAAAATATCGTCTCGGTTACGTATGTAACCCTCGTTCCCTGAAGGAGGGAACGGAGACGTACGTCAGTAGTGACCGACGAATTGGGATATCGCTTAGAGAGCTCTATCAGCTTCGTGTGAACTAAAACAAGCCAATGGAATTGGCGTGCGATATTTGCATAATGCGCACCGCCTCCGACAGGTGTATATAAATAGGAAGCAGATGCAATCGCACTCTGTTTTTCGCTGAGGAGACAACTGGTGTCCGCACAACAGCGAGGGTACAGAAACTGTGGCGACGGGACGTACGTCTCCGTTCCCTCCTTCAGGGAATGAGGGTTACATACGTAACCGAGACGTTCCCTTTCAGTCGGTCACGTTCGACGTACGTCAGTAGTGACCGACGAATTGGGATCCCAAGTAAAGCGCCACAGTTACGAAACCCCTTCCGGTGCTCAACGCGAGCTCTAACCGCCCATAGCACCGGAGGACTGGAGAAGGGGGCGAGCTCACGCCAAGGAGTTTACTGCTGTCTTACCCATACCCACTAAGTAAACTAGACTACACTGGGGAAGCGAACCCGAGGGGGACGCTGCGGAGACCACTACCTACCCAATGGGGGAGGAGTTTACGTGGAGAATACACATATGGACTGGCCCGGGGGGCAGTACGCATATGGAGTCCCTGGGATGGCTCCACCTGGGTAGGGGAAGACTCATCTGACAGGTGACAGCAGAGCTGGCTCTGCTAAGGGAAAGACACGGGCTCGCCGTAGGGAGTTTAAACCCGTGGATAATTACACATATGGGACCGCTCACGTAGAGGAGTCACAACATATGGAACCCAGCCAACAGACAACGTCGGAGACGGATGTAGGCCTGGCATCAGACACTCCGCAATGTCCGAGCCGAAGGGGGAGGCGGAGGAACTTGACAGGGTTCGCCAAGCGGGGAACGCAACTGGAGTCAAAATATGCACGCATCCGGCCCAGGGGCGGGAATGGCATTGCAAGCCGACACTTAGAGCGGGTTCAACGCGTCTACCGGCTAGTGGAAGCGAGTACACGGGAAGATACCGGCTCTACACATAGGCTATAAAACCTAGCGAACGTGTTAGGTGTCGCCCAGCCCGCAGCTCTACAGATATCTGTCAGCGAGGCGCCATGAGCCAGCGCCCAGGAAGAGGCCACCCCTCTGGTGGAGTGGGCTCTCAACCCGAGCGGGCAAGGCACGCCCTGGGAATCGTACGCCAAGGCGATGGCATCCACTATCCAGTGGGCCATCCTCTGCTTGGAGACAGCCTTTCCCTTCTGCTGG
This sequence comes from Megalobrama amblycephala, assembly GCF_018812025.1. NCBI lineage: Eukaryota > Metazoa > Chordata > Actinopteri > Cypriniformes > Xenocyprididae > Megalobrama > Megalobrama amblycephala. Next base: position 19,189,870 of record NC_063061.1, on the reverse strand, counting down.
CCTCCGTAACAGACAAAGAGCTGATCTGAGGTCCTGAAGTTTTGCGTCCTGTCCACGTACACACGCAGAGCGCGGACGGGACAGAGCAAAGCTAGGGCTGGGTCTGCCTCCTCCGAAGGCAGCGCTTGCAGGTTCACTACCTGATCTCGAAGGGAGTGGTAGGAACCTTGGGCACGTATCCAGGCCGGGGTCTCAGGATGACGTGAGAATGGCCCCCCATCCCGTGGCAGAGGCGTCTGTGGAGACCACAGCATGCCTGGACACTTGATCGAGGGGTACTCCGGCCCGCAGGAATGAAGGATCCGACCATGGGATGAGGGTGCGACGGCAGCTCGGTGTCACGGGGACACGGAGCGTGCCGTGCTGCCACGCCCATCTCGGGACCCGGCCGCGGAGCCAGTGTTGAAGCGGCCTCATATGGAGCAATCCGAGCGGCGTGACCGCGGCTGCAGATGCCATATGCCCCAGGAGCCTCTGAAAAACTTTCAGTGGGGCCGCTGTCCTGCGCTTGAGCGCAACCTTCGTAAAGACGCGGGGTGACAGGGCCAGCCCGAAGGGCAGGATTTTGTACTGATATGCCCAACCCTCGAACGCAAACCGTAGGAAGGGTCTGTGTCGAGGCAGAATCGAGACATGAAAGTACGCGTCCTTCAGGTCGATCGCTGCAAACCAATCCTGGGGACGGACACATTCGAAAATGCGCTTCTGCGTGAGCATCTTGAACGGCATCTTGTGAAGATACCGGTTCAAAATGCGCAGATTGGCCGTAGCCCACCGCCCTTCTTCGGTACAATGAAGTAGGGGCTGTAAAACCCCGACTTCATATCGGCTGGAGGGACCGGCTCGATTGCATCCTTCGCCAGTAGGACAGCAATCTCCGCCCGGAGAACAGGTGCACACCTGAGTGAAGTGGACACCCCTGAAAACCGGGGGACGCCGGTCGAACTGAATCGCATAGCCGAGTCTGATGGTGCGAATGAGCCAGCGGGACGGGCTGGGAAGCGTGATCCACGCCTCCAGACTCCGAACCAGCGGGACCTAAGGCACCACAGACGCACCGGGGGTGGGGCAGCGAAGCAGAGTACGGGGACCCGACTCGGACGGCATGGAAGCGGCCCGGAGTGTGGTCAGACTCTGCGAGGCAGCAGTGCGTATGGGAGACGGCGCACGGGACGCGGCCTGCACCATCACACTGCCACCTGCTGGCGGGATGAGAGGGGGCTGCGAGCGGCAAGGCTGGGCCTCGCACACTGGCAGGCACGCCCTCTTGTGACCTGGAGATTGGGGCATTGGGGCGGGACGCTGGGTTTGACCAGCGCGACCCCCCCCCAAGTACCAATCATCCAACCAAGATGGGCCGGGACACGGTGGAGGGTTCCACTCGAGCCCGACACACAAGGCGGCCCGGGAAAGCACAGCCGTCAACTCGGGATCCAACTCGGGCAACGCTACCGTCCCGGAGGGCGGCAGCGCAGCCGAATCCTCCTCCCCCGAGGACTCTGGCTCACCTTCCGATGCAGAGATCGACATCTGATCCGCTGCAGGCGCACCAAAGGTAACGGCTGGACAGTCCGCAGAGGGCCCAGTGGAAACCAACGGCGGCACGATGGGATGCGGTGCTGATGAGGCGGCAGGGGCCCGCGGAGCGTTTCCGCTCGGCGGGGAAGCCCTAACCGTAATCCTCAGGTCGCCCTTCCTATATGCCGCCGAACCGTCATTCCGACCGGGGCCAGAAAAAACGGTCGAACGGGGCATAGGGGAGGGGACCCCCGCTTCCTGAGACTTCAGGAAGGAGAGTCTAGACCTCAACACCGCGATAGTCATGTTCCCGCAATGGGAACATGAACCATCCACAAAAGCTGCTTCAGCGTGCTGAACGGCCAAACACGAGATGCAGCGATTGTGCCCATCAGCAGGGACCAGGGAACGACCGCACCCAGTAACGCACAGACGAAATGACATACCGTCAGGGTTCGTCTGTAAAGCTCTTTTAGAAGGGGAATAGTCAGCTCACTCGTGCTGAAGCACACAGGGAGTGACGCGATGTGCTCAGGTACACCACTCCCTGAACACACCGAGGAACCGGCCCAAATCGCAACACACACACACTTTTAGAGTGTTGCTGTTACAACAGCAGTTGAGAGCTTTATAGCTCGGCTCCCCGGAAGCTCGCGACCTCGCTGAAGTGCCTTCACTGCCAACACAAACAGCTCGCTGTTAATCCTCTTCTGAGGCAGTTTTAGTTTCACTTTTGAAGAAAAAAACAGTCTTCTGAAGCAGGACACCAGAGTATGGCTCCGAAGCGAAAGACAGAGTGCGATTGCATCTGCTTCCTATTTATATACACCCGTCGGAGGCGGTGCGCATTATGCAAATATCGCACGCCAATTCCATTGGCTTGTTTTAGTTCACACGAAGCTGATAGGGCTCTCTAAGCGATATCCCAATTCGTTGGTCACTACTGACGTACGTCGAACGTGACCGACTGAAAGGGAACACAAGATAAGGTTCTTTGGTGTAGGCCCTGTCCGTAGCTCACATCCTGGTTTAAATATCATTTAAATATCATTGTTTTGTTATCTTGCCTCCTGAGGCTTTCGGACTTTGTGTTTCCTGCCTGAAGATGAAGGCAGGGGCTTAGCCGACCCCCAGGAAGTATGGACAGGGACCATCCTGGTGGTGGTGGGGAGGATGGAGGTGAAGGATGACGTCAGCATCTGCAAACTCAGACATGTGTAAGTACTGATCTTTTATACTCCAAGTGTTAGATAATGATTGGTTAGATCTGACATAATAAGTAACATTGGAGTCTTCCCAGCAGAACTTGTGCTAGAGCTTCATTTATAAGGCAATCTTTAGTGGTAAAAGTGATAGTTCTACCATATTTGTAACAGGAAGTCAGTTTTGCAACCTTGGCTAATAGTATACACGAAACTAGATAATTATCTGAGATGTCATCGCTCTGTTGCAGAATTGTGACAGTATTAGATGTAAAGTATGATTATGACAATGAGTGGGTCCTGACACGTGTTGTCTAACTCCAGCAGAGTTTAGAATGTCTGTAAATGCTAATCCCAATGCGTCTTTTTCATTATCTACATAGATATTAAAATCACCAACAATTAGGGCTTTATCTGCAGCCAGTACTAACTTCAATAGAAAATCACTGAATTCTTCGATAAAGTCTGTATAGTGCCCTGGTGGCCTATACAGTAGCCAGCACAAATGTCAAATGGGATTTATGACTTACAGTAGATAACATTACATAAAGCACCATCACTTCGAAGGAATTATATTTGAATCTATACTTTTGAGTAAAAGTGAAGATATTACATTACTATATATTACAGCAACACCACCCCTTTTGCCTTTCAGACGAGGTTCATGTTTTTAACATTAATCTTGAGGCATGGACTCATTCAAAGTAATGTAATCATTTGGTTTTAGCCAGGTTTTTTGTCAAACACAGCATATCTGGGTTATAATCTGTGATCATATAATTTACAATAAGTGCTTTTGGAGAAAGGAATCTAATATTCAGCAACCCAGGCTTTATCATTTGTCCATATGTATTATATCTGTTTTTTAAATGGGTTTGGGGTTTTTTGTATTTACTAATTTGGGGAACAGACACAGTCTCTGTGATGATATCTAGGTGAAAGAGTCTCTATGTGTTGAGGTTTATCTTACTTGAGACAGCTAGCAGACAATCGGTTTAGCCAGTCAGTTATTCGAAGTAAGCCATTAGATTTTAAGTTAATTTAATTACTTAATAGCTTTTCATTAAACTCAAGGACCCCCTGCAGTTCCATCACTAACCCTAGTCTGGGAAACCCTGACGCACTGTAATATTTAATGCACTTCATAATGTTAATAACAAAGACTGCAAAATACTTTGTATTTTTATATCAATATGGTACAATATTGGCCTATTTAAATCAATGAGATTAACGAGTTAGGTCAAATCTAAAAAGTAACCAAAAAGTAGTCAGAAAACATTACCTAAAATGAGTAATCATTACTAACTACAATATTTGTCATGTAATTTAGATTCAGTTACTGACTACAATTTGTAAGTAGTAATCTAAGTAATCCCAGGCAGCACTGTTTATAACCGAAATGTGCTCTGGCAATCTAGGCTCATCTTCCAGTGTAAAAATTTGTTGTTTCATTAGTTGTTTGTTGTTCAACTATCAACTTACTTATAATGCTTGAAAAGAGTTTGTTTATTCTTTCTGTATTGGTGGTTTAATCTTGCTTAAACTGTATGTGTGGCAGCTTGTAAAGAAAGAAGAGAGTGATGCAATTTCATGTTATATCTTTATCATAATCTTCTATCCTCATGTCACTGTCCACAGTTAAAGGCCAATTCACACCGCACAGACAAACACCAACAAATACATTTGTTGGGTTTTGTCTGATCAGTGTGTTACCCCTCTTGGCATCTGTTGGAGTTGGTTGGAGTTTGTTTTCACCTGATTGAACATGTTCAATCAGTGTTTGTTGGGGTCTGTTGGGGCTGTGTGAACATGATAGTTATTTTTCATAAATTTCTAAATCCAACTGCCAACTTGGTTGATTGTGTTTGTTGGCGTTTGACTGTGCAATGTGAATTGGCCTTCAGAGATTCAGAGATCATTTGAAATAAAAATGGAATTGCGATTTTTTTAAATGGTATATTTTTAAATGTAATATTTCCTCATGATATGAACATTACAAAACAGTTGTTTCCAAATGAAGCATACAGTTTTAACAATCCTAAAACATATTAGAAATGATAATCTGAAATCACTTTGACAATTTTTATGATTCGAGTAATGGATAAAAATATAGTATCTTACATGGAAAAACAAGCAATCAAACAAAATTATAATATCATTACAAATTGATCTGCTGATTTCTTGCACAACTGAAAATACAATGGAGTGAAAGAAATTTTCAGATTTCTGTAACTGTAATAATCAACTGAATGTTTTAACTACACAATAACCAGGTTTATATATGTATCATCAATAAATCAAATTTGCTTCATTCTCATACATTGTAACTAACTGAATCTTTTTTGTTCCACACATATTCATACCTTTTAACAGATGAAATTGAATTGTTTTCAAAATGAACAGATTTATGCAAATTCTAAGCAACAGAAGAAACTGTTTTCCTGGAGGTTTTAAAAGTAACAGTGCATCTACAAAACGCTCTCTTCATTGCATCTTGCAGTTCTTTATTCCTCAAGCTGTAAATGATGGGGTTCAGCAGGGGTGTGAGCACAGAGTACAGCACAGCAATGACTATGCGAACATCTGGGTCAAATCTAGCAACTCGATATGAGATATACACAAAGGTGGCTGAAACATATGAGATACACACCACTATCAGGTGGGACACAAAAGTGGCCGCAACTTTGAGCTGCTGTGCCTTGCTCATTTTTCTCATAGCTTTGCCAATACAGACATATGAAATTAAGATGAAAAGGAATGTACTGAGAAGTGCAATGAGGGCATTTGTTAGGGACAAAATACCATTCCTGGTGGTGTCAACACAGGCAAGACTCACTACTGAAGAGTGATCACAGAACATGTGCCTAACGATATTAGGCCCACAGTAAGGCAGCTGAGTTGCCCAAATAGCTGAAGGCAGCACTATAACGACCCCAAAACCCCAAGAAGCAAATATCAATAGAATACAGAGCCGCCTGGTCATGATAGTCATGTACCGAAGGGGGTTACAAATTGCTACATACCGATCAAACGCCATCACGGTCAGCAAAGCGCGCCCTGTCACTCCAGTTGAGAGAACAAAGTACATCTGTACAAAGCATCCTGTTTTGGAAATGGTCTTGACCTCAGTCAGCAACACTGTCAGCATTTTGGGAATAGTCACTGATGTGTACACAATATCAGAAAAGGATAAATTATGAAGGAAAAAATACATAGGAGTGTTGAGCTTGGGGTCAGTTCTAACAAGATAAATGATCATGCTGTTTCCACTCAGAATAGAAACATAGACAGTGAAGAAAATGGGAAGCACATATCTGTCCTTCAGTCCATCGAGGATGAAATATTCCACAGGCCCACTGGTGTTCATTGTGGTGATTTGCAGATCCTGACCTGGTCAAGGAAATATATGTGGGAAATAACAGTAAAACAAAACAAATAAAAAAACAATCCTTTCCGCAAGGTGCAATGTGTGCTGTATATTGGGGGATACCTTATTATCTACAGTACATACAGTTTTATGCTATCTTGGAAATGATGTAGTCTTTAAAGTATATGCACCCACATTAAAGATTAAAGAAAGGCCTTATACAGTACACTGTTTACTATATTAATAAATCATAGTATATAATAAATATTATTATATTATATGTTGCTATTAATAAATAATATGCTTTAGATGTTATTTAAACATGCCATTAAAGTTCATATTATTTACTGCATAAAAAAAAACAATTTAGATATTAAAAATATCTGACAATTTCTGGATATGTAGAGAAATTGAACTAACCATACAATAAAATATGAAGTGAAATGTAATCAGTGCTATATTTAACCATCATTCATAATTAAATTCTGTAGTTTAGTTAAGTCTCTAACAGTTGAGAGTCAGTAAAGGTCAGTGTTGTCACTCTGGCGTCTTCCTATGTGACGAACATTAAACACAGAAGGAGCTTTAAATGCGGACATTTTCAAGAATGAAAAAAAGGTGTGTGTGTTTTTTTTAATTTATTTATTTTTTTACTATTATTATTAACCACTTTCCAGTTAATGATGTTGTGCATTTTATATCCTTGGCAACAACTCTCATGGTGCATCATTAAGAGTAGCAAATGACAGTTTTGTTTTGTTGGATTCATGACTATATGTTCAGATTATATTATTATATTATAATTATCTTTATTATTATTATTATTATTTTTAATTTATTGAACAGAGAAACACAATCCATACAGTTACAATAACAATACAGAAATTTGAAATGCTAGGGGGGATATAAATAAAATTATAGGAATACATTAAAAAGTGTACATGCTTGCAAAATTCTAATAGCTTTTTGTTTCTTTGAGGGTAATATAGATTCAATATAATATTTCACTTCATTTTTAAATGCTATAAAACATGTTTTTTACCTGAAAATTTACATTTATGTATATGAAATTTGGCCATTAAAATAAAAAAATTAATAAAATAAGTGCAAGTCTGTTTATCTTTGGAGTTTACAATAATGCCTAAAAGAACATCTTTCCACTGTAAAATAAAATTTCCAACAATAAAGTCAAATACATTTTGCCAAAAAAAAAAAAAAAAAGATACATAAAGGCAGTGCCAAAATAAATGAACAGCTGTCTCCGGCTTCTGTTTGCAAAAGCTACAGCTTACATCTATGTCTTTTTTTATATTTAATTAAATAATGTTTAGCACGGTATATTTTGTGGAGAAGCTTAAAAGACACTACTTTAACCTTGTTTGTTAAGAGATACCGATTAGGCAGAAGCCATACTTTTTTCCAATCAACAACATTCAAAAACTGATTCCAATATGCAATTACATTTGGTTTTGACACAACATCCTTCTGGAAAATTGCTCTTATTGATCTATTATAATTTTTTTTTTTTTTTTTTTTTTTTTTTTATGAATTCCTCATATGTAAAAAGAAGGCCCTCAGAGTTAAATAGCTGATCTACCAGAACAATATTATTGTGAAACCAATTTTCGTAGAAAATTGATTTTTGTTTATATAAAATATCCTTATTATTCCAAATAATGTAATGGTGTGGTGAGAAGTTGTGTTTGAAAATCAGATTCCATGCAAGAAAAGCTTGACGATAAAATGCAGAAAGCTTCACCGGTATTTTGTTGATATCAAAGTTACAAACAAGAAAGAAATGTATGATGCCCAGGCTGGATAAAATATGAAAGGGAATCATATTCCAAATAGAGGTTGGATATTTAACAAGTTGTCTAATCCAGTTTACTTTAAATGTATTGTTTAGTGTAGTAAAGTCTAGGAGGTTGAGGCCACCATTTTCATATGAGTTCACTAAAATAGTTTTCCTTATATAAAATTAAAGAGCATCTTATCAATCTCATTTGATATTTTATTATCAACATGAAGAGCCATAGCTGTATAAGTTAGCCAAGATACACCTTCTGCTTTGGAAATCAAAACTCTTCCTCTTAACTATAGATCTCTTGGAAGCCATCGGTTTAACTTCTTTTGAGTATTTTGAATAATAGGATTAAAATTTAATAAACTTCTATTCTGTTGTGTCTTACTCACTATAATTCCTAGGTATTTGACTTCTGTTTTGACCGGAATGTTACAATAAGATGCCACAGGACATTCTTTAACTGCCATAAGTTCACACTTCTTTACATTTAAAAAGACACCAGATGCTTTAGAAAACTCTTCATGATTCGGATCACTTTTCAAACAGCCAAACTGCTGAAATCACGTGACTTTGGTGCTCAGAACAGCTGATTCCACATGCTGATTCATAACGCTCCGATGCTTCCTGAAGCAGTGTTTTGAAAACACTGAAATATCACCAAAAATATTCTCGTCGCTTTATAATATTAATATTGAACCGCTGTACTCACATGAACTGATTTAAATATGTTTTTAATGGATCTTGAGAGAGGAAATGTCATTGCTCCCTATGCAGGCCTCACTGAGCCATCAGATTTTAACTAAAATATCTTAATTTGTGTTCCGAAGATTAACGAAGGTCTTACGGGTGTGGAACGGCATGAGGGTGAGTAATAAATGACAGAACTTTCATTTTTGGGTGAACTAACCCTTTAAATCTTGTATTGGTTTTCTTTATCGTAATAGATCTTCTTTTACACATTCTTCAAAACAGCTTTTGGTTAAAACGACAGTGCTTCCAATTTTGGATTATGGTAATGTCGTTTTCTGGTCTGCTTCAAAAACTCTCCTTCAAAAATTAGATGTTATTTACCACTCTGCAGTCCGCTTTGTGACTGGAGCTTCATTTAACACTCACCATTGCCACCTGTATTCTTTATTGAATTGGTCTTTTCATTCTCGAAAAGACACATTCATTGGTTTCTGTTTATTTATAAAATTCTTATTGGTAAAACTCCATCATATTTACAGTCCCTTCTAAATGTTTATAATGCAAGTCATAATCTGCGCTCTAGCAGTTTCTTTAATCTCTGAATACCCAAAGTCCGTACCTCCTTTGGTCATTGCTCTTTTCAGTTCTCTGCTGCATATGATTGGAATTATCTGCAGCAGACTCTAAAGCTTAGTTCATTTATATCGCTTTCTTCCTTTAAAAATTCAATTCAGTCAATAATTCAAGATCATTGTACTTGTTTTTAGTTATTTGTTTGTTTTTATATGTCACTGTTGCTTTTTACACTGCCTCTTGGCATATAAAGCGTTATAAAGGGTTTTAATTGCGTTAGTAAAGAAATTTCCAAAACCAAATTTTATAAGTGACTCAAAAATAAACTGATGCTCTACAGGGTCAAAGGTCTTAAAGAAATCAAGAAAAAGAATAAATTCCTTGTCTACATTAAATTATGGATAATCCAAAATATCTAAAACTAATCTTATATTGTTTGTAATATGCCTGTTCCTCATGAATCCAGATAGCTTTATGGTCTGTTGATGGAGTAGAAGTAATATCAATTACCACATCATCTTTATTGAAGTTCTCAGACATTAACCAAAAGTCTATTCTGGACAGACTGGACCCTGTTTTATTGCTCCAGGTAAATGACTTATTATGTGGAAATTTGGCTCTCCAAATATCTATGAGACTGAATTTATCCCTGAAGTTTCTTAGACTTAGACTAAATGTTTGAAATGTTGTAAAGATATATTTAAATAATATAAAGGAAACTTATGTATAAACCTTTGAACCTGTAAACAAAAATGAAAAAGCATTTTTTTTTTTAATTCAGTATTTTTGAATGAACAAAGATTATTTTGCATGATATATTTATATATTTTAATATATTTACTATGTCTATGACGCCATCTAGTGTTGAAGAAAGGAAAGTTACTTAACTGGAAACATATAATGTGTGTGTGTATATATATATATTCTTATATATAATTATATATATATAATTTCTGTAAATTTAGCTGATTTGGCAGCACTGCTACCACAACATTTGGAGAATCGCAAGTAGAATGTTTTAAAGAAAAAGGAGGAGAATCCATGAACTAAAATGTGCTTTTAACATACTATCTCTGTATTTAAAAAAATTTGTTACCACAGTGTTAACTAAATATTTATTTTAAATACAGAGTTGGTATGTTAAAAGCCCATTTTAGTTCATATTCATGGTGTCTCAAAATAGCACAGTTGAGTACACTTAAATGTTCTTAAGATTTTTATTCTTAAGATATTAAGTAAAAAAAATAGAGCACTTTAAGTACATTATGGAAGTGTACTTTTTTTTCACCTGGGTCAAGCTGCTGAACCTGAAAGAAAATGTTGTGGAACAACAGATGTGAGCAGTCTTCACCCTGGGTTTGGCCTTTTGAGTGGCATATTGTAAATACACCTGTCATTTTGACTGCCTGTTTGAGAAGGATCCTCTGTCTGACCTTCCTCCAAACTATACATTAGTCTGGACCTAAGGCACATAACCCGGCCTAGTGTGTAGAAACGCTTTCACCATACCAGGTGCAAACTCTAAACACAAAGGGGCAACCAACAGGGCCTGAAGGTCTCCTACTCTCTTTAGAGACGTAATAGATAGCAGATTTTTTTTTTTTTTTTTTTTTCAAATTTCTAATTTTCTCTTTCTCTTTCGCAATAGTTTCAATGGGCTCAAACAGAGCCAATGTCAGGCCTTCCAGAACAATGGCCAGATCTCAAGTTGGAAACCTTGTGTGGCTTGCAGGCCTCAGCCTCAAAGCACCATGTAGGAAACGTGACACCAATGGGTTTCTCCCCAATGCAATGACTCATCACCCAAAGGTGTATGGTAAACAGCTACGGCTGCCACGTAGACCTTTAGAGTGGAGGGGGTTACCCCTGGGGAGAACCAATCGTGAAGGAACTCCAACACTGAGCCAATTGAGCAGTTAACTGGGTCCATCTGGCACATGAAGTGAAAACTCTCCATTTCAAGGCATACAATTTCCTTGTGGAAGGAGCTCTAGAGTTGAGTATGGTCTCAACGACCTCAGTTGAGAGACCAGAGTTTAAGAGGTGTGCCCCCTCAGAGGCCAAACCCACTGTTCTGGACAGGGGTGAAAGACAGTGACCCCTGCCTGAGACAAAAGGTCCCTCCTAATGGGAATCTTCCTGAGGTGAGACATCAGGGCCCGTATGTATAAAGCCACTCAGAGTTTTTTAGTCTTAAGTGTGTCAAAATTCTAAGAATGACATAATGTTACTCTTATTCTAAGACTTAAGAATAAGTATGATTCATAAAGGTTCAAGACTAGGTCTTAGCTCCTAAATTATTTAAGAGAGCTGTAGAGGTCTCTTAACCTAGTTAAGAGTAACAAGATGGCAGCAAAGAAGAGGAGACACATGCTTTCCAATGAAGATATGATGTACTGGAGTTAAATGATGACATGGAGTTGATAAAATTATATAAACTTGATTGTCAATTCTTTTTGTTACTGACCTAATAAGAAATGTAATAACTTTAAATAAATTTAATAAATATTACATAACCCTTAAATGCATGACTGTTTCGCCAATCATTCTTACATATTCGGGTCTTTATCGGAACCGGATATCGAACCGGTTATCCGGTTATCGAACCGGATCTATATCTAACACGGAATGATCTCTACCTGTCGTGATAATATAAAACTCCTCTGATATTAGAGTAACAATTACAGAAGAATAAAATAAAGCATATTTTGTTTCCTTTTGGAGCTTGAAAGTGCTCAGTTTGAGCAGATGTTTTATGCCATCACCACTGTCCTTGTCAGAGCTCATTTCCCAGTAAATTCAGCAAATAATAGGCTAGTTTTATGTTTGAGGTCATGAATATGAGCCCATTCGCGATCTCAAACATATTCTCAAAACTATATAATTTTCAACATCTTCAAAATCAATATTTCGATCGCTAACAGCTTCACCAGATCCATCCAGTGACAGTTACAGTCATATTTGATTGCGTTCAGTAATCTGCTCTGCAGTAAATCGCTGAGCCATTTCATGTTTTTCTTATTTCGTTTTCTGTCTGAATGAGTCATCACTTCAGCATTGTGTATCAGACATTGCCACCTTGTGGAATAAAGGTGAATTGCACTTATTCCGTCATCTAAGATTCAATTAATGTTGTGAAGAAAAAATATACGTACACTCATACACACCTCGGGTCGTTAGTGACCCTATACAATTTTTACAAAAAAATGAATACAAAAATAGGCATTCTTTTATAATTTTATGATTTTTTTCTTGTTATATTCTTTATAATCAATTCATTGAGGATTACCAAGAAGGTTGATGTCTAACTTTAAAAAATGAATGAGGAGGAGGGTAGTGAATGATGTCCCGGGTCACTAAAGACCCGAGGTATGCATTTAAGGGTTAAACAATAATTCATATGTTTAATGCATTTTAATACATTTAAAAGGTGCTGTATGCGATTTCTCAAATTTGTTGATATTTGAAATCAACCCAAACAAACACACCCCTCTCTTCATTCCGCTGCCTCCAAAACTCACACTCCAATACTAAACACTCTGCCCCGAATCTGTCTCGAACCCTGGCCCGATCACTGTAGGCACGCGAGACGAGTGCACAGCCAATGACGCTAAAACATCTCATTCTCTAGCTGGTGTCGGTGTGCAGTAGTTTAACTGCACAACTCTCACTATCTGGCCTCTGTTACACTAGCAATATGAGAGTGGATGTCTGTTTATCACTGCTGACGCACAACAAAATGCTTCACAAAAAATAAAGCGCATGATGAACGACAAGGAAACACAAAAATTAATGTACAGTACACAAGAGTAAATACAAACAAGAGTTTGTTGTTAATCGCCAACAGAACCGCAGCTCCATACAATCAAACCCAGTGTTACTTACATGAGAAGAAATCAAAGCAGCATCCGTGTCTGTTTTCAGGCCTTCCTGCTTAGCTCCAGCGCTGGAAAGCTTTTCTAATATTAACACGGTCCTAAAGCACTTGCCCAGTCATAAACCTTCATTGCAGTGATATTCTTTTGAGCTGTATAGTGTAAAGTTACTACACCAACCATAGTGGCTAAAATTGATGTGCAAAGGTTTTTTGTTTGTTTGTTTGTTTGTTTGTTTGTTTGTTTGTTTGTTTGTTTGTTTGTTTAAATGACCCTACAATTTTGCTTAAACCATCAAAATATGAGGAAAATATTTTTATTTGTATGTTTATATTATTTAAGTGTTTTAAAATATGACATTGACTACAACATAATCAATTTTTAATATTTCATTGGTTTTCTCTTGTTTTTCCATGTGTCCATCATTTCTTTGCATGACAGCCTGGCCAAAAATAAACTGAAATAATTTGAAATTTCATTTTATTATAACACATGAAACAATTGACTCTAAGCACAGCTACACGATATGCTTACATCATTTAACACATTTTTTAAAATATTTTTATTTTTATAATAGCATTAAATTATTAATGTTAGCTACTGTGACTTCACCCTTGCAGACTTGCTATTGGCTGATTCAGAGGTTAAGGGTGGCCATTTTGAGTTAACATCAATGTAGTCCTTAGTTCACATCACTTAAGTCAGCACTTAAGAATCAGTCATATACTTTACTAAAAGTTGTTTTTAGCTTCTTTATAAAAGTCTCCTACTCTTAGAAAAGTCCTACTCTTTACGAGGAATTTTTTGACACTTAAGTCAAAACTTAAGACTATTCTTAAGAGCATTTCTGAGAAGTTTTATACATATGGGCCCAGGTCTGAGAATCACGTCGGGCCGGCCAGAACAGGGCTACTAGTATTAGACAGGGGACCAGGGGACCCTCTGTAGAACTTGCAGGAGCAAAGCGATCCCTCAATGTATCCCTCGATGTAACTGAATATGAGAATGCCATGGAGTCACAGCAGAGCCAGAGCTGCATTCACACATGTCATAAAGGTGCAGGGTTACAATTCTAGACCGAAATGAAGAACCCAATATTGGTAAGCTTCGCCCCAAAAAGTGAACCTGAGGAAATTCCTGTGTTGAAGAAGGATGTATATATGGAAGTTAGGGGTGTTCGATTCCAGGTTTTTTGGAGTCGACTCCGACTCCCAACTCCCACTCCCACTCAACTCCATTTACTGTACATCAAAACAGGGTCATAAATAAGCCAAGATGGCAGTCCTTACACAATTAATTTATTTTTTTACCGACGCAAAGCCTTAAAATCCCCTCATTACAACAACACACGTTTAGCGAGACTGTCCAAATTAGTCCAATTTAGAGATGACTTGATGAGTAGCTTATCAATATTGCTAATTGCCGATACCTAATTTTACCGAGAGAAAAGTCACAAAAAACATCTGTGGTCGAATATTATGTCAGAATTAAATAAACGAGAAAGCAGGGATTCTTTAATGAATTCATCTCATTATAATGGTCGGGGGATGGCGCTAAACGCACATGATCATTGTCTTAAAAGTGCTTGGACACGAGAGTTAAAGATACTAAAATTAATACAATATATAAAAACTGCATACAATAATGTACACTTATTAATGTGTTTATTGATGTGAGTTTATTATTTTTATGTATGGTTAGTTTAATGAACACGGTTAACTATGGAAAATCAAATCTATATTTATTGCAATAATATAAGCTACCATCAATACTAAAGCTGACACGGAGGTATGTATAATTACAAACTAAAGTCTCTATGACTGTTATCTATTTCTAAAGTAAGCTACATAAATGTATGTGACAAAGTTTCTGCGACAGCTCTCTGACGCGATTCGTCAGTGTCCGAATTCCTCGCTTCATTTCGTTCACTCCTTGCTTAGTGCACTTAACCATAGACATTATGCACTTAACTGCCATGCATTATGTAGGCTATGGATTCGAGAATCAGTAAACAAGTGAAGGATTCCGTACACAGCAACAGAGTCGACACAGAGAGTCGATTCCTGTGCTGGAGTTGACCCCGACTCTGGGGCTATTCAGTCGAGGAATTGACTCATTTGGAGTCGACTCCCCATCACTAATGGAAGTATGTGCCCTGAGATCTATCGTAACAAACCAGTCCTGGAAACTGATTTGAATCACAATTAGCTTCAACGGTAACATCTTGAATTTTAATGTTTTTAAAGTGCCATTCAGCTGGCTCGGATCTAGAATTGGATGCAACCCCTATCTTTTTAAAGTACCAGCTGTAGAACACATTCTATGGACTCTGTGGTAGATTTTCCCCTACACACCTGACTTAAGTTAAACCAGGTGTCCCAGACACCTATGAATTTATACTCTACTAAGCATACTTCAATACCTGTTCAAGTCGACGTCTCGGCCTGTTTGGGCACTATGCTCTTTAGTGCTTCTCCACTAAACATTATCACTTGAGTATAGAAGTAAGATCTCTAGTGCCTAGTTTGCTGCACAGCCTAAAAACCAAACAGACTCCAGACTATGCCTTAGAATATGCTTTAATCATGACCGGAGGACCTCGTATCAATCACAGAGAGTCCCACCAGCAAGAAGAATACAACAGTTTATATAGGATAGGAGCATGGTAAAGCATTCTAGAATATGACTGGTTCTTCATATGTCAAACCCTCATGTTACTAGGTAAAGCAAGATCTGCCCAAATCATGTGTTTATTAGTCCGTTGGTTACTCAATATCATGGGGCTATTATATTTAGATATAATGATCTAAGGCGGATGAGAACCGAACTGAATTCTTTCTATAGTCTGACTATAGACACATTTGGCAGAAGTTTCCACACTACCAGATGGTCTACTAAGGGAACCAACCTCTCAAGACTGGTCTCTGGTGTATTTCAAGTAGTCAACTCTGAACCCTGAAGAGGATGACCGGCAGGGAACAATTGTCACAATCACACAGAGGCAATGTGAATTTCGTTGACAAATAATTTGTCATAATTTTCATCATCATTTTTTCACTGATGAAAATGAGACAATAACTAAATAAAAATCAGTTTTGAATGACAAAATCTATGATGAAAATCTATTGACATTTTCTTCAACAAATAAAAACAAGACAAAAATGTTAGGGAGGGACGATTTTGGGAAGAGATCCATTCAGAACTGATGTCCAGTCCTGCGTGGTATGCACACATTTGAATTGTAATGTGTGGGACACAAGTTGGCATACACTTGGTGTAGGTCCCATAAAACGTTTAAAAATGTAAACATCTGGGAGAAAGAGAAGATCAGACATATGGATAAATTTGAAAAGGTGTGATGATGTGAGAAGGAGCATGCAGAAAGCCATCTCTCAGACAGTGCACGAGTACTGAATTGAGCTCTCTTTTATGTATTTCCGCGCTTGAGCGGTATTCTCTTAAAAACAGTCGGCCAGGGTTGCCAGGTTTGGTAACAAAACCAGCCTAATTATTATTCAAAACCCACCCAATCACAGCCAAAACTAGCCCAACTGCATTCTGGTGGGTAGGAACTACTAATTATTTGGATCAGTATTCTAAAGTGAAGATCATGGTAACCCACTAGTAATTACTTAAGTGCTACTAAATACATCAGAAGGTATTACTGTACAAAACTGTACAAGAATGTACAAAAAACCTTGAAAGTTTACAATGATTTCAGTAGTTACTAGAGAGTTATCATGGTTCTCACTTTAGAATACTGATCCAAATAATTAGTAATTCCTTCTGAAGGATTTGGTAATACTTCAGTCATTACTAGTAGGTTACCATGACCTTTACTTTAGAATTAATTATACATTATGCATCATTCATGTTAATTATGAACTTGTATATAGTAGTTCTTAGTAGTTCCCTGGGAGGTATGAAAAAACAGTAGTTACTGATTAGTTAATAGTGAACTACCACCTACAACTGAGCACTATTACTTACTAATTCATTCATCGGAGTTTCTTGTTCATTAATAGTAGTTACTAGAGTGTTAATAATGCATTACTCATTTGTTCCTGTGTAGTTATTCATTAATGAAGGATCAGTATTCTAAAGTGTTACCAGTATTTGTTACACCTTTTGGGGTATACTTGTAAATAAACTGCATTTGGATCCTCACTCTCTGCTGGATGCTGTTTCCACCCCAAATCATTACAGTATAGGTTATTAAGTGTGGAGGTTTTTGGTCCAATAAGTAGAATCTCTGTTTTTTTCTAAATGTAATAGCAGGAAACTACTAGTCAACCCCTTTTTTATCAGCTATGCATTCCATTAATTTTGTGAATCAACAAGTTTCATCAGGGCATGAAGAAATACAGAGCTGAGTATCATCAGTGAAAACTAAAGCCATGCATCCTAATGATCTCCCAAGGGTCGCATGTAAAGAGTGAAAATCAACGGTCCTAGTACTGATCCCTGCGGTACTCCATACTGAACTTGTGATCGGTATGACATATCTTCGTTTACTGCTACAATTTTTTTAATACTTTATTTTTGCTTTTCATAACAGGGAATCATCAATAGCAATCACAACATGTTCATAAGTTTCAGAAACAAGACTTCACACAGCATTCAGTGACTGAATACATAAAAAAGATGTCTTGTATAAATACATGAATATGTAAACGTGAGGAAAATAAATAAAATGAATAAATAAAATTAACCTGATAAGAAAGCATACTAATAATATCTACATACATATAAGTATGATTTAAACCATGCAATTCCATTAATGCCGTTTTTAAATCTAATGAGAGCAGTCTCAGCATTATGGTAAGCTCTAAATCCTGACTGGAAATCCTCACAGATACTATTTCTTTATTTCTTTCTAAAAATGAACATAGTTGTGCGGATACTGCCTTTTCTAGTATTTTTACAGAAACGGTAGATTTGAGATCGGCCTGTAATTGACTAATTCTCTAGGATCAAGTTGTGTTTTTTTTTTTTTTTTAATGAGTGTTTTAATAATAGCCAGCTTAAACGTTTTTGGTACGTATCCTAGTGACAAAGGTGAATTAATAATATTAAGAAGAGGATCTATGACCTGTGGAAACATCTTTTTCTGTAGCTTAGTCAGTATAGGGACTAACATACATGTTGTTGATTTAGAAGATTTAACGAGTTTAGACGATTCTTTCTCTCCTGTAGCAACAAAAGAATGGAATTTTTACAATGCACTAACTGATGCAATATTGTAGTAGACAGTTTCATGGTTATAATTTTCTCACTAATATTATCAATCTTGCAAGTAAAGAAGTTCATAGTAAAGGAATAAAGGAGAAGAGCCCGCAGGACCTGCTACTCGCATTCTTAGCCTAATGCAGAAGGTGGGCCCCTGACCAAAAGCAACCCTGACGAGAGGGGAGGCAAACATGAGCTCAGCGACTAGCAAGGGAGGCTGAAAATGAAGCAGCCAACACCTACTGCTGAAATAGTCAGAACAGGTTGACAATGTCTGCCTAGGTCAGGACAGAACCGACCCTCTGAACATGGCCTCACTGAGGCTCAGTGGAGGCTAAAACCCATAAAGTTAAAAAAACAAAACCTGGGCGCCTACCAGAAAAAAACATTTTAAAGAAAAAGCTGGCACTCAGCAGGGTAGCAGTTTGAACCTAACGACTCTCATAAGAGAGGAGGCTGGCAAAAATAAAAACCCCCAAGGTGGCCAAAAAAAGGCCAAAACAACAAGGAGAAACAGCCTGGAGCTCAGGGAGCGGAGGCCCTCCAAATATAATAACAGAGAGGGCCAACACACTCAGGAATGTCAAGGCGGCCTAAGAAAAAGGCAGACGCTAGGACAAACACAAAGCTCGACTGAGCAAATAACACAAAAAACACTACCCAAATAGGTCATGTTAAGACCTGGAGCTCAAGGGAGCAGAGGTTCAGACAGAACCGCATTAATGCAACCTAAGGGAAGGGACCTGAAACGGAGGCCAGACGTCCTACACTAAAAAGGAATAAACTGAAACTCAACATAGTTAGGAGGTTTCAGAAGTAAAGGGCAGCTAGATGATAAAATAGCTTGCCATACTATCAAACCATTCTAAAGAAAAACACCTGCTAAGAGCTTCTAACAAACTCTCAATAGAGAGGAAGCAATAGCAAGGGTGTGAAAACAGCCTTCCACAGAGCTCCAGGGCCCTAGCCCCCCAAAAAAACATTTTTAATGTAACAAAATAAAAGCCCCACCAGCCTAAAGCAGACGTTTGTTAGGTTTTGTCTGATCAGTGTGTTACCCCTGTTGGCATCTGTTGGAGTTGGTTGGAGTTTGTTTTCACCTGACTGAACATGTGCAATCAGTGTTTGTTGGGGTCTGTTGGGGCCAACAAATTTTTTCATAAAATTTCTAAATCCAACTGCCAACTTGGTTGATTGTGTTTGTTGGCGTTTGACTGTGCAATGTGAATTGGCCTTAAAACCACCTCAGTGGTATTCAGAGATCATTTAAAATAAAAATGGAATTGCGATTTTTTAAATGGTATATTTTTAAATGTAATATTTCCTCATGATATGAACATTACGTATACAGTTTTAACAATCCTAAAACATATTAGAAATTATAATCTGAAATCACTTTGACAATTTTTATGATTCAAGTAATGGATAAAAATATAGTATCTTACATGGAAAAACAAGCAATCAAACAAAATTATAATATCAAAATTATAATAGTAGATTTGTTGATTTCTTGCATTACTGAAAATACAATGGAGTGAAAGAAATTTTCAGATTTCTATAACTGTAATAATCAACTGAATGTTTCAACTACACAATAACCAGGCTTATATATGTATCATTTGCTTCAGTCTTGTTTGTTCCACACATATCCATACTTTCTAATGGATGAAATTGAATTGTTTTCACAATAAACAGATTTATGCAGATTCTAAGCAACAGAAGGAACTGTTTTCCTGGAGGTTTTAAAAGTAACAGTGCATCTACAAAACGCTCTCTTCATTGCATCTTGCAGTTCTTTATTCCTCAAGCTGTAAATGATGGGGTTCAGCAGGGGTGTGAGCACAGAGTACAGCACAGCAATGACTATGCGAACATCTGGGTCAAATCTAGCAACTCGATATGAGATATACACAAAGGTGGCTGAAACATATGAGATACACACCACTATCAGGTGGGACACACAAGTGGCCGCAACTTTGAGCTGCTGTGCCTTGCTCATTTTTCTCATAGCTTTGCCAATACAGACATATGAAATTAAGATGAAAAGGAATGTACTGAGAAGTGCAATGAGGGCATTTGTTAGGGACACAATACCATTCCTGGTGGTGTCAACACAGGCAAGACTCACTACTGAAGAGTGATCACAGAACATGTGCCTAACGATATTAGGCCCACAGTAAGGCAGCTGAGTCGCCCAAATAGCTACAGGCATCACTAGAACAGCCCCAAAACCCCAAGAAGCAAATATCAATAGAATACAGAGCCGCCTAGTCATGATAGTCGTGTACCGAAGGGGGTTACAAATTGCTACGTACCGATCAAACGCCATCACGGTTAGCAAAGCACGCCCTGTCACTCCAGTTGAGAGAAAAAAGTACATCTGTACAAAGCATCCTGTTTTGGAAATGGTCTTGACATCAGTCAGCAACACTGACAGCATTTTGGGAATGGTCACTGATGTGTACACAATATCAGAAAAGGATAAATTATGAAGGAAAAAATACATAGGAGTGTTGAGCTTGGGGTCAGTTCTAACAAGATAAATGATCATGCTGTTTCCACTCAGAATAGAAACATAGACAGTGAAGAAAATGGGAAGCACATATCTGTCCTTCAGTCCATCGAGGATGAAATATTCCACAGGCCCACTGGTGTTCATTGTGGTGATTTGCAGATCCTGACCTGGTCAAGGAAATATATGTGGGAAATAACAGTAAAACAAAACAAAAACAAATAAAAAGCAATTTTTTCCGCAATGTGCAATGTGTGCTGTATATTGGGGGATACCTTATTATCTACAGTACATTTTTTATGCTATCTTGGAAATTATGTAGTCTTTAAAGTATATGCACCCACAATAAAAATTAAAGAGAGGCCTTATACAGTACACCGTTTACTATATTAATAAATCATAGTATATAATAAATAATATTATATTATATGTATTAATAAATAACACTATGCTTTAGACGTCATTTAAACATGCCATTAAAGTTCATATTTTTTACTGCATAAAAAAGTAATTTAGATATTTAAAATATCTGACAATTTCTGGATATGTAGAGAAATTGAACTAACCTTACGATAAAATATGAAGTGAAATGTAATCAGTGCTATATTTAACCATCATTCATAACAATTAAATTCTGTAGTTTAGTTAAGTCTCTAACAGTTGAGAGTCAGTAAAGGTCAGTGTTGTCACTCTGGCATCTTCCTATGTGACGAACATTAAACACAGAAGGAGCTTTAAATGCGGACATTTTCAAGAATGAAAAAAACACATTGTTTTTTTTTTATTATTATTAACCACTTTCCCTTTAATGATGTTGTGCATTTTATATCCTTGGCAACAACTCTCATGGTGCATCATTAAGAGTAGCAAATGACAGTTTAGTTTTGTTGGATTCATGACTATATATTCAGATTATATTATTATTATCTTCATTATTATAAGCTGAAAATGTTTGAAATGTTGTAAAGATATATTTAAATAATATAAAGGAAACCTGTAAACAAAATGAAAAAGCTATACAGTCAATTCTATTTTCCCAGTATTTTTGAATGAGAAAAGATTATTTTGGATGATACATTTTATGTTAATATTTAATTTAAGGCCTAATTTATATTTAGATCTTTTATTTTTTTAGATGTAAAGGATAATGGCCAGTGGGATATATTATATTATATTATATTATATTATATTATATTATATTATATTATATTATATTATATTATATTATATTATATTATATATAGAGAGATATTATTCATATTCATTCAATTCACTAAATAAACGTATGCAGGCTTAGGAAAAATTTAAATATAAATCTGTCCACTGCCATTTAAGTAAATTTAGCTGATTTGGCAGCACTGCTACCACAACATTTGGAAAATGGCGAGTAGAATGTTTTAAAGAAAAAGGAGGGGAATCCATGAACTAAAATGTGCTTTTAACATATTATCTTATCACTGTATTTAAAAAATATATTTAGTTACCACAGTGTTAACTAATTTTTTTTTTTTTTTTTAAATACAAAGATGTTAAAAGCTCATTTTAGTTTATATTCATGGTATCTCAAAATAGCACAGTTGAGTACACTTTTTTTTTTAAATTTTTATTCTTAAGATATTAAGTACAAAATTAGAGCACTTTAAGTACATTATGAAAGTGTACTTTTTTCACCTGGGTCAAGCTGCTGAACCTGAAAGAAAATGCTGTGGAACAATAGATGTGAGCAGTGATCTATACTTCACCCTGGGTTTGGCCTTTTGAGTGGCATATTGTAAATACACCTGTCATTTTGACTGCCTGTTTGAGAAGGATCCTCTATCTGACCTTCCTCCAAACTATCCTGCCATGACACGCATGAGCACTCTTGATTACTCAAATCAAAGCTCCTCCTGAGTCAGCAAGAACTGTGGCACTGCAATCAAGTCAAAACTGCAAAGCCAGAATCCTACTTCCTCTGCAAAGCACCAGAAAGTGCAGTCTTAATGATGAGGAAACTTAAGGTGAACCTATAGTCTATGGCCGGGCTATAGTCAGACAGGGCTTAGCCTAAGCCAGGGTTAGGCCTTAGTTCAATTAGTACACTAGAAAATAACATCACTTGTGTGCTTCTTGTGACAAAACAATGGCACTGACATATTTTAAGATATGTCAGTACAACTTGCTTTCAGTTAAAACAGCTAAAACAAGCATTTTAGTCTAGGACTAGCTTAAGCCTGGTCTGTGAAACTGGGGGTATATCATTTCAATTATAATTAAAGCTAGAAAGCACAGCTAGCATACCTACATAAATATTAGTTTCATATTCTTCAGGAGAAAGCATCTTTTAATTCCTGGAATGTCATATGATATACACTACTGTTATTGTCACAGCCACCAGCACTTGCGCTCCATTTCCCAGCATCCCTCTGGTTCCTCACTCACTGCACTCCTGCACTCACTCACCAATCACCTGCACCTGCAAGTCATCAACACTCATCAGCACTCCCTATTTAAGCAGTCGCCTTCCTCACCACAGTTGTCTGGTCTTGTTTATGGATAGCACAATGTTATATGTACCTTGGGCTACTGACCTGAGCCATCCAGATATCCCTCCATCGTCTGTTCTCCCTCCTTTGCTGATCTATTCCTGCAAAGAGACATTCTCCCATTACTAATTCAGCTTAATGACTGTTTACTGTGCTTGTGTCCATTCTCACCTGCATCATCCATCTGCCAGTTTCTGTTTTCAATAAACTACCTGTTTAACACTTACCTTCCTGGCTGGGAATTCGTGGCGGCGGCTGAATCCAGCCGCAATCTGTTTACATTCATAGATAAGTTCTGTGATCTGTCAGATTCTTATTGGCCGAAGCACAGGTTGATCACAGGCATGCATGCAGGAAGTATAGCAGGACAACGCAGCATCTCATTCCCTTTTCAGGGAACCATGGTTACATTGAAAACCTGAGACGTTCCATTTCAAGGTCAGCTATGGGAACATTAATATCCACTTTGCCATACTGACAAGTCACTGTCTCGTGTGAGTCCTGCTGAGCACAACCGAAGACATGAGCACCGGGGACCCTGGTGCAAAGTCCAAGTCTAGGTTATAAAACATCACAAATGTCAGTCTGTCACATTACAAACTTCTTGTAGGGATACCCTTGCCAACAAGGTTTTGGAAGCTGCCATAATTCTAGTTGAATGAGCTCTGTCAGCCATAGGTGAAGGCTCTACACATGCTTCATATGCAAGAAAGACAACCTCGACTATCTACTTGCTCATCCTTTGCTTGGTGACCCGAAACACACAGACAATTGATCAGATGTTCACCACAGGGCAACTCTGTGGACATAAGCATCCAAAGCACAGAAAGGGCAAAGCAAATTTAACTTCTTGTAAAATGTCCAAAAGGGAGGAGGGCTAAAGGCCTGCAGGTCTATCGATCACACCACTTTAGTCTAGACCTTAGACACATAACCCAGCCTAGTGTGTAGAAACACTTTCACCACACCAGGTGCAAACTCTAAACATGAAGGGGCAACTGACAGGGCCTGAAGGTCTCCTACTCTCTTTAGAGATGTAATAGATAGCAGATTTTTTTTTTTTTTTTTTTTTTTTTCAAAGTTCGAATTTTCCCTGCGATAGTTTTAATGGGCTCAAAAGGAGCCAATGTCAGGCCTTCCAGAACAATGGCCAGATCCCAAGTTGGAAACCTTGTGTGGCTTGCAAGCCTCAGCCTCAAAGCACTATGTAGAAAATGTGACACCAATGGGTTTCTCCCCAATGACTCATCACACAAAGGTGTGTGGTAAACATTTATGGCTGCCACGTAAACCTTTAGAGTGAAGGGAGTTAGCCCTGGGGAGAACCAATGCTGAAGGAACTCCAACACTGAGCCAATTGAGCAGATAACTGGGTCCATCTGGTGCACTATGAAGTGAAAACTCTCCACTGTATTCACACACTTCATAAAGGTACAGGGTGACAATGCTAGACTGAAAGGAAGAACCCAATAATGGTAAGCTTCTCCCCCAAAAAGTGAACCTGAGGAAATTCCTGTGTTGAGGAAGGATGGATATATGGAAGTATGTGCCCTGAGATCTATCATGCAAACCAGTCCTTGAAACTGATTTGAATCACGATTAGCTTCAACGTTAACATCTTGAACTTGAATGTTTTTAAAGTGCTATTCAGCTGGCTCAGATCTAGAACTGGCCGCAACCCCTATCTTTTTTTAAAGTACCATCTGTAGAACCCGGAGGAGGAACACATTCTATGGCCTCCTTCCCAAAAAGACCTCAAACTTCTTGTTCCATTACCAGAGCCTAACACTGTGAGCAGGACCCCAATGATCTAAGGCGGATGAGAACCGAACTGAATTCTGTAGCCTCTTGCTATAGTCTGCAGGACCCTGAAGAGGATGACCGGCAGGGAACAATGGTTATCCAAGTGCGTTTCTAAGCAACAAAAACCGTGCTGGTGCCATTTTCCCTTCTTCAGTCACAGCAGGAGGACGGGCACACGCAACACTCAAGAAAAATAACTGGTAAGCATTTCAAACTACTTTATTCATATTTGTGGCATTTTTAACGTTTTCTGTTTTATTCTCGTACCTATTTAGCCGAAGATAACCAATTCAGTAATACTAATTTGTTTAACGTTTGCTAGCAAACTATTGAGGTGCTAGGCCGCTAGCCAACACGCTATCCAAGTTATCAAAGGCAAGTGAAATGCTGTGTTTTATACCCAACAGGTTGTCTGTGGTAAATTAAGAAATATTTTTTGTGCTTTCTCACAGTCGGACTCAGATAACGCGACTTTTATGTTTTGAGACGGTTGGCAGACCATCTTCCACATCCCTCGCACGCGGCGCCACAGAAACTACAGCAACAGGTAATGCAAACCCACCCATTCCCTATATTACAACCATTAAACTTATTGTTAATAGTTATTTATGACCCGCTTCGTAAGTTTCATAAAGTATATCCTTGTAATGCTAATTCAGTTTACTAAAGCAGCTGAAGCCCCGGTGAATAGAGGCTAGAGGATCGTTTATGATGGTTGTTTTGCAAACGTTTGTTAACATTTAAGACGGTTATTTGCTCTTCACGTTTTCTAATTTGAAACTTATAATAACAATTTATTGTCATGCTTTTGAAATTAATCTTTTCAGAGCAAAGACATCAAAGGGTGGTGTGATATCAACATGGCTACAATAATATGAGTAAGTAGAATTCACATTGAACAAATCGATGGGCTTTAGTATGCTAAAAAAAAAAAATGCAAATTGTCACGTTATGAACAGTTGTTAAATACATCTTTCTTCAATTTAAATTTTTGGATAAATTGCTATTTTTGCAAATGTAATGATGACCAGAAATTTCTTGCAGCACAAATGGCAAGTATACTGAAGCAATTTTGTGTTTTGTCTTTAAGGGCTGCATTTTTTGGCTTTGATGTCATTCGAACTACGATCTGGCGGGTCTTACTATCTGTAAAGAAGAGTCTGCCGATGTTTTTAAGACACAAGGTAGGTCAAATTATCATTATATTTACTTAGCAACATTTTAAGCTTTTTGCTGACGAGCATAAATGCATGGTGTGGGTACAATGACTGAATAGCTCAAGTTGCCTTAAATGCATAGTCCATTTAGAAACTAATTATTCTGTCATGAATTACTCACTTTCATGTTGTTCCAAACACACAATTTTATTCTTCAGATTTTTTTTTTTTTTTTTTTTTTTTTTCATAATTTTGATATTTTTTCATTATTTTTGTCTATCCATTGAAAATCTAGGCAGTCTTACTTTTCAGGCTTCAAAAAGTGCTACAATTTTTCACATATAAATATAACCACAGCAATAATGTAAATGGGGGCTCAAAGCTTGTTTGACACATAATAAACCAACCTCTGCTCAAGCTTAATATTTGTTAATCAAATACGTGTCTTGTTAGAAGACTTGGATTACACTGCTTTATTCTTATAGATTAACTGTGTTTTTATGTTCCTCTTGAAGCTGCACTATCCATTAAAAGGCAGGAACACACCAAGCCGACGGTCGGGGGTCGGCCAGTTTTTCTTCGTCGGCCGACTAAGTTTTCTCAGTGTGTTCTGCACCGTCGGCTGAAGTTGGTCCTCGTCTGCTTTTTTTTTTGTCCAATTTGAAATGTTGAATCGGCGTCGGAGCTCGTTGGTCCGTCGGGCCATCTGATCATTCTGATTGGCTGTTCAGCTACTGCCACTTGCTGTTTCAGAAAGGCATTTCATCTCACGCAGGCGCAGAACTGACGTGCTACTTGGCCGTCGGCTGTTTAGCGTCAATTTGTTGTGTTAGGGCAACTTTGGACACAGATGCTGCCGACGTGAGCCAACCCCTTGCTTTCGTCACCACTAGTTTGTCGGCATCGACTTGGTGTGTTCTGGCCTTAAAGGGTTAGTTCACCCAAAAATGAAAATTCTTTCATTAATTACTCACTCTAATGTCGTTCCACACTCGTAAGACCTTCGTTCATCTTCAGAACACAAATTAAGATGTTTTTGATTAAATCAGATGGCTCAGTGAGGCCTGCATCGCCAGCAAAATATTGTACACTTTTAATGCCCAGAAAGCTACTAAAAACATTTAAAACAGTTCATGTGACTACAGTGGTTCAACCTTACTGTTATAAAGTAACAAGAATACTTTGTGCACCAAAAAAACAAAATAAGGACTTTATTCAACAATATCTGGTGATGGCCGATTTCAAAACACTGCTTCATGAAGCTTCAAAGTTCTCGTCGCTTTATAATATTAAGGTTGAACCACTGTAGTCACATGAACTGTTTTAAATATGTCTTTAGTAGCTTTTTTGACATCTGAAAGTGTTCAATATCTTGCTGGCGATGCAGGCCTCACTGAGCCATCAGATTTTATGAAAAATACCTTAATTTATGTTCTGAAGATGAAAGAAGGTCTTACAGGTGTGGAACAACATAAGGGTGAGTAATTAATGACAAAATTGTCATTTTTGGGTGAACTAACCCTTTAAGCACCACTTTTCTTTGTAATAGAAGTGTAATAAATAACTTTAGGGTGATGCCAAGTTAAATTTGTATCAAATGAAAAATAAAAAACATTCAAACAACTCTGAAAGACATGTTGTGAAAATTAAAGTACTACAGGGTTTTAAATAAACACACCCTATTGAGTAGACAATACTCCAAAACCTTTACAATGTTATTTTCATTTATGAAAATTTAAATATGGTGTCTGCTCTGACAAGGGTTTTTTTTATGTGTGGTGACATACACTAACGCAGGTTTTTTTTTTCCTATGCTTTTAGAAAAAGGAGCTTGACCAGGTGCAGAAGGCAACACTCACCATCATTGCTGTTGATGAGGAAGAGGGAACTTTTTACCTTTTAACCCACTGGATATTTTGATTGTCTTTGAAGATGAGGTGATGTCTGCCAAGTCAGTGCACTGCCTTTGGATTACCTTTCTTACATAAAAATGATCTACTGTTTCTGGAGGTATTAGAACATAGTTATTTTATATTATTATTTTCATTTTACAAACTTTTACTAATTTTAAAATTGAAAATTTTAAACAAACATATTTCCTTGTTTGTGGGGTCTTATACTTGGAGGGGGAAAAAATCTAAGATTGTTTTAAAGTTATATTTTAGACTTGACAGCCCAATTATTTTGTTTTATGCTTGAACATTTTGTGAAGTAACTTGTTTTTCAATAAATACTTAAGAATACCCTCTTGTTCTGTCATAATTTTGTGCCAATGTTAAGTTTTGCTTAGTTTTACGTAACTTTATTACTTTGAGTTGGATTAACTTAAACCATTTGCCGCAATCTGTTTCCTAAAACCATTTAAGTAACGATATAGTTGTTAAGACTTAGTTAGATTTGTTACCTGAACTCAAAATGAATGAGTGGAATAAACTTAAAATCTTTAAGTTGACTTTACTCTTATGATTGACTAAACCAACTCTAAAATTTAAGTGAATTTAACTCAATGCATATGAGTTTAGAGTACTTATACATATTAGTTTTAAAACTTAAATAGTTTGAAGCAATTAGTTTCCTCAAATGGTTTGAGTTACTGCAACTGTTGTTGATTTAGAAGATTTAACAAGTTTAGACAATTCTTTATATCCTGTAGCAAGGAAAGAATGGAATTTTTCCTCAGGGACACTACAATGCACTAACTGATGCAATACTGTAGTAGATGGTTTCATTGTTATAATTTTATCTCTAATATTATCAATCTTGCAAGTACAGAAGTTCAAAGTAAAGGAATAAAGGAGAGGAGCCCGCAGGACCTGCTACTCGCATTCTTAGCCTAATGCAGAAGGCGGGCCCCTGACCAGAAGCAACCCTGACGAGAGGGGAGGCAAACATGAGCTGAGCGACTAGCAAGGGAGGCTGAAAATGAAGCAGCCAACACCTACTGCTGAAATAGTCAGAACAGGTTGACATCGTCTTCGGGACAGGGCCGACCCTCTGAACATGGCCTCACTGAGGCTCAGTGGAGGCTAAAACCCATAAAGTTAAAAAAACAAAACCTGGGTGCCTACCAGGAAAAAACATTTTAAAGAAAAACGCTGGCACTCAGCGGGGTAGCGGTTTGAACCTAACGACTCTCATAAGAGAGGAGGCTGGCAAAAATAAAAAAAAAACAATGTGGCCAAAAAAGGGCCAACACACGACGGAGAAACAACCCGGAGCTCAGGGAGCAGAGGCCCTCCAAATATAATAACAGAGAGGGCCAACACACTCAGGAATGTCAAGGCGGCCTAAGAAAAAGGCAGACGCTAGGACAAACACAAAGCTCGAATGAGAAAAAAAAAAAAAACACAAAAAAACACTACCCAAATAGGTCATGTTAAGAACTAGAGCTCAAGGGAGCAGAGGTTCAGACAGAAACGCATCACTGCAACCTAAGGGAAGGGACCTGAAACGGAGGCCAGACGGCCTACACTAAAAAGGAATAAACTGAAACTCAACATAGTTAGGAGGTTTCAGAAGTAAAGGGCAGCTAGATGATAAAATAGCTTGCCATACTATCAAACCGTTCTAAAGAAAAACACCCGCTAAGAGCTTCTAACAAACTCTCAATAGAGAGGAAGCAATAGGATGTGAAAACAGCCTTCCACAGAGCTCCAGAGCCCTAGCCCAAAAAACATTTTTAATGGAACAAAATAAAAGCCCCACCAGCCTAAAGCAGACGTTTGTTAGGTTTTGTCCGATCAGTGTGTTACCCCTGTTGGCATCTGTTGGAGTTGGTGGGGGGGGGGGTTTTCACCTGACTGAACATGTTCAATCATTGTTTGATGGGGTCTGTTGGGGCCGTGTGAACATGATAGTTATTTTTCATAAAATTCTAAATCCAACTGCCAACTTGGTTGATTGTGTTTGTTGGTGTTTGTCTGTGCAATGTGAATTGGCCTTCAGAGATTCAGAGATCATTTGAAATAAAAATGGAATTGCGATTTTTTTAAATGGTATATTTTTAAATGTAATATTTTCTCATGATATGAACATTACAAAACAGTTGTTTCCAAATGAAGCATACAGTTTTAACAATCCTAAAACATATTAGAAATTATAATCTGAAATCACTATGACAATTTTTATGATTCAAGTAATGGATAAAAATATAGAATTTTACATGGAAAAACAAGCAATCAAACAAAATTATAATGTCATTACAAATAGTAGATTTGTTGATTTCTTGCACTACTGAAAATACAATGGAGTGAAAGAAATTTTCAGATTTCTGTAACTGTAATTATAAATCCAATTTGCTTCAGTCTTGTTTGTTCCACACATATTCATACTTTTTAATGGATGAAATTTAATTGTTTTCACAATGAACAGATTTATGCAGATTCTAAGCAACAGAAGGAACTGTTTTCCTGGAGGTTTTAAAAGTAACAGTGCATCTACAAAACGCTCTCTTCATTGCATCTTGCAGTTCTTTATTCCTCAAGCTGTAAATGATGGGGTTCAGCAGGGGTGTGAGCACAGAGTACAGCACAGCAATGACTATGCGAACATCTGGGTCAAATCTAGCAACTCGATATGAGATATACACAAAGGTGGCTGAAACATATGAGATACACACCACTATCAGGTGGGACACACAAGTGGCCGCAACTTTGAGCTGCTGTGCCTTGCTCATTTTTCTCATAGCTTTGCCAATACAGACATATGAAATTAAGATGAAAAGGAATGTACTGAGAAGTGCAATGAGGGCATTTGTTAGGGACACAATACCATTCCTGGTGGTGTCAACACAGGCAAGACTCACTACTGAAGAGTGATCACAGAACATGTGCCTAACGATATTAGGCCCACAGTAAGGCAGCTGAGTCGCCCAAATAGCTGGAGGCAGCACTATAATGACCCCAAAACCCCAAGAAGCAAATATCAATAGAATACAGAGCCGCCTAGTCATGATAGTCGTGTACCGAAGGGGGTTACAAATTGCTACGTACCGATCAAACGCCATCACGGTTAGCAAAGCACGCCCTGTCACTCCAGTTGAGAGAAAAACGTACATCTGTACAAAGCATCCTGTTTTGGATATGGTCTTGACATCAGTCAGCAACACTGACAGCATTTTGGGAATGGTCACTGATGTGTACACAATATCAGAAAAGGATAAATTATGAAGGAAAAAATACATAGGAGTGTTGAGCTTGGGGTCAGTTCTAACAAGATAAATGATCATGCTGTTTCCACTCAGAATAGAAACATAGACAGTGAAGAAAATGGGAAGCACATATCTGTCCTTCAGTCCATCGAGGATGAAATATTCCACAGGCCCACTGGTGTTCATTGTGGTGATTTGCAGATCCTGACCTGGTCAAGGAAATATATGTGGGAAATAACAGTAAAACAAAACAAAACAAAACAAATAAAAAACAATTCTTTCCGCAATGTGCAATGTGTGCTGTATATTGGGGGATACCAGTACATACAGTTTTATGCCATCTTGGAAATTATGTAGTCTTTAAAGTATATGCACCCACATTAAAAATTAAAGAGAGGCCTTATACAGTACACTGTTTACTATATTAATAAATCATAGTATATAATAAATTATATTATATTATATGTTGCTATTAATAAATAACATTTAGACGTCATTTAAACATGCCATTAAAGTTCATATTTTTTACTGCATAAAAAAGTAATTTAGATATTTAAAATATCTGACAATTTCTGGATATGTAGAGAAATTGAACTAACCTTACAATAAAATATGAAGTGAAATGTAATCAGTGCTATATTTAACCATCATTCATAATTAAATTCTGTAGTTTAGTTAAGTCTCTAACAGTTGAGAGTCAGTAAAGGTCAGTGTTGTCACTCTGGCATCTTCCTATGTGACGAACATTAAACACAGAAGGAGCTTTAAATGCGGACATTTTCAAGAATGAAAAAAACACATTGTTTTTTTTTAATTATTATTAACCACTTTCCCTTTAATGATGTTGTGCATTTTATATCCTTGGCAACAACTCTCATGGTGCATCATTAAGAGTAGCAAATGACAGTTTAGTTTTGTTGGATTCATGACTATATATTCAGATTATATTATTATTATCTTCATTATTATAAGCTGAAAATGTTTGAAATGTTGTAAAGATATATTTAAATAATATAAAGGAAACCTGTAAACAAAATGAAAAAGCTATACAGTCAATTAAGGCCTAATTTATATTTAGATCTTTTATTTTTTTAGATGTAAAGGATAATGGCCAGTGGGATATTTACTATGTCTATGACGCTATCTAGTGTTGAAGAAGGAAAGTTAACTGGAACTGGAAACACATATATTATATATGTGTTACCTCAGTGTTAACTAAATTTTTTTTTTTTTTTTTAAATACAGAGTATGTTCCATATATGATATGTTCCATATATGAAGTATGATACCATATTCATGGTATCCAAAAATAGCACAGTGTACAAGTGTACTTTTTTCACCTGGGTCAAGCTGCTGAACCTGAAAGAAAATGCTGTGGAACAATAGATGTGAGCAGTGATCTATACTTCACCCTGGGTTTGGCCTTTTGAGTGGCATATTGTAAATCCTCTATCTGACCTTCCTCCAAACTATCCTGCCATGACACGCATGAGCACTCTTGATTACTCAAATCAAAGCTCCTCCTGAGTCAGCAAGAACTGTGGCACTGCAATCAAGTCAAAACTGCAAAGCCAGAATCCTGCTTCCTCTGCAAAGCACCAGAAAGTGCAGTCTTAATGATGAGGAAACTTAAGGTGAACCTATTGTCTATGGCCCGGTTTCACAGACAGGGCTTAGCCTAAGCCAGGGTTAGGCCTTAGTTCAATTAGTACACTAGAAAATAACATCACTGGTGTGCTTCTTGAGACAAAACAATGGCACTGTTATATTTTAAGATATGTCAGTACAAGTTGTTTTTGTCACAGACACGTCAGGTTCCACCTCACTCCCTTACCCACGCACTCAATCACCAGCATACTAATCACCGCCACCTGAAGATCATCAGCACCATCATTACCTCCACTATAAAGCCACCACACTCACACTCGTTTGCACTACAGCACATGTATGCTTACCTTAAGGACTCCCAACGACATACTTACCTGCTCCAGCGATCTCCTTCATCTCCTTCGTCTCCTGTTCTCCTCGTGTGCCTACCTGCCTGTGTGTGTGAGTGTCTCCGTCGTCTCCCTCCAGTGCATCTCTCCTCCAGCATCTGCAAGTTTAAAAAGGACAGTATTACATTCCATTCATCTCTCAAGAACCACATATCTGCTTGCTATCACCCAGTGCTCTGCTAATTGTGAAATTAAACTTACCTGGATTGCTTTTACCTCTGTCTCCGTGTCTCTGTTGTAACAGAAGACCGGACCATAACAACTTCACAGCATGAGCACCAACGATCCTTTTCAGGAGCTCGTGGACGCGCTGCGCCTAGCACTCACACCACAGCCATCCTCACCGTCACCCACCAACGCTGCTGCTCCCGCACCCACCATCACCGCTCATTCTCCAGCATTCACCGCCAGTCCCATGGCCAAACCGGCGCCCTACAGTGGATCGGCGGAGGAATGCAGCGGATTCCTTCTCCAATGCGAACTGGTCCTGGAGATGCAGCCGCACCTCTACACTACTGACACAGCGAAAATAGCGTTTATCATTTCGCAACTGCAAGGTAAGGCCCTGCAATGGGCAGACTCCCTGTGGACACAGAAGGGCCCTGTTGTCAAGTCATACTCGGCGTTCGTCTCTCACTTCCGTGAGGTCTTCGGGAGACCTCTGGCGGACTCTTCGACAGGTGAGAAACTCTATAATCTGAAGCAAAGAAATCTATCTGTTAACGATTATGCCTTGCAGTTCCGAACGCTAGCCGCTACCAGCGGATGGAATGAACAAGCCCTCATCACTACTTTCCGTCAGGGTTTGAAACCCAATGTGCGGCTGCATCTCGCTGCATACGAGGACTCGATGGGACTAGAACGCTTCATCCAACTCGCCATCCGCGTGGGTTCTCGTATGCAGTCGTGTCTCTTAGAGCACCAGGGCCAGTCATCTACCACCAACCTCCTCCGTCGGTCCGAACCCGTCAGCCCTCCAGAACCAGCCCCCGAACCTATGCAAATCGATCATTCACGTCTCACACCTAATGAAAGACAAAGAAGGCTGACCCTGAACTTGTGCTTATACTGTGGATCTCCGGGGCATGTAATCTCCACATGCCCAACTCGTCCTCCTCGGCCCGTGGTGAGTGCAATTTTCCCCTCCATTCAGAAGATGAAACCACTCTCTACGATTGTAACCCTTACTGCTGCAAATACTTCTATTCCAGTGGTGGCGCTCCTCGACTCAGCAGGAAATTTCATCTCAGGAACCCTCTGTCGTCAACTCAAGCTCAAGATCTCCCCGTCTCCGACTAGCTATCAAATCCACTCCATCACGGGCAAACCCCTGAGCCGTAAGAACATCCGTCATTGTGTGGGACCTCTTCAACTCTGTGTTGGCGTCCTGCATTCGGAGAAGTTCCATCTGCTGGTTCTGGAGGAATCCACCGCTGACGTGGTTCTAGGGCGCCCGTGGCTGGAACAACACAATCCCACCATCTCTTGGCGCACGGGCGAAGTCCTGAAGTGGGGCAACCACTGCTTCCCAGACTGTTTCCCAGCGCTTCCTGTTCCGAAATCTCCACTCTCCAAGTCTCTCGCCATCAATGCCACGTCCATCGAAAGCCCTGTAGAGAAGCGCTCTGTGGATGTTCCCCCGGACTACGCCCCCTTCAGTGACGTCTTCTGCCCGCAACGCGCCTCCAAGCTTCCTCCACACCGGCCATGGGACTGTGCCATCGATCTGCTACCGGGTGAGCCAGTGCCCAGGGGACGCATCTACCCCCTATCAATACCGGAGGAGAAGGCCATGGAGGAATACATCAAAGAGGCACTCGAACAAGGTTACATCCGCCCGTCTACTTCCCCTGCTGCTTCAAGCTTCTTTTTTGTGGCGAAGAAGGACGGAGGCTTGAGGCCCTGCGTTGATTACCGTGCCCTCAACAAGATTACCGTCAAGTTCCGCTACCCACTTCCCCTCGTCCCAGCGGCCCTGGAACATCTCCGCGGTGCCACTGTGTTCACTAAGTTGGACCTCCGCAGCGCGTACAACCTCATCCGGATACGTGAGGGGGACGAGTGGAAGACCGCCTTTGTCACGCCCACCGGACACTACGAGTATTTCGTCATGCCGTATGGCCTGGTCAACGCCCCCTCCGTATTCCAGGATTTCATACACGAGGTGCTCCGGGAGTTTCTCCACAAGTTCGTACTGGTATATATTGATGACATCCTCATCTACTCCCGGAGCTTGGCCGAACATCGCCACCACGTTGCGGAGGTCCTCCAATGCTTACGGCAATTCCATCTCTTCCTTAAAGCTGAAAAGTGCTCCTTCCACCAGCCCTCTGTCCATTTCCTGGGATACATAATTGATCACAGTGGCATCCGGATGGACGAGGGGAAGGTCTCCGCTATCCAGTCCTGGCCCATTCCATCAACAATCAAAGAACTCCAACGCTTCCTAGGTTTCTCCAACTTCTACCGCCGATTTATCAAGAATTACAGTACCATCGTCAGTCCACTCACCAACCTACTCCGTCATCAGCCCAAGTCTCTGTCCTGGTCCCAACAAGCCACCAACGCCTTCGAGACCCTTAAAAGAGCCTTCACAACCGCTCCCCTCCTCGTCCACCCTAACCCAGATCTCCCATTCGTCGTGGAAGTGGACGCGTCCACCACCGGAGTGGGAGCGGTTCTTTCACAGAAGCAGGTGTAGCAACTGTGGACGAACCAGACAAATGAATCATTCAGATGATTCTTTCAAAACATAATTCTAATTCAGAATTGGGGTTCCGGCTCCGGCCCGTCTGCAGATAAAGCCAGGCTGATTACTTTTACGACACATGCTTCCTGATAGCAGAAGCGACATACCAAAGGGTCACCCAAGAAGACAGAGAGACAATCCAGACCCTTTTGTTTCCTTACTTCACAGGAAAGCCAAAGAGACTGTTGAACAAATAAATCTGCTTCAAAATTGTTCCAACAATTTTAACGGACTTATCAAACATCTTTTAACTACATACATTTTGCATGATGTGTCCACAAGTACTACCTGTAAACAGTTAGGCTTTAGAACACTCACGATTCATGTAAATGTGTTAACTCTTGACTGAATGACTGAAAGTATGCCTTATTTGGACTTGATCTATTTCTTTTCATCTTTCTTAAATCATGGCTTGAATGAAATCTGTTTAAAATGTATTGTATTCCATTTAATAGAAATTATGTTAAAATGGCACTCTCTGCTGAAGCAGAAACAGGATGTAACACTTATGTTTTATTGGGGTCAGAGGAAGGCCCTCTTGAAACAGGACAATGTCTGATTGGCCAGGACTCCTCAGAGGTGTGACAAACAACTAAGTTTAAATGATCATTATTGCAAGATAGTGAATGGGAGAAGTTGGTTAGTAAACGAACAGGGAGTTGGTTCTGTTCTGGGAAAAGAAGCCAAGACAAGTACCAAGAACAATGGAGTAACAAGAAAGAACAGACAAGCAGCTCATTCAAGCCATTCAACCTTCACTCACTTTTCTTTTCTTTTACTTAATTCTCCTTTACTGCTGAAAGTCTTGTGTCCTAAGTTTCGCCGCAAAGTTCAACCAACGACTTTTGCCGCTTCAACTCCAGCGACAAAGAGACTTCCACACGGACCTGATCTGGACCAATCATCGACTTGGGAAACCCCTCTCTGCACGACGAGGGAAATTCACCTTTAAGCCAACGCAAGCAAGTACCTCCAGATGAAAACTGAACTGGTGCATTTAAATGAATGATTCATGGTTCGTTCTGGTCTTTGAAATGCATTGATAGGAATTCGGTTAATCAGATCACCCTCTCTCTCTCTCTCTCTCTCTCTCTCTCTCTTTCAAAACTCTTTCTCTCTCATTTCCTTCTTACTGCAACGCGTATGAATGTATGTGCGTGTGTGTGTGTGTATGTGCGTGCCTTTGTGTTAGATTAGTTTGTGTTAGAATAAATAAAATCTCTTGTAGATTTTAAAAAGAAAGTGTCTTGTATTATGTGCTTTATGATTTAATGTCTTAAACTGTCGATTTCAAGTTACCGTGCTCTAATCAGTGTTTTCACGATTGTTGGATATTTATATCCGTTACAAGAGCTTATTACGGCTCGAGCAAATGAACGCTGGACGAATCAGTTGCTCGGTCGTAATCTAAACAACTCTTTATTCATTTGAGCTAATTTTACTTCCTAGGGTGTTTTCCCTACAGTAATGGTGGAGGATAATTCGGGCAGTTTAATCTAAATTTGGAGCACATATCAAGTCATTTTTCTTTTTATCAACGCAAATTATTAAACCCCTTAGTGTTCGTGTGACGTATGCAGCGCGCACGGCGCGGCCCGTTTGAACGAGTGCCTGAATGAGTGAGAGCTTTAACCCCAGTCTGCTGTTTTGTCTCTAAACTCCAGTCTGCAGTAAATTTCAGATCTATGATATCACAATAAGGTAAGAATTAAGCGTGTTCCTTAAATTCTAGAATGCCTTGTTTATAGCTATCCTGATGTCTGCGTGTTCCAGCGTCATTCAAATAGCTATAATAACGTTATTGTGTATCAGAGAGCTAAATTGAAACTAAACTGCAACAGTTAAAATACCTCTGTGTAGGACGAATACTCTCCTCACAGAACGGCTAGATTGAGCGTGTTCCTCGATCTGTTTCTAAAACTATATAGCTAAAGTGTCAGTGCGTGTTCCACTGTACTCAATCTGCTATATTCCCCTTTGTTAAACAGTAACGCTATACGCTTGCTTGTTTTATATTTATAGCTAAAGTGTCAGTGCTTGTTCCACTGTACTCAATCTGCTATATTCTCCCTTTTGTTAAACAGTAACGCTATACGCTTGCTTGTTTTATATTTATAGCTAAACTGATTATAGTGCGTGTTCCACTGTACTCAATCTGCTATATTCTCCCTTTTGTTAAACAGTAACGCTATAGGCTTGCTTGTTTTATATTTATAGCTAAACTGATTATAGTGCGTGTTCCACTGTACTCAATCTGCTATTTCCCCTTTTGTTAAACAGTAACGCTATACGCTTCCTTGTTTGAGCTCGTGTAACACTACGTGTGTTCGAGCGCAATTTAATGGAAAGTGATTTGAAATTGATCAAGTGAAGCTTTTGAAACTGTTATATTTTGCGTGCACATAGAGACCCGCCGAGGTCGCGATTTTTCCATCTATTACAGCAGAAAGCTATCACTTTAAGTTTAAGCCCCACGTCGTAAAACAGCTACGAGTGGTGTCTCTTATTTATAGAGTTGAAATGCGCCGGCATTTCACGTAATGCTTGATTGTACGTGCATGTGTCTTTCATTTACCATTGTACAGTTACATGTATTTGATGTAATTCACATGTTGGCCACTATCATTTTGTTTGGTCGCCATAGTTACAGTCGTGGCACGGAAGTCTTAACCAACGCTTCCGGAAGAACGTCATTGTAAACAAACCGCACAGTGTTGCTAAACTAACCTCTGTAGTTTTTTTTTACATTGAAGTTCGTATGCTAAAGCCTTTAGCCTCAAAGCTAATCTAGTTAACATCATTGTGTGAATGCAGTGTCTGTTTTAGCAACTACAAAGTGATTTAACCACTTAAAACACTTCAACTTGTACACTTGTTGGTCTTTCCTTCATACTTTCCCCTTGACTTTCTCACTGATTACTTTATATTTTACTTGAAAGGGAAAATATTGGTTTACAATTAATAATTGCCTTACCTGCATTTGACTTGGAAAAGAAATACTGGTTTACAATTTTAATTGTCAAATTTGAATTTAATAAAACCAATTAAATTTAAATTGAAATCCTACATTTTTCTAGAAAGTAATTTTAAATTATTTCTACATTTCCAAATTTCCATTATTTCTAATTTCACAATTTTCATAAATCTAAAATTCTATTTTAGATCGAATTACTTTAGGTATGAATAAGCCTTGAACTTTAGAAGTTTAAGCAAACTTATTCCACCAAAGTTTTTCCTAATTTTGACTCACACTTGCTCATTATTTTATTGCGTTGTATCTTCCTTTTTCCCCTTCTTGGTTATTCACTTAGCCACTCTATTTTATTTATTCATTTACCTCTTTGTGTAATTCCCTTTTTCCTTATTTCATCCTGTTATTTTCATTGACTTCCTTTTCGTACTTTTTCCTTTCCTCTTTGTATTCTAGCTTAGGAACGACACATCTGAGCCTTATTAGGAGACATTGATAACTTATTACGAGTTTCAAACCAATCAGAGACAACCCTCTCTTACTAAAATTTTATTCTCATGTGTTAGTTGTTCATCAACTACCAATTCTATACTCGTAATTAGACCAAGGCTTCAGAGCCATTTGTGGATCTGGTCTCCTTCCTTCTCCTTTCCTTTTCCTCACGTCTTTCCTGTTCTCTCCTGCTTTCTTCCATCCTATTCTTCACATTTGCAGGGATCAAGCTTGGACGAACCATCAATCAATTCTAAAGAAAGAGAAACACAATCTTTCCAAAGAAACAATCCATTAGGTATTTGATTCTAATCAAACCCTTTTGTGTTCTCCATACTCCCTGCATTTGTAAACGCAATTTAAATTTTGACATTTCCTCCAAGAACATTTAACAGAGACAAGTGTTGAGCAACCGTTGCCTTCACAGCATCCCTGGTAAGCAGTTCAACTGAAGGTGTGTGGTGTCAATCCTGTCAAACTAAGAAAAGAGGTATCGGCATTATTATTGTCCTTGCGAACGTAAACAATAATATATATATTTTCTTTTCTTTTATTTTAGTTTTAGTTTTTCATTAATAGAAAATATTTATTGGAAATAAATGTTTTTCTAAATTGAAAAAAAAAAACCTCACAATTTGTTTTAACATTTTCTCCCTTTTCCCTTTCTCAGTTGAGTGGCAAAGTCCTCACATCACGAGTTGAAAAGAGTTTTTCATTGATAGAAAATATTTATAGGAAATATTTCATCTATTGAAATTTGTTTTAACTTTTCTCTTTCTCTCTCTCTTACTCAGTTGAGCGACAAAGCCTTCTCATCACTAGCCTACCTGTCTACACACTGAGACCAACACGTGGCCACACTTCACTATTGGTGTACATTCACTGAAACGACACTTAGCTGTTCCACCACATATAGGCTTGCACCCCACACAGATCTGTGTCAGTCTCTTCTCCCCAGCGTGCCAACATGTCGCAGACGGAAAACCCCACTGCCCAAGATGTGGACGCCTGGCTCAGCGGCATTACAAACTGCCTCATGCCAAAGACAATTGAACTGTTATTATTTTTAATAATAATCATAATTCTGAGAAGATTCCCGACACATGATTCAAGCCAGAACCAAGACCACACTGAACTAGGCAAGATAACCAATTCTCTAAGCATGGCCTTCACAGCCCAGCTGAAACTAAGCGACAAGCACATCACCCACCTACAGGAGGAGCTGACGCGTGCCCAGAGCCGCATAGACAAGCTGGAAGTGAAAGTCCAGGACGACTTCAAGCGTCAGACCACTGAGTTCCTGAGAGAGCTAATGCACATCCAATGCTGCACAGATCAGCACAAGGTGAAAGCTCAAGACAAACTTGTGGAGCAAGAAACAAAGAAACAAGTTGACAAGCTCCAAGAAGCCCTTGCAGTTGTGGAACGTGACAAGCAAGAATTAAAGACTGTCCAATGTCACCTGGTAAACCAACTAGAAAATGCCAATTCTGACATCAAAGATAAGAACTTTAAAATCAATGCTCTGGAAGACCATTTGAAATGGTACAGCACTGAAATGGACCATCTAAACCAACAATTAGATGATGCCAACGGCAAGCTCTACATGGTCAGAAATGAACTTAAACATGTTCACGCCCAGAAACCAGAGTCAAGAAGGGAGGGACCTCCCTCAGCATCACCACTGCTGAGCAGAACAGAGTCCCCCATCCAAGAACTGCCATGCAACGGAAGAAGTGAATGGCCACAACCCACAACATCACCGGCCTTCACTACAGAATTCTTCCCTGTCAACCAAAGAGAGCTCATCCATGCAGACCCCAAAGTTGCACACGAGATGACCCTTAAAGACCTTAACAAGCTGGCTAAGAACATCACACAGTTCAACCCGAACTCCATGGAGAACCACAACATCCAGACTTACCTCCGAGATATTGACTTCTACCTAGAGGCGAGACCCAATGTGACTGACAGAGACAGGTTGTATCTCCTCAGGTCCACATCCAGCCCAGAGGTACGAAGCTTCTTAGATCGACAACCTGTTCACGTTAAGCACAACTACCAGCTATTACGTGAGTCACTGATCAAAGAATTTACAGGCCCAGAGTTGAACATGGACTGCTAGTCGCCTTGGAAACCAAACAAGGTCGACAAGAGACTCCCCAAGCTTACTACAACCGTTTCCGACAAGCCTACTTAGGTGCACATCACGAACCTGAGCTTGAAGAGGATGTGAACTTCAAATCCCTCTTCCTGAGAAACCTGCACCCTGGACTAAGTCACCATCTTGGTGTCATGGCCTGCCCAAGCACCATGTCAATCCAACAGCTACGTGACTTGACACACAAGGCCTACATCAAACAGAAGATGAACTCAAAGAAAGGTTTGAAAACAGCCACGATGTCAAACTCCGTCAGCCAAGATCCAAGCCGTGCACTGCAAGACGGCCAGTGGCATGACAACGCCACAGCCCATCATAAAGGACACAGGAGAACGTGACCCCCATGCCACTGACAGCTTCCACACCGACAGCTGGAAAATGCCATGGGACCAGCCACACTTCTCAAGAAACCCACCAGAAAGAAACATCTGGGATCCAAACTGGACAGCCAAAGGCCATCAACCAACCCATTCAAATGCAACCGCCGTGGGTAAGCGACGACGGAACCCACCTCGCATTCACTCAGTTAAACACAGCACTGAGCAGGCCCAAGAACAAGACATTTCTACCTCAGAAGACATGGAACAACTGATGAGGCAGATGTCAGTTTTGTTGGCAAACAGCATGAATAGGGATGATCACAAGGATGAGTCACCCTCGTTATGACTAGAGACAGAACGGAAGGTCAGTGATCATCTGATCCACCTTCCAAATGGAGATGACTGCCACCTGTTCTACATCAGCACAGAACAAGCGGTCTCTTGCAGCCAAACACCGCTGAAAACTCTGTAGTACCAGAGAACACAGTTCTGGTTACTCATCACCCAGCAATAAACCCAACGGGTTCCCATCTCAAGAACCATGCTTGTGCAACAGTAACAACAGCAAGCACAGAAGGTCAGACAGTCTGTCACAACCAGAAGGCATTACAGAAGGAATGCAACGTAGGAGACAAAGTTTTGCACCACAGCTCAACACAGCCATGTCAAACTTCATCCCACCTTCTGCCAAAGAACTTCCTGCCTCACTGGACTGACTCCCATCAAATTAGGGATGATCCCTCGTCCCAAGTCCAAGATGCAAAGAGCCAATCTTCATCTAAGCCCTTCAAGAAAAGGGGGGAGCAAGACAGACTGAACCAGAGCTGACCATACATACACTGCACTACATTACTTTACACTACACTACATTAACATACTCACCAACATGCTCTTCCTACAGACAGATATTAGTTTCAGAACCTAGCTCAACATCGACTTAGCTACATTCACCATAAGAAACATACAACCATCTGCACAACAAGTAGAACACCTTTCATTAAGCTGATACATGACACCTTAGATGCACGCAGTAGTGTTAGCCATACCAGGAAACACTTAACTGTTTTATTTTGTTTTGTTTTCCTCTTCCTCTCTTTCCCTTCTTCTTTATAAGGTAAAATACCTGTCTGCCCCATAAGGGTCAAGGTCATGACATTAGGATTGACGCACCACGCCTAAGGTCTGAAAGCCAGTTAAAATGCGAATGTGAGCCCGAGAGAGCTCTATGATGGGTCACATCATTTTTACCACAAATGATGTCACCAGAACAACCTAGAACAATTTAGAAGAGAAGGAAACAAACAATTTAAATCACACAATTTGATCCAAGCATTAACATACTGAGACAATGTAGAGTAACACTCCTAAAATTCAAACTTAATCCATTAGTACTCAGATAATCGAATTCCCTGCACCAGTATAGTGGTCAATCATGGAGGGGTTGTTTTGTTGTTGCTTTGTGTG
Organism: Megalobrama amblycephala; assembly: GCF_018812025.1. NCBI lineage: Eukaryota > Metazoa > Chordata > Actinopteri > Cypriniformes > Xenocyprididae > Megalobrama > Megalobrama amblycephala. The sequence continues at coordinate 19,146,312 of NC_063061.1, read as the reverse complement.
TGTCTGCTTCTGTCCATTTTTCCACAGTGTCCGCCGATGTCTTCATCTCAACACATCGCCGAACAAAGGGGGGATATGTAGCAACTGTGGACGAACCAGACAAATGAATCATTCAGATGATTCTTTCAAAACATAATTCTAATTCAGAATTGGGGTTCCGGCTCCGGCCCGTCTGCAGATAAAGCCAGGCTGATTACTTTTACGACACATGCTTCCTGATAGCAGAAGCGACATACCAAAGGGTCACCCAAGAAGACAGAGAGACAATCCAGACCCTTTTGTTTCCTTACTTCACAGGAAAGCCAAAGAGACTGTTGAACAAATAAATCTGCTTCAAAATTGTTCCAACAATTTTAACGGACTTATCAAACATCTTTTAACTACATACATTTTGCATGATGTGTCCACAAGTACTACCTGTAAACAGTTAGGCTTTAGAACACTCACGATTCATGTAAATGTGTTAACTCTTGACTGAATGACTGAAAGTATGCCTTATTTGGACTTGATCTATTTCTTTTCATCTTTCTTAAATCATGGCTTGAATGAAATCTGTTTAAAATGTATTGTATTCCATTTAATAGAAATTATGTTAAAATGGCACTCTCTGCTGAAGCAGAAACAGGATGTAACACTTATGTTTTATTGGGGTCAGAGGAAGGCCCTCTTGAAACAGGACAATGTCTGATTGGCCAGGACTCCTCAGAGGTGTGACAAACAACTAAGTTTAAATGATCATTATTGCAAGATAGTGAATGGGAGAAGTTGGTTAGTAAACGAACAGGGAGTTGGTTCTGTTCTGGGAAAAGAAGCCAAGACAAGTACCAAGAACAATGGAGTAACAAGAAAGAACAGACAAGCAGCTCATTCAAGCCATTCAACCTTCACTCACTTTTCTTTTCTTTTACTTAATTCTCCTTTACTGCTGAAAGTCTTGTGTCCTAAGTTTCGCCGCAAAGTTCAACCAACGACTTTTGCCGCTTCAACTCCAGCGACAAAGAGACTTCCACACGGACCTGATCTGGACCAATCATCGACTTGGGAAACCCCTCTCTGCACGACGAGGGAAATTCACCTTTAAGCCAACGCAAGCAAGTACCTCCAGATGAAAACTGAACTGGTGCATTTAAATGAATGATTCATGGTTCGTTCTGGTCTTTGAAATGCATTGATAGGAATTCGGTTAATCAGATCACCCTCTCTCTCTCTCTCTCTCTCTCTCTCTCTCTCTCTCTCTTTCAAAACTCTTTCTCTCTCATTTCCTTCTTACTGCAACGCGTATGAATGTATGTGCGTGTGTGTGTGTGTATGTGCGTGCCTTTGTGTTAGATTAGTTTGTGTTAGAATAAATAAAATCTCTTGTAGATTTTAAAAAGAAAGTGTCTTGTATTATGTGCTTTATGATTTAATGTCTTAAACTGTCGATTTCAAGTTACCGTGCTCTAATCAGTGTTTTCACGATTGTTGGATATTTATATCCGTTACAAGAGCTTATTACGGCTCGAGCAAATGAACGCTGGACGAATCAGTTGCTCGGTCGTAATCTAAACAACTCTTTATTCATTTGAGCTAATTTTACTTCCTAGGGTGTTTTCCCTACACAGGGGACACCTAGTAGACTCCATCCATGCGCCTTCTTCTCCCGCAAGCTCAACCCGGCGGAGGTCAATTATGACATCGGTGACCGCGAACTCCTGGCCGTCAAGCTTGCCCTTGAGGAGTGGAGGCATTGGTTGGAGGGGGCTACTCATCCCTTTCAAGTTCTCACTGATCATAAGAACCTAGAATATCTGAAGGCTGCCAAAAGGCTCAACCCTCGTCAAGCTCGCTGGGCCATGTTCTTCTCAAGGTTCAACTTCTCAATCTCTTATCGCCCTGGTTCTAAGAATACCAAAGCTGACGCCTTGTCTCGTCTCTACTCCCCTGAGGAAAAGCCTGAAGTTCCTGAAACAATTCTACCGGAGTCCATCTTCGTAAACCCGATCCAGTGGTCTGAAGAAACCATGCCCTCCTCCAATGCCTCCACACGCACTCCGCCGGGTTGCCCCCAAGGCTTGCAATACGTCACACGGGCACGTCGCACTCCACTCCTGCACAATACCCACTCTTCACTTGGCACTGGCCACCCGGGGGCCAATGAGACCCTCTCGTTGCTCAAACAACGCTTCTGGTGGCCCAACATGGCCAACGATGTCAGGAGGTACGTGCGGGGCTGCAGGGAGTGCGCCATCTCAAAGAGCCCACGCCATCTTCCCACCGGCAAGCTTCTTCCTCTGCCCGTTCCTGAGAGACCCTGGTCACACCTGGGAGTGGACTTCGTCACCGACCTCCCTGAGTCTGACGGTCACACATGCATCCTGGTGGTGGTAGACCGCTTCTCAAAGTCCTGCCGTCTGATACCCCTGGAGGGTCTACCTACCGCCATGGCCACTGCTGAGTTGATGTTTAACCATGTGTTTCGCTATTACGGAATTCCTGAAGACATAGTCTCCGACAGAGGACCCCAATTCGTCTCTCACGTTTGGAAGGCCTTCTTCTCCCTCCTGGGTGTGACCGTCAGCCTGTCATCTGGGTACCACCCTCAGTCGAACGGGCAGACGGAACGGAAGATTCAGGAGATAGGCCGCTTCCTGCGTACCTTCTGTCACGGCCACCAGAACTCCTGGAACCAGTACCTGGGTTGGGCCGAGTACGCACAAAACTCCCTCCGCCAAGCCACAACTGGACTAACACCCTTCCAGTGCGTACTCGGCTACCAACCCCCACTGTTCCCCTGGGATGGGGAACCCTCCAACGTCCCTGCAGTCGACTACTGGTTCCGGGAGAGCGAGAGGGTTTGGGACTCAGCTCACCACCAACTGCAGAGAGCCCTGCGCAGACGCAAGATGGCAGCCGACCTTCGGCGCTCCGACGCTCCTGTATACCAACCGGGGCAGAAGGTCTGGCTGTCCACCAGTGACATCAGGATGCGTCTGCCCTGCAAGAAGCTAAGTCCCCGCTTCATTGGCCCGTTCACCATCCTCCGGCAGATCAACCCCGTCACCTACCGACTCCAACTCCCTCCACAGTACAGTAGGATTCACCCCACATTCCATGTATCACTGCTTAAGCCTCACCACCCTTCTGTTGTTCCCTCCACAGAACCTGACGTGACAGCCGCCGAGCCCCCCCTTCCACTCATCCTGGAGGACGGCACAGCTTACGTGGTTCGCGAGATCCTGGACTCCCGGCGCCGTGGTGGTCGACTCGAATATCTCGTCGACTGGGAAGGCTATGGCCCCGAAAAACGCTCATGGGTTCCCAAGAATGATATCCTTGATTCTATTCTATTACAGACCTTCCACACCAACCACCCAGACAGACCTGCTCCACGCCCCAGAGGAAGACCACCACGACGTCGGGGTCCGCGGCCCTCAGGAGCGGGCCGTGGGAGGGGGGGTACTGTCACAGACACGTCAGGTTCCACCTCACTCCCTTACCCACGCACTCAATCACCAGCATACTAATCACCGCCACCTGAAGATCATCAGCACCATCATTACCTCCACTATAAAGCCACCACACTCACACACACTCAATGTCCGGTCTCGTTTGCACTACAGCACATGTATGCTTACCTTAAAGACTCCCAACGACATACTTACCTGCTCCAGCGATCTCCTTCATCTCCTTCGTCTCCTGTTCTCCTCGTGTGCCTACCTGCCTGTGTGTGTGAGTGTCTCCGTCGTCTCCCTCCAGTGCATCTCTCCTCCAGCATCTGCAAGTTTAAAAAGGACAGTATTACATTCCATTCATCTCTCAAGAACCACATATCTGCTTGCTATCACCCAGTGCTCTGCTAATTGTGAAATTAAACTTACCTGGATTGCTTTTACCTCTGTCTCCGTGTCTCTGTTGTAACAGTTTTCAGTTAAAACAGCTAAAACAAGCATTTTAGTCTAGGACTAGCTTAAGCCTGGTCTGTGAAACTGGGGGTATAGCATATCAATTATAATTAAAGCTAGAAAGCACAGCTAGCATACCTATAAATATTAGTTTTATATTCTTCAGGAGAAAGCATCTTTTAATTCCTGGAATGTCATATGATATACACTACTGTTATTGTCACAGCCACCAGCACTTGCACTCCATTTCCCAGCATCCCTCTGGTTCCTCACTCACTGCACTCCTGCATTCACTCACCAATCACCTGCACCTGCAAGTCATCAACACTCATCAGCACTCCTTATTTAAGCAGTCGCCTTCTCACCTGCACCTGCCAGTTTCTGTGCCTCTATTTTCAATAAACTACCTGTTTAACACTTACCTGCCTGCCTCCATCTGTGTCCTGACAGAAGACCAGACCTCATGCAGAGCTCCATGGATTCTGGCTGGGAATTTGTGTACTTAAAATGGACTCGGAGTTTCTCCGAGAAAAACTGCAAAGAGTTTTAAGTTATCATCATCTACAATGCATAAAGAAGCCATTTCTCAACATGATCCAGAAGCGCAGGCATTTTCTCTGGGCCAAGGCTCATTTAAAATGGACTCAGAGTTTCTCCAAGAAAAACTGCAAAGAGTTTTAAGTTATCATCATCTACAGTGCATAATATCATCCAAAGATTCAGAGAATCTGGAACAATCTCTGTGCGTAAGGGTCAAGGCCGGAAAACCATACTGGATGCCCGTGATCTTCGATCCCTTATACGGCACTGCATCACATACAGGAATGCTACTGTAATGGAAATCACTACATGAGCTTAGGAATACTTCCAGAAAACATTGTTGGTGAACACAATCCACCGTACCATTCGCCGTTGCTGGCTAAATCTCTATAGGTCAAAAAAGAAGCCATATCTCAACATGATCCAGAAGCACAGGCATTTTCTCTGAGCCAAGGCTCATTTAAAATGGACTGTGGCAAAGTGGAAAACTGTTCTGTGGTCAGACGAATCAAAATTTGAAGTTCTTTTTGGAAAACTGGGACGCCATGTCATCCGGACTAAAGAGGACAAGGACAACCCAAGTTGTTATCAGCGCTCAGTTCAGAAGATGGGGTTGCATGAGTGCGTGTGGCATGGGCAGCTTACACATCTGGAAAGGCACCATCAATGCTGAAAGGTATATCCAAGTTCTAGAACAACAAATGCTCCCATCCAGATGTCGTCTCTTTCAGGGAAGACCTTGCATTTTCCAACATGACAATGCCAAACCACATACTGCATCAATTACAACATCAAGGCTGCGTAGAAGAATGATCTGGGTACTGAAATGGCCAGCCTGCAGTCCAGATATTTCACCCATAGAAAACATTTGGCGCATCATAAAGAGGAAGATGCGACAAAGAAGACCTAAGACAGTTGAGCAACTAGAAGCCTGTATTAGACAAGAATGGGACAACATTCCTATTCCTAAACTTGAGCAACTTGTCTCCTCAGTCCCCAGACGTTTGCAGACTGTTATAAAAAGAAGAGGGGATGCCACACAGTGGTAAACATGGCCTTGTCCCAACTTTGAGATGTGTTGATGCCATGAAATTTAAAATCAACTTATTTTTCCCTTAAAATGATACATTTTCTCAGTTTAAACATTTGATATGTCATCTATGTTGTATTCTGAATAAAATATTGAAATTTGAAACTTCCACATCATTGCATTCTGTTTTTATTCAAAATTTGTACAGTGTCCCAACTTTTTTAGAATCGGGTTTGTACATTTTTAAACAACTTTTCTATTTTATATATTTTAATGTAATTTATTTTTGGTAATGGCAAAGCTGAATTTTCAGTCTTCAGTGTCACATGATCCTTCAGAAATCATTAGTATGTTGATTTGGTGGTGTTTTTTTTACATTTCTTATTATTATCAATGTTGTAAAGATCTCGGGTTCCGACACTGTGTCGGAAGTTACAATGCTATTGGAAAGCCTCTTTGGAATGCCAGGATTGTGTCTAGAAGCACATGTGTAATCAGTCCAATGGAACGGAGGGATGTCACCCCCTACCACATGACACCACAACCAGCTATAAAGCGCACCCGGACCAAACATTGTCAGATTCTTATTGGCCGAAGCATAGGTTGATCACAGGCATGCATGCAGGAAGTATAGCAGGATAACGCAGCATCTCATTTCCTTTTAAGGGAACCATGGTTACAGTGAAAACCTGAGACGTTCCCTTTCAAGGTCAGCTATGGGAACATTAATATCCACTTTGCCATACTGACAAGTCACTGTCTCGTGTGAGTCCTGCTGAGCACAACCGAAGACATGAGCACCGGGGACCCTGGTGCAAAGTCCAAGTCTAGGTTATAAAACATCACAAATGTCAGTCTGTCACATTACAAACTTCTTGTAGGAATACCCTTGCCAACAAGGTTTTGGAAGCTGCCATAATTCTAGTTGAATGAGCTCTGTCAGCCATAGGTGAAGGCTCTACACATGCTTCATATGCAAGAAAGATAACCTCGACTATCTACTTGCTCATCCTTTGCTTGGTGACCCGAAGCACACGGACAATTGATCAGATGTTCACCACAGGGCAACTCTGTGGACATAAGCATCCAGAGCACAGAAAGGGCAAAGCAAATTTAACTTCTTCTCGACCAATGTCCAAAAGGGAGGAGAGCTAAAGGCCTGCAGCTCTATCGATCACACCACTTTAGTCTAGACCTTAGGCACATAACCCAGCCTAGCGTGTAGAAACACTTTCACCACACCAGGTGCAAACTCTAAACATGAAGGGGCAACTGACAGGGCCTGAAGGTCTCCTACTCTCTTTAGAGATGTAATAGATAGCAGATTTTTTTTTTTTTTTTCAAAGTTCGAATTTTCCCTGCAATAGTTTTAATGGGCTCAAAAGGAGCCAATGTCAGGCCTTCCAGAAAAATGGCCAGATCCCAAGTTGGAAACCTTGTGTGGCTTGCAAGCCTCCGCCTTAAAGCACCATGTAGGAAATGTGACATCAATGGGTTTCTCTCCAATGACTCATCACACAAAGGTGTGTGGTAAACATGTATGGCTGCCACGTAGACCTTTAGAGTGGAGGGAGTTAGCCCTGGTGAGAACCAATCCTGAAGGAACTCCAACACTGAGCCAATTGAGCAGTTAACTGGGTCCATCTGGCGCACCATGAAGTGAAAACTCCACTGTATTCACACACTTCATAAAGGTGCAGGGTGACAATGCTAGACTGAAAGGAAGAACCCAATAATGATAAGCTTCTCCCCCAAAAAGTGAACCTGAGGAAATTCCTGTGTTGAGGAAGGATGGATATATGGAAGTATGTGCCCTGAGATCTATCATGCAAACCAGTCCTCAAAACTTATTTGAATCACGATTAGCTTCAACGTTAACATCTTGAACTTTAATGTTTTTAAAGTGCTATCCAGCTGGCTCAGATCTAGAACTGGCCGCAACCCCTATCTTTTTTTAAAGTACCAGCTGTAGAACCCTGGAGGAGGAACACATTCTATGGCCTCCTTCCCAAAAAGACCTCAAACTTCTTGTTCCATTACCAGAGCCTACCACTGTGAGCAGGACCCCAATGATCTAAGGCGGATGAGAACCGAACTGAATTCTGTACCCTCTTTCTATAGTCTGCAGGACCTACTGAGACATAATGGCAGAAGTTTCCATACTACCAGATGGTCTACTAAGGGAACCAACCTCTCAAGACTGGTCTCTTGTGTATTTCAAGTAGTCAACTCTGAACCCTGAAGAGGATGACCGGCAGGGAACAATGGTTACAAACACACAGAGGCAATGTGAAGTTCGTTGACAAATAATTTGTCATAATTTTTGTCAACATTTTTTCACTGATGAAAATGAGACAATAACTAAATAAAAATCAGTTTTGAATGACAAAATCTATGATGAAAATCTATTGACATTTTCTTCAACAAATAAAAAAAAGACAAAAATTTTAGGGAGGAACAATTTTGGGAAGAGATCCAGTCAGAAATTATGTCCTGCGTGGTAGATGCACAAATTTGAATTGTAATGTGTGGGACACAAGTTGGCATACACTTGGTGCATGTCTCATAAAACGTTTAAAAAAGTAAAGTCTGGGAGAAAGAGAAGAGCAGACATATGGATAAATCTGAAAAAGTATGATGATGTGAGAGGGAGCATGCAGAAAGCCGCCTCTCAGACAGTGCACGAGTACTCAATTGAGCTCTCTTTTATGTATTTCCGCGCTTGAACGGACAAATACACAAAATTACATTAAAATTACGGTTTTGGCAAGTATTTACTTAAAAGCAGTCGGATCAGTATTCTAAAGTGAAGATCATGGTAACCCACTAGTAATTACTTAAGTGTTACCAAATACATCAGAAGGAATTACTGTACAAAACTGTAAAAAAAAAAAAAAAAAACCTTAAGAGTTTACAATGACTTCTGGAGCGGTCACTGGACACTGGTCAGGGGCTGGAGCCTTCACCGGATGCTGGTCAGGGGTTGGAGCCGTTGTGTGGGTGGCCCAAACACACACAATTGCCAGTGTCATTATAGACACTATAACATCCTCTGGGCTTGAGACGAAGGAGAGAGTCGCCTCTGGGTTCTGGTAAGGAATGGGAACCATCACTGGATTTAGATCAGGGACTGGATCCTGGGTGAGGAAGAGACACAGAGCCATGGCGGCAGCCATCTTGACCGAGGGCTCTGGAGTGGCAGCCATCAGGATCCCTGAACTGAGGATGTGGGGAAGTGCTGGAGGGCAGAAATGGACAGATTCATTGGAGGGGTATGTGGAGGGAGCAGGCGGGGAGTGAGCTGACCAGGCCACTTGTGTTTCTGATGGGGCTAGATGAGGATGATACTTCTCTATTTTAACTTCTTTAACTTCAAAATCTGAACCATTTAAATAGAGAACGAGATTAATGGACTTGACTAGAGAGAGAGATAACAAGCAGGTTCACAGTAACGAATGGTATCCTCATCCAGGCCCATCAGAAAACAAGCACTAAGGGAAGAATCTGGCCAGCCCAATTGACAAGAGAGCTCAGAAAACTCCTCCACATACCTCTCCAATGGACGACCACTCTGCCTTAAGCCCCGCAGGCGATCCTCAGCCAGGAAGGTGTTGGTTTGGTTGGTTCTTCTGTAATGATACATGTTGGTTGACTAAGCACATGACGAAGGGAAATCCAATGAACATTCTGACTTTAATGAGACTTAACAGGAGTACAACAGAAAACCAACCATGAACATAAATGAGAACCGACAAAGACATGTAAGGGAATACATACAGGGCACACAAGGACCAAACAAGACTTAATTAACGAGACACAGTTGGGACAAATGAACTCAAATGAGGGTAACCATAGTAACTAAATAATGGTGAGAAAACAGAACAAAAGAACATGTGACACAACGGGAAACAGACACACAATTGCGTAGTTTTTGCTTGGAGTCAGTTGTTTTATTTGTGATAATGCAATAAAACATGCCAAATTATGCTAATTTAATTTTAATATAATTTTAAGCCAGGCTGATATACAACGAGAAAATTATTAACACATGCAAAAACGAGAGAGGACCAATGAAATATTAATGTCACGATCACGTCTGTTCCTGTCACATCCTGGACTACATTTCCCATGATCCTCCATTGCTTATCACCTGCACTCACTTCACAATCACTCCACACTAATCACCACACCCAGCTGCCACACATTATCTGGACTATAAAAGACTCATACACACACCACCTCACCGTGAAGTCTTGTTGCCTCTGTGTACAATTCCAAGCGTTTATATCTTGTCTGCCTGTTTGTTTCCTGTCTACGATCCTGTGCTGCCTGTCCTGACCTTTGCTTTGTATACTGACCTGTGATTGATATCTGCCAGCCCTGACCCTCTGCTTGTTCCTGACTACGATTCTGCCTGTTCCTTGCTGTACCTGTTTGCTGTTATCTGACCCCTGCCTGTACGACCACGCTCACCTTTTAATAAAGCTGCATTTGGATCTTACCTTGAGTCCCGCTCCGTTACAATTAATAACTGATTATGTTGCAGTCAATGTATGCTTTTTTCCCTGTGAGCTTTTTTGTTTTTCTAAAACCTATAGCTGTAGTTTGTCTTTTTTTGCCAAATAATTTTGTCAGATAAACACTAAGTTTAGTGTTTTGTTCTTCTCCCATATTTTAAAATATATATAAATATAAACATATTTTCCTCATATTTTGATGGTTTAAAGTCTGTGTAAAGTCAATTCTGTGAATTGTTTCTAGATCCCCTTCACCTGACCCCACCCCTAAACCCTACCCACATTTTGACGTGGGCAAATCAGGTAATGCTCTCAAAAATGCCCCTCTGTTTATGGCCTCGCCCATCATTCATTAAAGGATTAGTTCACTTTCAAATTAAAATTTCCTGATAATTTACTCACCCCCATGTCATCCAAGATGTCCATGTCCTTCTTTCTTCAGTCAAAAAGAAATTAAGGTTTTTGATGAAACATTCCAGGATTTTTCTCCAGGTCAAAGTTTGAATTAAACTTGCTAGTGCAAGTATATAACAATTAGTTCAAACTTTGACCTGTGGAGGGCAGTAATACACTTAGCAGTGTCTACACTGCCGGAATTCTAATAGAGAAGAAAAAGAAGAGAGCTAGTTCAAGACGAGCATTTATGGTTAAAATGTATATAATTTTTAATTTTTTTTTTAGAAAATGAGCTATGGTTTTGCTAGATAAGATCCTTATTCCTCGTCTGGGATTGTGTAGAACACTTTGAAGCTGCAATGAAACTGTGATTTTGACCTTCAACCGTTTGGAGGCCATTGAAGTCAACTATATGAAGAAAAATCCTGGAATGTTTTCATTAAAAACCTTAATTTGTTTTCAACTGATGAGAGAAGGACATGGACATCTTGGATGACATGGGGGTGAGTAAATTATTAGGAAATTTTAATTTGAAAGTGAACTAATCCTTTAATGTCCTGCAGAGACCTGTAAATTCTGTAAATATCAGTAACCAAACAGATCTCACCCACCATTTACTTCGATAGTAAGAAAAATAAATACTATAATAGTCAATGGGGGCAAGATCTGTTTGATTACTGACATTCTTCCAAATATCTTTCTTTGTGTTCATACAGATATTCATACAGGTCTGTAACTACTAATGATGACAGAATTTTCATTTTTGGGTGAACTATCCCTTTAAGACCCTTCTCACTGTGGACTCAAGGGTCCAAATCATCACCGGTGCACTGCTGCATTTTCCTGCCACCAAAAATGTCATTTTTACTTTCATTTCTGCATTTAAAGCATTGATTTGTAGAGTGGGAGAAGTTATTAAAATTCTTACTGGGTCAGTTACAAAAATAATACCTTGACAATCAAGCTTTTATCGTTTAATCAACTCCCTGTCATAATTTAACTCCAATACATTATGTTTTTGTTGGAAAGTGTGTGGTCTCTCCTCCTCTCTCTGCTGATCTTGTTACTCCTAACTAGGTTAGGATACCTCTCCTAATTAAATAATTTAGGATCTGAGACCTAGTATTAACATTTAGGAACTTTTAGGAATCACTCTTACTGTTAAGTCTATGAATAAGAGTAGAATTTTGACACACTTAAGACTAAAATTTTACTCTGAGCAGCTTTATACATACAGCATCAGAATTTATCTGACAATTTTTTTCAGATCCATGCTGAATAAAACTATTAATTTCCTTACAAAAAATCTTACTGACCCCAAACTTTTAAATGGTAGTGTAGGAAAAACTGTTTGAAAGGAACTGTAGGGTTAATTTCAATTCTTAAAGCATATTTGGAAAGTCTCAGGGGGGCTCTGTAATCAAAGAAGAAGTTCGATAAGCCTCAATTTGTGTGATGAATGTAGTTTTTATAGCTCTACCATCCCTCCTGAGGTCTGCTGAAGCCAAGAGCTAATTAACCTTACCATTGCTGTGAAAGTACACAGAGCAAAAGGTTAGACCGTGGGGTGGAAGAAATAATGAATATTTAATATTGTGATTTGATGATTTATATCAAATCCATTATTTCTGACTGCAAACTTATTAAATGTTCAGTAACTACATCCTCTCCTTAAAAGGGATTTAAATATGCTGAAAGGGTTAATTGCATAAATCTCACCATTAACAAATTATTGAAGGTGATGAGCATTTAGTTCAGTCCTTTTTTATGGGATGTATGAGATGAAATTGTGTCCATGGATCACAGGCAGTGTCTCCTGTTGTCATTTTAATGAGGATTTTTGATGGATTTACACTGTGTGAAATTTGCCCACTACACATTCATAAAACATCACAAAATGTTTTGCTTTCAATATCCCAATAAACGTCTTGTGTCTCACAAAGTCAAGACATTGGCTAAGCACAGCTAAACAATTAAATGCTGTATCTAAACATTTAATGATATTGTGCATACAGTAGTGCATATAGTATTATATATATACACACAAATCAAGCAGTACCACAGCTCACATGCAGTAACAGCCACATTATGGAATAGGCTTAAATCTGAAACAGTCAGTGTTACTGTAGGTGGATTTGGCTCCATTTGTCATTCTGCTCTGAATTTTTGTCCATCTCCATTTCCCCATGTTGTTTACAAAGACAAAAATAAAATTAACAACAGCTTTCCATACTGCATGTTTCACCTCTCTCTTGTCTCTCTTTTTTTAAATTGCAAACATAATGCCGTGATATTCCTGCTTAAAACTATTCAGAGCAGGAAAAACTTTAGTAAGGATATTAAAACAAAAAAGGGCATTCATGTAGTAAAATGCCTGGTTGGCTGTTTGCTTGCATGGCTTTTGGCTTCAGAGCTCCATTTTCCTTAAGGTCAGTAAACATAATGAGGTACATTAGTTTAATGTTGCTGATACATAAAATAATTCATTTAATTTCCATTTCATTCACCTAATACCAAATAAATAAATTAACACACAAACAAACATAAATTCAAGGAAGTTGATTTTTGTGACCTTGTACCTGAATGATCAACTCCTGTACCAAAAAACAAAGGCTAACACACAATAGGTCTGATTTACTAACCAAATTTAAATTTTAGGATAAAAAGGACAAAACTATTTAATGTTGGCATTTTAAACCTAGAATATATTAAACTGAAATGTTTATTTATACATCAATTGTTAGTAGTAACTGAATTACTAAATGAACCTACAATACATCCCTATTTAAGAATAATAACCGATCACAAGTAGTCTAGGCCTATATAATGTTTATTGTGTTCAGCTGATTTTCAGAATGGCAGGAATGGGGAAAGGTTGGGCATGTAAACTGATCAAAAAAATTAAAGGAACATAGAAGGAACAACATTGAAGGAAATACCCCAGGACACCATCCGTCGTCTCATTAGGAGCATGCCCCGACACTGTCAGGCATGCAAACGAGCACGTGGGGGGCCATACTAACTACTGAGTACCATTTTGAGTTGCTGCAATGAAGTTTCAGCAAAATGGACTAGCCTGCATAATTTTTTCACTTTGATTTCCAGGGTGTCTTTGAATTCAGTCCTCTGTAGGTTGATAATTTTCTTTCCATCAAACGATGTGGCATCCTTTCATTCCTAACACATTACCCAGTCCATATCAGTATAGATAGCCAGCATATTTTTCCCCATTGAGATCTGATGTGTTTTCAAAGTGTTCCTTTAATTTTTCGAGCAGTGTATTATGCTAATTGCTAATTACTGTGGGCACACACTCCCTCATTTAGAATAATCTGGATTTATCAACAATATACAATCAATGATACAAGAACAAATGAGACTTAGTATGTCCAGCTTGCCCTTGTGAAAAGGAAGTAGACTTTAGCATACTTAAAAAAAAAAAGTAGGCCTACTTATTACGGAAATAATATACTTTAAAAGAATATACTATATATAGGCATATTTCACCCAAAATTGAAAATTCTGTCATTTACTCACCCTCGAGTTGTTCCAAACCTGTATTAATTTCTTTCTTCTGCTAAACACAAAAGAAAATATTTTGAAAAATGATGATAGAAAAAAAATATATTTTTTTCCCGCATACTATGGTTTGGTTACCCATTATTCTTCATAATATCTTCTTTTGGGTTCAGCACACAGGTTTGAAACAACTTGTAAATAATGACAGACTTTTTATTTTTGGGTGAACTATCCTTTTAAGTGCATATTGATTTTGAAATATGTTTAAAGTGTACTGCCGAATCTACTGAGAAGCATTTAGGGTAAACAAAAACATACTTTAATGTAATTTCTATTGAAACTTGTATTTCATGTATTTAAATACTTTTGTAGTAGTTACACATTTGTAATGATGAAGTGCTAATTTACCATAAATACCATTTAACATTATCATAAATATATTAACTTTAAAGTTAAATTATATCAAGAACTTTACATGTGCTTTAGTAAGTCATCACATAAATATAAGTGTACTATTTTAAACTGACAAAAAAAAAAAAAAAAAACATAATTTAAAATGTACTAAAGTTATACTTTTAATTGGACATTATTACAGTGCACTCTGTACTCTTTAAGTACAATAAGTGGCCTTTTATTTAATTAATTTATATTATTTGCAAATACAGTTTTTAAAAAATAAACCTTTGAGATCTGAAGTTGGCTACTAGTGCACATTCAATACAGTTAGGCACACTTCTTTTTCACAAGGGAGTTCCATCAGTGTTGATGACAATTTGATGAAAATTTTTGCATTTGCAAATTTTTCCATTCATTAGTATGATAACTGCACAGACATTTACAGTACGCATGAGGCCCCTGATGTCTTTCATATCAAGCATTCAGACAGCTTTCCCTATAATAAGCAAACTCATCAGGAAGACCATGATGAAAAATATCCACATAAAGAAGCGATCCATGACTTTGGCAACTTTCCGCCACTCCCCGTTTCGTCTCTGTGTGGCCTTCTGCTCTTGATAAAAGTTAGCGATGTACTCGATATTCCTCAAGAGGCTTTGTTGATGGAATAAACACTGACCTTCAACAACTATCTCCCTTTTCTTCGCCGATTCTATTCCACTCGCTCCGCTTTCCAATACTCTCTCTCCTGTAGCTCCTGCAACCTCTCCATGGTCAATGCCCACACAGGTACCATCTGTCCAGCCAGTGTGACACTCCTTTCCTTGCCGTAGTGATAATGTTGGACTGACATCCTCATTTAATTGATCTTTTATCTTCTGTGAACAACCGTCACTGGCTGAAATGCCTCGTACCCTCAGAGTGAAGTCCTCACCCCCGGCCTGGCCAATTATAGTGCAGTTGTTTCCCTTTTGAGCAGTTTTGTCTGTGTGCACAGACAGGCAGCCCTCTCCCATGTCATAGACGAAGCAAATTCGAGCCAGGTAGTGCAGGATAAAACGGCGTGCCCATGTAGGAACAGGTTGGGCCTCTGGTCCACAATGGTGAATGTTCATAATGAAGATGGTCAGGGCTGTAGAAGCTGTAACCATGGTCATTGTGGCAATGTAATACTTCCCTGTGGAAACATTGGGATTGATGAACATAGACAGCAGACTTCATTTTAAAGCTTTCAGCAATGAATAGATATTAAACTAGGCGTGACATGAGAATCATTGATTATCTGAATTCAAGAGGAAAGTTTCTGTAAATTATTCCAACGTTAACCGTTGACTGTGCTACAACTCCAATAGTGAGTTTGCTAATATAAGGCACAGTTGCAGGCGGTCCTAGATTAATTAGGATGGCTCATTAAAATTATTGACCCACGGCGCATTGTTTATTGCTCCATCAGCCTATCTGCGTGTCATGCATTCCTGATAATTATTTCTTTTAGGCCTTGTGGGTGGGGGTGTATTCTCTTTAGTGATCCACTTAAAGGATTAGTTCACTTTAAAATGAAAATTACCCCAAGCTTTACTCACCCTCAAGCCATCCTAGATGTATATGACCAATGAGTATGAAGGTGAAGAAAGCATCCATCCAAGCATTTTGAACTGCGAGAGCCGTTACACTTTCTTCATAAACTGAATACGGAAGATGGTGAGCAAAGCTTGGGGTAATTTTCATTTTAAAGTGAGCTAATCCTTTAAATTAACTGCACACCAAAGGAACCCAAAGCGGTGTTGTGCTGAATAGAGAAGACTAAACTTTATACAGTATTTGTCCACTTTTATGGGAAGGAAATAAAAGTACCAGAACAGATTTACCAAGGCAAAGACACTTTAACACTGAGTGTGATAGAAAGGTGATAGAAAATTATGGTTCTAATGGTCCATTATTTGATGTTAATTGAGGTCACTGCATTAATTGTACAGACACACAGGATACGGGAAAAATATGGGGAAAGTTATTATCAATTCCAATTAATGAGGACACTAGGGATGATAATTGGGAACATACTAAAATGATATCAGTCTGTAATTGGGTAAAAGCAATTCAGCTGAAGATAGTACAAAGATTGCATATATCCCCTAACTATAGACATATCTTTTACTATTCCTTTTCACTCTTTTGTCTCAAATGTAAGACTGAAATTGGTACTCACTGTTTATGGTCATGGTATTTGATACAGAAAAAATGGCTTCAACATACTTTGTGAAAAGCAAAAGATCTTGAGTACAAACTTAGAATTAAATTGTTTGGTATTTCACAACATGCAAAAAAAATATTAATAATTAATTCAATAAATCATGGCCACATTGTACTAATTTGTTCCCTCGTTTTAGTAATAAACTGTGGGAATACTAATCACATCATGGGAACAAATTCTGGCCACAATATCTTGTTTTTTTCCTTTGTTATCTTCCATGTCAATAACCTTGTTAAATTTATTTTGATTATGCTTTATTCAACTTAATTCAAAATAAATTCTCTGAAAGCAAGTCTTACTAATTGCAAGTGAAACTTATTTGGCAGGATCTCACCAATGAGTGGCACGTTCTCTGAAGGAGGCATGCTCTCCGCGACCAGAAGCTGGAAGACAGTAAGGGCTAGTAACACTGTGACCCCTAAAGACACTTTCTCTCCAGAGTCGGCTGGCAGGTAGAAGCCAAGCGGAGCCAAGAAGGAGATCATCATGCACGGAATGAGCAGATTAAAGATATAAAAGGAAGCTCTTCTCTTTAGGTGAAGTGTGTAGGTGATATCTGGATAGGGGTCTGAGCAGCAGCCATAGAGAATAACGTTCTTCTTAGCAGGCATTCCCAGAACCTCCCACTCTACATTCTCCACAAAGTCAGCCAGATCAGCACTGTCCAGGGCATTGTGAAGGTCCATCTGGTTACCGTTGTGGGTCCAAGAGCCAAAGGTGAGGCGGCACTGCTGGGCATCAAAAGGGAAAAAAGACACATCCACTTTGCAAGAGCTCTTGGATATTGCAGGCTGGTCCCACATAATCTGGCCATCATGGCGGATCACCACATTGGTCTCCATGGAGCTGGAGAACTGGTCATCTGCACTGGAGGGCAGAAGGTGGAAATCAATAAAATCATTCTCAGTCACCACTTTCCTACATTTCATAAGCTTAATTAAAACCAAAAATGAATGCATGAATCATCTTTGATAATTTACATATTCACCTGAAGTGCCTTCTTACTGGTGACTAGTCAAATACTGCAAAAGATCATTTTCTTAACTGTATTTTTGTCTTGTATTCCAGGAAAAATATTTACACATCTTTAAAACAAGATAAATATAATAAATGCAGTTTAATACGAAATATTAGCTTAATAAGTTTAATTACATTTCTTTCTTTACCTAATGTCAATGTTATTATTTTTCTAACATGCTTAAAACAAGCAATATACCATACAGTATATATACACTATATTGCCAAAAGTATTGGGACACCCCTCCAAATCATTGAATTCAGGTGTTCCAATCACTTCCATGGCCACAGGTATATAAAATCAAGCACCTAGGCATGCAGACTGTTTCTACAAACATTTGTGAAAGAATGGGTCGCTCTCAGGAGCTCAGTGAATTCAAGCGTGGTACTGTGATAGGTTGCCACCTGTGCAATAAGTCCATTCGTGAAATTTCCTCACTACTAAATATTCTACGATCAACTGTTAGTGGTATCATAACAAAGTGGAAGCAATTGGGAACAACAGCAACTCAGCCACGAAGTGGTAGGCCACGTAAAATCATAGAGCGGGGTCAACGCATGCTGAGGCCACAGTGCGCAGAAGTCGCCAATTTTCTACAGAGTCAATAGCTACAGACCTCCAAACTTCGTGTGACCTTCAGATTAGATCAAGAACAGTGTGTAAAGAGCTTCATGAAATGGGTTTCCATGGCCGAGCAGCTGCATCTAAGCCTTACATCACCAAGTGCAATGCAAAGCGTCGGATGTGGTGGTGTAAAGCATGCCGCCACTGGACTCTAGAGCAGTGGAGACGTGTTCTCTGGAGTGACGAATCATGCTTCTCTGTCTGGCAATCCAATGGATGAGTCTGGGTTTGGCGGATTCCAGGAGAACGGTACCTGCCTGACTGCATTGTGCCAAGTGTAAAGTTTGGTGGAGGGGGGATTATGGTGTGGGGTTGTTTTTCAGGGGTTGGGCTTGGCCCTTTAGTTCCAGTGAAAGGAACTCTTAATGCTTCAGCATACCAAGACATTTTGGACAATTTCATGCTCCCAACGTTGTGGGAACAGTTTGGGGACGGCCCCTTCCTGTTCCAACATGACCATAGGTCATAAGGTCCACAAAGACATGGATGAGCGAGTTTGGTGTGGAGGAACTTGACTGGCCTGCACAGAGTCCTGACCTCAACCCGATAGAACACCTTAGGGATGAATTAGAGTGGAGACTGCGAGCCAGGCCTTCACGCCAACATCACTGTCTGACCTCACAAATGCGCTTCTAGAAGAATGGTCAAAAATTCCCATAAACACACTCCTAAACCTTGTGGAAAGCCTTCCCAGAAGAAAGGAGGCTGTTATAGCTGCAAAGGATGGGCCAACTCTATATAAAACCCTACAGATTAAGAATGAGATGTCATTAAAGTTCATGTGCATGTAAAGGCAGGCGTTCCAAAACTTTTGGCAATATAGTGTATATTGGTCAATTGAATAAAAAAAATATTTAATATGTGGCGATGCAAACATATATTAATCAGGTATATTGATCTTATTTAGATATATTTAAATATTTTTAAAAGACAAAAATGCTGATTTACGAAAATTACTTTTTGCAATGCAGACAAATAAACACAATATTTAGATTTGCTATATAATTCCACAGTTATCTAAGACTAACAAGGCCAGTATAACCACATATATGAAGACAACCAGAGCTGTGTTGAGGATGGTCATGTGAATCAGATTGGTTATGATTTGCTATGTCAAACACAAAACTGTCCAAAAACTTTGAAGTGTCACAATCTGAACTTGCTCTCTAAATTAATTACTAGTCCTAGCATGTTTTGCTATGATAAGCTTTCTGGACATGAAAAATAATGAGTGGAGAGTTCAGACCATCTGTCAACTGACCAGCATCAGATAAGCTAAATCTTTGGAAAGAGCTTTAATGCCGCAATGTTATGGCCAAAGCTGTTATGATTCAGAAAAGAAAATGAATATATATATATATATTAAGATTAATTAAGATTAATATTGAATATTTTACTTTTTACTTGTTTGCTATTGAATTAATCGATAATCATTTAGTGCAGTTTGTTATGAGAAAAAAACAGCAAACTAACTGTACAGTCCCATGAACAAGCAGTTCATAAGAATGTACAGCCTTTGCAACAAAGTGATGGACAGGACATGACACATAATTTGTGGTTGAATCGATGAAACCCAATACCAATCCGACCTACTTGTTATATAGGACAATATCGGGTCTCCATACATAACTACTAGGTATACGGATGGTATCAAGCCCATCGTAGTCTGTCTTATTCCAGGTGAGGTAGGCATCAAACCACACCTGACGAATCCACAAGTATGTCGTGAGGATCTGGTTTCTTTCATCCTAGGAAAAAAAGATAGATTTCACAACTCATATGAACAAATATAATCCAGTCAGCAAATTAAATAATTTTTTTTTTGTTTTTAAATAGCTAAAATGTTCTGGCTTGTTCAGATGTGACATTAGTTTATTTTTGTCAGAACATGCTTTCAGTTTAGGAATTACAAGGGATTTTATTATTTTATGGAGCATGAAGTTAAAAATGTCTATGTGGTATAACTGTCCAGAGATTGTATAAAAACCAAAACAAAAAAGTCTAATTAAAAGTTTAAGTTTTGCATAATCTTTAATTATTATTCTTAAACACATAAACAGTTTTGTTGCAAAAAAAAAACAGAAAAGTCACAGAGAGAACCTCTGTATATTGTGTTAAGGTCAGTAAGTTCGTTATTTTTAATTTTTTTTTTTTTTATAATAATGATTAAATGTGTACACCTAGTGTATTCAAGGAAAAGGGGAATATTTTATTACCTTTGACTTGTTGGTTGTAAAAGCTGACATTTTAAAATTATTAAATAAAAAAATGTTAAAAATTCCTTCTTTTTTTCAAAACTGTATGATACCAACATGAAAATATTGAATTTCCTAGCACATTTGTTTTAATATATTTAATGCAAGACACTATGAGCTAAACCATTTCTCTCTCTCTTGCTCTCTCTCTCTTATATATCTCTGGTTTATATAACATTTTATTAAAAAAAACATGGTGAAAATGCCATTTTTTCGACCCGACAGAATTTTCTGATTTATGGAATGATAAAAAGAGATATACACAATTCCCTTTGTAAAATCCTTACACTCAAATACATGAAAATAAAAACAAATTTTTGACCTGACTTTGTCTACTCTTCAGATTTCTGCTCTGGAATAATACAAATAGTACAAAAATAATTGTCTTAATGTACTCCAATTAATCAACTAGGGAATATACAGTATGATGATATCTATTACTTTAACTAGTTTAACTCTATTCACCTACATGTAGTAAAAGAAACAGAGTTGACATATTTGTTCAGACAGCACAATTCAAAGTTAAAGAGCTTATGCAAAACAGCTAAATGAGCCCAGAAAGAAGGTGAATGAGAAAGAATGTGTGATTGATCAAGAGTCATTACCATATCAATAATCTGGGAGAGAGTGATCTGCAAGGTGACGTTAATGATGTTGTCTGTGTCCTCCACAGGCCTCAATGCACTGGTGTAATTCACAAATAAATCATTCAGCAGCTTGAATGCATATTTCCCCTGGGCACACAAACACACTGCCAAAAAGGAAGAGGAAAGTGATTTAGATTTGGTCGATTTGTATTATTAGATTGATTAATCAATTAAAGGTGGTTACTTGAGTAAAATGGCTATCCTCACAGCCATAATGAGCTTGGTGGCTTGTGATGGAATAGTTTGATGAGTGTCCAGGGCTGATAAAGAACAATCTGAGCACTTGAGGCATTTGCAACTATGTTAGCTTATTTATGACAATAAGCCCATCAGACCCTTTAGCACTCTATAGTCAGTAATGGTTCCCTCTCAGAGATAATAATTCTGGAAAATTACCACCACACCACAAACTATTTTACTAGCTTAACTATCTTTATTTCATTTCATGTCGAAGAAAATTAAAATATTTTAAGGATTTCCCCTGATTTCTCAAATTCCCTTGATTCTTGCTGACATTTGGATTTGTCTGTAGGACAAATAAATAAGAATAACATCATTCAGCAAAGCATTAGATTTGTTCATTTTTCTTTTAGTAACCAGCTGGGTGTTAAAATAGTTCAGAGGTGCTAAAAAATACGATTTGACTGCCAGCTCAGGATGGCCTGATGAATGAGCATGCTTTATCAAAACCGACTTTACCAAAAAGCACTAGTAACAGGAGAGCTACAACAACCTTTCAAACTGCAATCCATATATTTGATTGAAAATATATGAAGTCCATATATTTGTTCGCTGAGGATGAGTGTGGTCAGCGCTTTCACTAGTGAATCAATTCACTCCAAGTGCCAGACAAAATAGCGCTCTAATGAAAGATAAAAATGGAGGCTGTGGTGTGAAAAGGATGTGTGAGTTCCAGCTGGCAGCACTGCTGTCCTGCAGCATTAACTGAGCAAGTGTGCAGAAAGTATCAAATTCTTGTGATCAAAAACACTGGTGTCAAAGTTGCTTCTTTAGACAAAATGCAAAAATGCTTTAAGGACTCTGTGGATCATTTACTGGGTTCCTAATTGGGCAACTGCCACAAAGATAAACTTTTAAGATAGTACATTTAATAATACATGCTACATTACATTTATCTTTAAAGGTGCCCTAGAATCAAAAATTGAATTTACCTTGGCATAGTTGAATAACAAGCGTTCAAAGACATACATTGAGTTTCAAACTCCATTGCTTCCTCCTTCTTATGTAAATCTTATTTGTTTAAAAGACCTCCGAAAAACAGGCGAATCTCAACATAACACCGACTGTTACGTAACAGTCGGGATCATTAATATGTACGCCCCCAATATTTGCATATGCCAGCCCATGTTCAAGGCATTAGACAAGGGCAGCCAGTATTAACGTCTGGATCTGTGCACAGCTGAATCATCAGACTAGTTAAGCAAGCAAGAACAATAGCGAAAAATGGCAGATGGATTGATAATAACTGACATGATCCATGATTACATGATATTTTTAGTGATATTTGTGAATTGTCTTTCTAAATGTTTCGTTAGCATGTTGCTAATGTACTGTTAAATGTGGTTAAAGTTACCATCGTTTCTTACTGTATTCACGGAGACAAGAGAGCCGTTGCTATTTTCATTTTTAAACACTTGCAGTCTGTATAATTCATAAACACAACTTCATTCTTTATAAATCTCTCCAACAGTGTGTAACGTTAGCTTTAGCCACGGAGCACTATCAAACTCATTCAGAATCAAATGTAAACATCCAAATAAATACTATACTCACATGATCCGACGCATACATGCAGTATGCATGAAAAAAATCTTGTAAAGATCCATTTGAGGATTATATTAGCTGTGTGAACTTTGTAAATGCACTGTATTATAGTCGAGAGCTCGGGGGGCAGGGAACGAGAGATTTAAAGGGGCCGCAGCCTGAATCAGTGCATAGTTAATGATGCCCCAAAATAGGCAGTTAAAAAAATTAATTAAGAAAAATCAATGGGGTATTTTGAGCTGAAACTTCACAGACACATTCAGGGGACACCTTAGACTTATATTACTGTACATCTTGTAAAAACTGGTTCTAGGGCACCTTTAATAAAAATTTATTCAAGTTTCCCTGGATGTGTGGACTTGAGAATGACCGCAATTGTTGAATGTCCAATATGTAAATTACAAATCCATATACTCACAGAAGTTCCATTCTTGCGTAATTAATAATAATAATTTAAAAAAGCACTTCCAACGGGAATTAAATAGAAATTCTGGGTAATGCTGGACTGCTGATCTTTACGTAAGCAATAAGGTACGAGAGGCTGTGCTGTATCATGAATAAGTCACGGCTGAAGGGCGTTGTTAGGCACGACGCGAAGCAAAGAGAAGTAAACTCTTACTAAAAGAAAAAAATTGTCCCTGACCGTGAACAGCAACAGAAGTTACATTATCACGCCATTAGATGGTGGCAAAGACTGTCTTTATGAGTGTGTCAGTCAGTAGCTTTTACATTGAAAAGACTGAATTGTTGTTCACACTTGCTTTGACTAGCGCTGTCGGTCATGGGAAAACCCCCTTAACTGTTAAAAGGACAAGATAATACATTGGACATTTAAACAGATTTTTTATTATGAACATAGGACTGACCTGAAGGAATATGCTAAATGCAGGTAATAAACTCGCTCACTCGATCTCTTTCGAATACTCTTTTACATAATACAGTAAGCTTCAATGAACAATATCAATTGAGAACATAGTTTACATTGCTAAGGGTGTTGTGTGTAGTGATACACAGAACCGTTGGGTGAAGCGGTCATAGTCATGCTTTATCATGAATAAAACAAAGCTATTGACCAATCAGAATTAACGACAGGAACTAACTGTTTTATAAATGCCTCTATGGAATTTTAAACACTAATTATTTATCAGTGGGACAACCTTCTGAAAGAACAGGTCAGATCAGGTTGATTAGAATATATCACACATTAAGTTATAGATCAGTGCTGTCATCTGTCCACTGTCGTTAAGGTTCAATCCACAGATATTCCAGAGCACCATGGGACATGTCCATCTTAGAATCTCTTGGAGGGATATTTGTGTGTAAATTGATGCTAAGAGCATGCAGAGCATTTAGGACATTGATTCTCAAACCTTTCCTGGAGTACCACCAGCCCTGCACATTTTGTATGTCTCCCTCATCTATCACACCTGATTCAACTCATAAACTTATTAGTAGACTGCAAGACCTGAAATGGGTGTGTCAAATATAGGGAGACATACAAAACGTGCAGGGCTGATGGTACTCCAGGACAGGTTTGAGAACCACTGATTTAGGAAAACAGTCATGTGTTGAAATTTGCTGTAAACGCAAGATCTTAATTCAGCATCAGCCTTTATCACATGGAGTTTATTTATTTGAGTGTATTATTTAAGAATTCACATTTAGCCTATATGACTAAATCTACCAAATAAACAAACACACAGACAAAAACATTAAATCTTAATTATCAACAGCAAATTAAATATAAACTCTACAAAAGTTGCAATAAAAAACTATAACAACGTAAAATACACAGAAACACATATAGCCAATACATACAAGGAGTAGGATAAAAGACGCTAATGTCAGTTTTATCAGTAACTCTTGAGTAATTATGATCTTGTTCAAACATAGATATAGCCGGCATTTAGCTAAAAACGAAAAATACCTTGGATGCCTGAATTAACTCGTTCATTAAAATGTGCGCAGTCTTACCTGGAATAAAACCAATGGTGGCAATCAAATGGAAAGAAGCCAAAATGACACGTGGATTCATTTTGTGGCGTGAATGAGGAATAAAACTCTTCTGTGATCTCGTGAAGGCAGGTGCAGCATTTCTCAGGAATTCCCATAGTTCAGTACCGTATTGTTACCAGGCAGGCAGCGCAAGATCCATGCGCAACTCGCGAGGCAACAGAAGTGTCGCGTGCTAGTTAGTAGCGGTGACGAAGAGTTTCAGTACTAGATACTTAAGTGCTGATAGTCGACTCGTGTTTAGTGGTAAACTGGGAGCGTTGTGGTAGTTATAGCAATACATTGCGTAGGACTGGAGACAAGAGTACTGAGAGGACACTACGAAGACCACTTTTGAGTGAAAGTAGGCTACTCTATCCACATGAAAAAATACTATAATAATTTATAGTAAATGCTATAGTGTTTTTGAACCATACTACAGTAAATTGTAGTATACTATATTATAGTATTTACAACACTTTAATGAATGCTACAGCATACTGTAGTATTAACTATAGTGAACTGATAAACTGTAATAAATACTGGGTTACACTTTATTTTAAGGTGTCTTTGTTACAGTGTAATTATACATTTAAAGGGATAGTTCACCCAAAAATGAAAGTTCTATCATCATTTACTCACTCTCAAGTTGTTCCAAATCTGTATACATTTCTTTGTTCTGTTGAAAAATATTCTTCAAAGGAAAATATTTTTGAAGAATGTGTTGAACTGAACAGTTTTGGGGCACCATTGACTTCCTTGGTAGTTTTCTTTCCCACTATGGAAGTCAATGGTGCCCCAAAGTGGCCTGGTTACAAACTTTCTTCAAAATGTCTTCCTTTGTGTTCAACAGAACAAAGAAATTTATACAGATTTGGAACAACTTGAGGGTGAGTATATGATGATAGAATTTTCATTTTTGGGTGAACTATCCCTTTAAGTACTGAGGAATATTAAGAAATACATGTAGGGTTAGGATTAGGGTTTGATTTTAGATTTTACTACAGTAAACTGTAGTGTATTGTAGTATAATATACGCCATAGTTGTAGAAAACAGTATTGGGTAAAGTAATTTATATTAGTTATCTTACCACAGCAACTATAAATTACCACAACAAATTAAAGGGCTTTAAGTTTAAAAACCATTCTATCTATCTATCCTGCCATTAAAGGAAATACATAACAAAAACTATGAAATTCTGCAATTCATTTTTCACTTAAAAGACTTATGCTGATATGAATTTGTAAAAAAAAAAAAAAAAAAAAAACCAAAACAAGCATATTTGCATTGCTCTCAGACATTTGTACTCCTCTATATAAAAATACACAGAAAATTTTCAATAGAAATTAAAAGTATTTTATTTGTAGTTTTACATTACAAAACATTCAGCACATTCATGCACAGAAATAATCAGACATCCATAAACACACACCCATTCAAAGAGCACAACCTTAATCATCTAAAGCATAATCTGTCATAAACCAATTTTAATGTTTACAATGCTTTTAGAAAATAAAAATTACATGAAGCAAGCACATTACTGGATGCTGGAGAATTTTGTATCACTAAAAGAAAAAAACCTGAGAGGATGAAGGGTTCACATAATGCTCTAATGTAATTACATCAGCGAAACCCTATCCTAGTCAGAAGAGATGTCATGTTGACTTTGATTAAAGTTTTATAAGAATCGCCAGTCACATATTGTTGAACACTTTAGAAACCCCAAAATATACTTCTATGAGCTTTAATCAATAGCATTGAATTTATTTAGTTTCACATTAGGTAAACCTTTAACAATAAGGTTTTCCAGATCAACATGTTGAAAACCCTACAAAAATAGAGATATGCCCACACTTTTAAATTTTTATTCTTGCCATATATTTTTGGTGTGAGGAGAGTAATTTTAAATAAATGCGTAGTCTCCTCGAAAGAAAAAAAAAAAAAAAACAGGTTGAGTAACCTTTATCATTTACACAGAAGCTTGCAACTTGTAGACTAAGGCAGTCCATGAGAACAATGAAAATACTGTACTTACAAAAGGTATACACACATCATGGTTACACTAAGATTTAAAAACACTGACTGAAAATAACAGTCAAATGAAAAGTTCCTTTTTTATGTCTTTATGAATTGTACAAGGTAGGCTCTAAACACACAAACACAATATTATATTTTAGCTTTGAATGGACTAGATGATACTTCACAATGTAACTTTGTAACTGAATAGACCAATGTCTGGCATTTTCCCTCAATGTATCTTAGGCAGATTAAATCAAGAGATGTATTCAAATAGATACTTTAATAATTAAAGACACTCACACAAATCATGTCTGACTACAAAACAGGATTTGAGAGAGAAAAAAAAAAAGAAAAAAAAAAAGCTCCTACACAAGCACAAAAGGGAATGCTTTATTCACAAGTATTGTGTCTAAATATGCATCGAAAGTTCAACCACGGCCTGAAACAGCCATATAATTGGAGTGCTGAAGGTAATTCCACTCAAGACTCATGTTACTTCTGCAGAACTGATCAAGAAACCTATATCTTGATATTCAGTGACTGATAACATACTCTTGCAGGTACGACTGAGTAAGGCTGCGGAGTTCCTCTAAAGCATAGTCCTCTGGCATGGGTAGACGTCCAATGTGTGGAGCAAGCTGGCAAAGAGGGATGTGTCGGGGATCTGGGGTGCCTTCACCACCCTGCTGGAGACTCAAAACCACTCGTAGGATGTTAGCCACACGTTTGGCCATCTCTATAAGGCAAATTTATATCCAAAGTTACAATTCTACAGTAATTGTATGGATTCATATTGTTAATTCATATTGTTTCTATATGTTTTCTAGCCGGTCCCATAATCTAACAAAGAATATGGCTGAAATTAACTTTTCAGAAACATTATTAGAGTATAAATGACAAAACACAGGAAAAGAATTTCAGACCTGATTGGGCAAGTCGGTCTTTAGCTTTGGAGCAGGGGAGGAGCTCTATTCTCCCACAGAGAGATGTCACCTCTGTATGCAGTCGCTCCAGCTCATACCCTGGGCTTTCCGTCTATAGATAGAAGTAGAAGACTATCACATTAGTGGTTTCTTAAATTTTTATTCTAGTAGAGCTACATACTTTCCTGAAGCAGCACGTTACCTGTTGGATGTCCTGCAAAGTCTGGATGACATGGATGTAATCAAGGTAGACCCGTCCAGATGTGTCCCAGCTTTGAATCTGAACACTGCGCTCTGGCACTGCCAAACCCTCCAGGAATTCCAGCAGGTACTTATGATTATCGTTAATTATGCAGTCTGAGGGAAAAATAAAAAAAGACAAGAAGATAACATTAGGCTGGTTTTCATGGCAGGCATATAGAACTTTTACAGAAAGTTCTATACAGAAAATAAGTTAAGAAATACACTGAGCAGTTTGGCCATAAATTCCAAAAAGTTTAGTCTAATTTTCATTTCCTGGGGGACCAAATGGCATTTAAATTTAAACAAGCCAAACCAAATATTTAGTTAGAAACTGCTTAAATCCTTTTCAGACCACCAGTTTCAGACTTGATCAAATTATGGGTAAATAGTTCATTTCTTTATTTTACTTTAAGTCTATAATGCAAAAGATTAAGTTGATAAAAAGGTTTATAGTGCATTTTCACAGTGGCAAATCTACTTATGAGATGGTTTGGGATGGCTTTTTTAAAAACATAAATTCAACAAATCTAATATGTAAAAATATACAACCTACTCCACTTTCCTGCAACAAGCTTTGAAACCTGCAGCTACAAAGTTTCTGGGGTCACGTCATGACGTATTAATCTTGTATTGGTCACACGTCTTCACGTAATGCGAATTCGTAGGTGAGAGTTCACCAAACTTTGAAAAATTTGAAATGTAGCGAAATGCCAAATTTTTTCGCCTGAGTCTGTGTTTATGAACAGAAGTCAAAAGGACGAAAAGTGCAGTGCGATCGCCCCATTACAGTGCTACTTATGTGTACAGTCAATGTGAATGCTAGTGGAAATGGCAGCCAAAATTAACATGCGCCGTTTATGTTGCTGCACACATGAAACACATTTGAGAGATAAAAAAAAAAAATAAATAATAATTATGTTTGTGTGTGTTTTTGGCTTATTCAAACCTGAGGCCAGGTGTTGGATGACCAGCCGATGACAGTGATTCCAGTGGCCGGCCTTGTAAAGGTGCAAGGCTTCACGATGTTTATCTCCCTCTCTGCAGGCACGGATGGCCTTGGCTTGATGGATCCACTGGATGGGGATCAGCAACTTTTCCGTAAGAAATTGCTCCTTCTCCATTGACTCTTCTGTCTCCTCAAGGGGGCAGTGTAAGTTGAGCATCTCCCGCACTGCACTCTCTCTGCGTCTGTACAGTTATATAAAATAGGAATCATCTCATGTATGGTCACTCAACTCATCCTGTATAAAACCCATCACGAACTAAATGAGTACTCAGAACAGAGCAGTCATTTACCCAGAGTCAGGTATGTGCAGCAGCACGAAGATAGCCATCTCCCATAATCCTGCGCTCTCCAGCTGGGCAGCGTAGCTGGTGTGCAGCAAGCCCTGGCATGAGGTGGACAGGTGATTGTAGTTAAGAGCCTGCAACACATTCCACAGGTGCCAGCACAGCCGGTAGTCCAGATGATCAGCAGTTACTGTGCTGGGATCAAGTAGCTGTTGTAGGCTGTAGTGCCTAAAGAGGGGGGAAATAGTATAAGAGCAAAATCATCCTGCATACATAGACAGCCTATGGACACCATCTTCAAAAGGAAAATCCAGGAATCAAAGAGGATGTGATTACAAACCTGTCACTGTAAAGTTTAAGCAGGTGGAAGCAGATGTCATAGAGTGACTTTTTGGATTCCGTCTCATCCATCTCTTCATCCAAACCCAACAACTCGAGTTCATCTACATAGGGAGGTAAAGGAGGGCAAGCATACCTTTTCACTTCCTCTGAACCCTGTAACACATACAAATACAGTCTTGAAGGGTTAGTGGGAAAAAAAAAAAAAAAAAAGGAGGATTTACTCATCCTCATGTCATTTCAAACCAATAAGACTTTCATTCATCTTTGAAACACAAATGAAGATATTTTAGATGAAATCAGAGATTTCTGTCCCGCCATTGACAGCCTACGCAACTACCACTTTGATGCTTAAAGTTAATAAGGAGTAGGGCTGCACGATTTATCGCAATTTTATCGCACGTGATTTGGCAAAGGCTGCGATTATTTCATGCGTAGCTTGTCAGAGTTGTACGGCTCTGTGATCAGTAGTAAATGCTTCTCCTTCTGAAAGCCAGAGGGCGCTCTCAGGCAGAAACTGCAAATATGCCTTGCTGCCGAAGTAGAACACGTGTCATTCCAGGAAATCCTATACAATCACTGTAGCTGAATAAACAGAAGATTGAAATGCTTTGATTGATTAAACATGATTAAACAAGAGAAGAAGCCACTTCATCTGACAGAAGGATGCTCAACTGTCGTTATGAAGTGAGTTTGGAGTAAAACATTATTAAATGTTTTCTTTTGTTGGACAAGATGTTAAAAAATGCTTCTCATGTCTGGAAAGATGTTTGACGCGTGTTGCTTTTTCAAATATACATTATAAGCGATTCAAACTTTCAGATGTTTTCAGATGGATTAGCATTTGGAGCCATAATTCATTGACAAGCCACGCATAAAAAAAAAAAAAATAAAAAATAAATAAAAAAAAACACGCAGCTTTTCGTTTAAGTGCGATTTCAATGGGGGTTTTTTTCTAATCGTACGATTAATCGTGCAGCCCTAATAAGGAGATAGTAAAACTAATCCATATAAATCAAGTGGTTGAGTCCAAATTTTCTGAAAGGACTTAATCACTTTATATGATGAACAGATAGATTGAATTTGGGCTTTTATTCACATATATACACGTCAAGCTAACATTCTTCTGTTTACCATATCTGAAGTGTGTGTTGATGAATGTTTATATGTGAATAAAAGCCTAAATTAAACCTGTTTATCATATAAAGCAATTGTGTCTTTTCAGAAAATTGACTAAACCGCTCGATTCACATGGATTAGTTTTACAATCTCTTTATGAACTTTTTGAAGACTCAAAGTGGTAGTTGCATAGACTGTCAATGGAGGGACAGAAATCACTCAGATTTCATTAAATTAAATTATCTTCATTTGTTTTATGGGTTTGGAATGACATGAGGGTGAGTAAATGACAATTTTCATTTTTGGGTGAACTATCCCTTTAACTTCATTACACAGTTGATCAAGAATCAGTGGCATCTCTCAAAAGGAAAGAGCTAAAACGTGGTCTTTAAACAAGCTATGGTCTTGTTGTGACAAGTTGCCATGTAAAGTAATTCTATTGGGGAAAAAAAAAAAAAAAAAAAAAAAAAAAAATTCTCAGTTTCCACAAAAGTATTAAGCAGCACAGCTGATTTAAACATTAGCTGTTTCCATCCACCATTAAAAAAAAACAAACAAACAAAAAAAAAAACGTATGTGCATGATTGCATTCCCAAACACCAGGCTTTCCACCGCCGAACACATAACATGACAGCGCTCTGAGGCACAAGTCATTTGTGATGTATGAAAAGAGAGCCACAGTGCTTTATTAACAAAGGTTTTATCATGCAATTCACTTTTCTGATTTTGTGAACAAGTTGAATTTGCAGCTTTTGAGGTTTATGTTTTCTAGCGATTGTTCAAAATTCGTAGTTTTGTATGTTATGCTGTGTAACCGGCTAAGTCATGTTTCTATAGTTCTGCTATTCAGATGTGGGTCCAATATTGTCTAAAAATGTGTCAATTAATGCAGCTTATCTGTCTTATTACTTGGAGTAATGATCAAGGATGGAGCACGACGTCTGTTTACAAAGTACAATGCATTATCAGCTATTCACGTTTGTGCTCGGCTGACGTGGGAGTTTACAACATAACTGTGGGCTCGGTTCGCTTAACTTTTTTGTTCCTCTGCATTTTTATCATTACAGTAGAGTGGAGCTCTATCGGTATTGTAATAGGATGTTAAGATGCATTGTAATGTCAAACAATGATCTAGCCGTTTTTTACTTTGTTAATAATTATAACGAAAAAGTCTGTGTACACATCTGGCCTAAATGTTTATCTTATGTTTAGAGGTTTTCAGCGTCGCTTGGCATTCTGATACAGTTCGTACAGGTGCACCTACATAAAGTATAACAGTGATGCTGCTATCACCTCTTATAAATTACACAAACTAAGGTGACACTTACTCCAGTCGGGACTGCGAATCAGTTTCTGGTTGATCGACTACTTCAGACGTTTCATTGTCGGACTCAAATTGATATGGTAAAAAGACCGATTCTTTGAACTGCTTCAAACGAATCATTTACGAGGTGAAATTAATTGAGGTGAAATTAAATGTATATTATGAGTTTTTTGACCTTGCATGCATTTAAACCTGTTGCAGCAGACTCCCAAAACAATATTAGGAATCTTTAAAAAGGCCTAATAGGGGCACTTTAATATATATTTAAATAGAAACCAGCTTTTTAAAAATTGTAATAACATTTTACAATATTACTGTATTTGTGATCAAATAAATGCAGCGTTGTTAAGCATAAAAGAATCCTACCAACCACATACTTTTGAAAGGTAGTGTAATTATGAAATTTTATACTTGTGTCAAAGATAAACTAAAATAGCTTCTAAAAATTTAGTGAGATGTGAGGTACCTGAAATGCAGATTCGTATTTAGCGAGAGCATCAGCTACAGATGCAGTGGGAGGCAGCATGTACCAGAGATGAACAGCAACACACCGCTTCCAGTCAAGCTCGGAGCACACGTTTATACAGTAGTCTGTTGACTGCCACACCTTCATTAAAAAAAAAAAAAAAAAAAAAAAAAAAAAAAGAAATTAGGGTTGTACAAAAAAAACTGACATTGCAATATTTACTTTTTTCTGCACTATATATTGAGATATGAAGAAATACAGGAATGTTCACCAAATTACTTTATTTGGTACTTCTGATTCATTAGCTGCTTTGAGTAAATAACTAGAAGAATAAAGTGCTGTAAATGAACTATTTGCGCTATAAACCAGTGTGTTTATAATTACGTCAATACACTCAGTGGCCACTTTATTAGGTTCACCTGTTCAACTACCTGTTCACGTAAATATCTAATAAGCCAATCACTTGGCAACTCACTGCATTTAAGGCATGTAGACATGGTCAAGACGATCTGCTGAAGTTCAAACTGAGCATCAGAATGGGGAAGAAAGGTGATTTAAGTGACTTTGAACATGGCATGGTTGTTGGTGCCAGATGAGCTGGTCTGAGCATTTCAGAAACTACTGGGATTATCACACACAACCATCACTAGGGTTTACAAAGAATGGTCAAAAAAAATAAAAATAAATAAATCCAGTGAATGGCAGTTCTGGCAAATGGGCTACGCCAGCAGAACACAATACCGGTGCCACTCCTGTCAGCTAAGAACAGGAAATGGAGGCTACAATTCACACAGGTTCACCAAAAGTGGACAACATAAGATTGGAAAAATGTTGCCTGGTCTGATAATTCTCATTTTCTCCTGCAACATTCAGATGGAAAGTTCGGAATTTGGCGTAAACAACATGAAAGCATGGATCCATCCTGCTCTTGTATCAACGATTCAGGCTGGTGGTGTAATAGTGTGGGGGACATTTTCTCTGCACTTTTTGGGCTCCTTAGTTCAAATTTGAGCATTTTTTAAACACCACAGCCAACCTAAGTATTGTTGCTGACCATGTCCATTACTTTATGACCACAGTGTATCCATCTTCTGATGGCTACTTCCAACAGGATAACATGCCATGTCACAAAGCTCTGGTAATTGGGGAGCCCATTTGAGTAGAGAACATTTGGGGTGTGGTGGAATGGGAGATTCACACCATGGATGAGCAGCCAACAAATCTGCAGCAACTGCGTGATGCTATCATGTCAATATAGACCAAAATCTGAGGAATGTTTCCAGCACCTTGTTAAATCTATGCCACAAAAAATGAAGGCAGTTCTGAAGACAAAAATGGGGTCCAAGGTGTACCTAATAAAGTGGCCAGTGAGTGTACATTAAAATAATATGGTAAAAAATACCAGTTTGTAATATCAAGCAGCATAACAAGAGTTTTTGTACAACTAAATTTAACAAAGCAGATGACACAAGAAGCCTCACACATTCAATTTACAAATGGTCGTGCCCGCTTCTATTTTATTTACTTACTGGTTTGCCTGCAAGCAAAGCAAAGATTCGCAGCCTCTCCTCCTCTATGAAGGAGTCTGTCTGCATCCTGTTCCAGTCACTGAGCTGCAGAGCCAATAGATCTCTACAAAACTGAGACCCCACAGCCTGAGACAACATCAGTGAAAGGCGATGGTCCCCTATACAGACATAGCATTCATTAGAACCACTAATGCTGCTTGTACAGCATGCAACTTGATAGGATCCAGAAAAAAAAATTTGTGCACACTCACCACTCTTCTGGGACAGTTTGCAGGCCTTGCTTAAGCAGTGACCGGTAAGGTAACTGAATACAGCCTCAGCATGGTTGCGCTGAAGGGCCCGGCCCACCTCCTCCTCAATGCACTCAGCCGAGCTCTCAGAGAGCCAGTGTGAGAAGCTCCTCCTCCTCTCAAGCTGCTGCTGGTAGTCCGAGTATTGCTCAGTCTCCACATCTCGGTCACCCAGACGACCCCACAGAGCAGCACACAAAGTCCAAACTTGCCGCCAATGGGCCAGGCCAGCTAATGTGGAAGATCAAAGTGATTTAATATACAATGTTTTTTTTTATATATATATAATGAAGTTATTTAAAGCTGCAGTCCGCAACTTTTTGTGTTAAAAATTTACAAAAATTATATAATGAGAATATACAACATGAATCCATTTTCCAAACTGTGTTTTTGTCTTATCCTGAATCATTATGGTACACTTACAATAAGTGTTTATATTCGGACTATTTCAGACCAGACTGGTAGGACTCGCTGCAGAGTATCACAGTAACGGCGTGACTCGCCATAGACATACATGGAGAAAAGTAGCTCCGGCTAGAATGTTCCTCTGCAAGACGCGTGCAGTTCTGTTTATTAACCACTAGAGGGCCAAAAATCGTGGACAGCAGCTTTAATATCCAATAAGAAATTTAAACAAACATACTACTGTTCAAAAGGCTTTTTGAAGGTTTCCCATGCTTAAAAGGTGCATTTATTTGATCAAAAACAGAGTAAAAACTGTAATACAGTGAATATGTATCTTAATTTATTCCTGAGATGGGAAAGTTAAACTTTTTCCAGCAGCAGTTATTCCAGTCTTCAGTGTCACATGATCCTTCACAAATCAATTTGCTCAAAAAACATTTATTATCAATGTTGATAACAGTTGTGTTGCTTAATATTTTTGTGGAAACCAATTTTTTTTTTCTTCAGAATCCTTTAATGAACAGAAAATTCTAAAGAACAGGATTTATGTGAAATTGAAATCTTTCAATTAATCAATTAAATTGATAAAAAAAACTTCACTAAGCCCATTTTTTTTTTTATTTAGACTCATAAAACCTTAGTAAAAACTTCATACCATCCCCTCCTGTATCTTTGTTGACCTCCACAATCCATTCTGCATAACCATGCAGAGCATCCACTCCTCTCTCTGGCTGAATGAAAGGACAGGGGTCGTCTTTGTTGATTGTGCTGTGCTTTAGACTGATCTCCAGTGGCCTGTGGTAAAGAGCAAGGCTCTCAGCTGACTGCTTGGGCTCCAGGCCGACCACCTGCTCCATACGCACTTTAAACAGACTTTCAGTGATCCTGGTGTGATGCAACAATGGAAAAATTACTTTGAGGAAAAGTTCTGTAACACTTTAGATAAATTCTATTTGCGCTGACAAACTATAAAGAAGCTAAACTTACGGTTTGCTCTTGGTTGGTTTGGGTAAGAAACCAAAACCCATGCTCTCTGCTGCCTGCTCCTTCATTGTTTCTGTGACACTAACTTGATCTCCACAGTGCACCAGTGTCCAGTTGGGACCCCAGCCCACTCTGAAAGACCGCCCTCTGAACAGAGCCGCGTCCATCAGTAAACGGCCTTTCCCTAAAGTTATAGAGCTCTCCAGAGGTACTGGCCCACCTAGCCTACGGGCTCCAATGGTCCGAAGCGTAGGTTCTGGAGGGGGGGCCGGCAACAGGAAGGATGGACCCAATGATGGCCATGGGGCTTCAGATGCTAGTGACTTGCTAATCTTCTGAGGTATTCCACCAAAAGGAGCCTCTGGGAACTGGGAAAAAAGCCCTCCACCTGAGGTGAACTTTGTTTGTAACAGGGCTCCAACTATAATAGAAATTCCATAATATCAGACATGTTTAAAGAAGTGTACAAGTACCCTACATATCAGACTTTTTTTTTTTTTTGAAAGAAGTTTCTTATGCACACCAATGCTGCATTTTGATTAAAATTCACTATATTACAGTTTTTACTGTAATATTACAATTTAAAAAAATCCTGTGATGGCAAAGCTGAACTATCCTGAAAAAAAAAGGAGCATCATGATTTCTACAATATTAAGGAGGAACTGTTGGAAGAACCATTATTAATTGAGTACCAATAATATTTGATAAGAGTGCACCAAATCAGCATATTAGAATAATTTCTGAAGGATCATTTGAACCTGAAGACATAATGGCTGCTAAAAATTCAGCTTTGCAGTCACAATAATTAACTAAATTTTAAAATATATTTATAGAAAATAGCTCATTTAAAATTATAATCTTTTCCAACATTACTGTTTTTACTGCATTTTAATCAAATGCAGCATTGGTGAGCATAAGTGATTTTATTTAAAGGTCCCGTTTTTCGTGGTTTTTTGAAGCTTTGATTGTGTTTATAGTGTGCAGTATAACATGTGTTCATGTTTTGCGCATAAAAAAAAAAAAACACAGTATTTTTCACATAATTTACTTATCTGTATACCGCTGTTTCCACTGTCATAAAAACGGGATGATGACTTCCTTGTTCTATGAAGTCCCTCCTTCAGAAATACGTAACGAGTTCTGATTGTGCCAGCGGTTCCGGTGTTGTGATTCGACAGCAGCTTAGCGCACCTTGCCCGGAAAGGTCACGCCTCTTACCATAACGTGGAGATGCATGCACTCAGTGTTATTGTAAACATAGTTTTACATGTGGATTATAATTTTCGGGAACCGAGTTAAACATAAATTGTAACCATTGATCTCTAAGTACAGCGTCCCTGGGAAGGCCAAACAAAGGTGATTGGACTGCGGGATGAAAATAACAGCGTTTCGACGACATGGCGACAAACACACTCTACAAACGCAACTCTTGCTCTTCTCCGTGGGAGCGCAACAAGACCACGCCCCCTTTTTTGTGCATTCCTGTGGGCGGAGGTTAGTCAAAAAACTGTTTTAGTGACGTCATTAAAGAAGGAAGTAGAGGGATGTAGTCCAAACTGGCCGTTCGATGTAGGCGACTTCTGTGAAATAAAATATCTCGCTTGGCATTGAACTTTGAGCTTTAAAATTTTACAGATTTTATTTATACTCTAACTAACTACTAACCACACTAACTAAAGTTTGAAACATGGGATCACGAAGAACGGGACCTTTAAAAAAATTAAAAACTATTAATTATTCCAAAACCTTCGACCAGTAGTGTATGTAAACTGCATTTAATGAATTTGTGGGGCGTACTTGATAGCCGACCAGCTCCAGAAAGCAAAACTTTGGGGGAAGCCACATCTTGTATGAGCTTTGAAGAACCATGCTCTTGAAACATGTCACATTCATCATCCTCTGCAAAGAGAGATGCCTTCATAATCTGTGTGGAACACAAATCAAATGTTACTAAAATGACAGAATGTGACATATTTGCAATCGATAACTCAACTACATGCACGCTACCTGTAAGGTATGAGGGTTGATGCCCATCGAGGAAGCAATCTGGCTGGATGCGGACATGGGCTCATGCTCGGCAGGAGTCTCAGATCTCAGCTTGTGCTCCTCCACAGAAGTTCTCTCTCCATCCTCCTCTCCCAAAACACTGTCCGCTGGGTGCTCTTGAGTAATGTCAGCCATGTCACTGTCCAACTCCGACACCCGGCTGAGCAGCTCAAGTACTGCAGTACTCTACACATATGCACACAAAGAGTTCAAGTCAAGTCTTTGTTCTTGATCTGAGTGCAGAGTACAGTTCTGTAACATCTTTAAACTGATGCCGACACCCCGTTAACTTTACATAAATTTTTACCAAATTATTTAGCAGGCATCGAGGATGTAGTTGCTGCCTAATCAAAAGCTGCTATGAAAGCATTATATACCCATTAAACGTCCTGACACAAACATTTTATCTTTGTTGTACTTTTATTTGTCAATGAAATACATGACAAAAATCAAAACAAATTCACACACTTTCTTTCATACATTTTTTCCACTGCTATACTTCAAAATAAAACAATCTGAAAGCTCACAAGCTCATCTGTAGAAAATCTCAGATCAGACACACTTTTAATCATTGCATGTAATGTTACTCAAATCACCTGTTAAAAATAAATCTCAAATATAGCTGGTCAAGCAAATCTTTGCTCGTGTTCTACAAATATCATAACATACAAATATACTTTATATTATGGCAAAGATAAAAGAAACCAAGTATAATTTAATACACTATTAATAATACTTGGCTGCATCATATTCCACTCAAAACAATCAGAATCACCCTTTTTCATTTTTAAAAGTAAAACTTTCATTCAAGCATGTAACAATACATTTTTCACTGAAAATGACAGATCTAGTCTTTACACTCTAAGCACCTGCTAATTGCAACTGCTTAGGAGAAGAGTCAGCTTTACAAACTATAAATATTACATAAAAGGCAACTCCCTTTGTTATATGAACTTGCTTTGTAAACTTATATTTAAAATGTGTGCACAGCATTTCAATAATCTCAGATGTCTTTGCATCACAGCTGAAAAGCATTTGAACCACTAAAACTGTTTGCTCTCTCCCCGCTGCTAGTGTAGATCTGGACTGTGGGGGACACAGCAGGTATGAGTGAACTTGAGTGGCCCCCGGAGACCAATGTGTGTCAGACTCAGTGCGTTCCTCAGTCTACCTGAGCCTGTGGCGCCATCTGCTGCTGGGTCAGTGGAAGCTGTGGGATCCCAGGAGGAACCCCCGTCTTCAGCTTCTTCAGGTCCAGCTTGGCCGGGGGGACTTCCTCTTCTTCATCAGAATCCTGCAGGCCATACTTTGAGAAGTGGGCCACCTGTAGAGGAGATTTCAGTTACATTCTCAATTTATTATACATGACAACAGATAACTGTAATACAGGACTGGTCAGAAAATAAAATGACGCAAAATGGAGCACTTTGTGAAGGCGCTCATACCTCAAAGACCCAGGAGCCAGTTTCGGGTCGGTACTCCAAGAAGCGGGCGCCTTGTTTGCGCGATGCTGCCTCGAGACGGCCCTCGTAGTTCATCTCTGTCAGCCTCTCTAGACTCTTGATCTGACAGCACGTTGTCTTGTCATTGGGCCACACACCATCTAGAGTCACTTCAGCACGTCTGCGTGATACAGGAAACAAAGTTATGTTGAACCTATAGGGAAAAGCGTTGTTTCAGCAGCAGAGACTGAAGTGGTTAAGAATGCAAAACCGATCCATGCAGATTCAGATCCTGATGCTCATTTTTTCCTCCAAGGAGCACATGAAAATTTTTGGAGGGTGATAAATATATCAAATAATGTTTTTCTTTTAATAAACGGGATACTAAAAGACATTTACATTCAAAAATGTTTTTTTTAGTTGAATACCAAAAGTACACTAGGCTTTTAATTATTGCTGCTTCAAATTGTATTTAATAATTATGTAATTATTTATAGGCCTGCATAAGAAATCTATTGGCATAAATGCAGTTTTCATTGATTGGGAGCTGTTCTGAAACCGTGAGCCCATAGAATGTGCAACAGCACCATGTTTTTATTTTGAAACAAGCAGCGCTAATATTTATTTAATAAAATCATAGCCTTTTGAAGTTTAATAAATTACATTAAGCTGTATTCATGATTCCCGTTTCTCCATTCCTAAATTTAAGACCACTTAAACTGATAATTAAGACGTTTTTTCTGACATTTAAGACTTGACATTAAATTTCAAGTTACACTGCTCTTAAAATATGGCTTAAGAAAAAAAAAAAAAAAAAAAAAAAAAAACAATAATGTGATCATTTATTATTATTATTATTAATAAAATAATAATAATAATAATAATAATAAAATTATTATTATTATTATTATTATTATTTCAATCTGATTTGATATTGTAATTTGTGACATTGTGATACAACTTCTGGATTGTAATGAGTGCTGTAATTCTATGTAATAACATCCTGCCCAGGGACTACAGATGCAAATTAGCTGTTTAGCCAACTCTGACAACATTTATGCTGTGCATGGTCCCTGTTAAATAAATTAACTAAACTAAACGCATACAGCATGCTCCAAAACACAGTTTGAACATGTCTCTTAAATCACAAATGTGAGTGAAACAATTGCAATGTTGAGCCCTAAGATTACCTGTTTAGCCCTTCTCCAACAGGAGGCTTGTCTTTGTCATCCGGGTACACGATTATCTCCTTACGCCTGAAGTGCACAACCTCATCCAGGTTCATGTTGGTAAGATTCACCTCACCAGAGAAGAAAACTGACCCATAGCCTGCAAAAAAACAAAAACAAAACACATTATGTTACGCTCCACTGGTGGGCTACTTAGAATATCACATAGGTGTGATTGGCAAAGGACAAAAAAGCAGGAAACTATACGGTGCACTTACCATGGGGGCGGGGCTTTGTTATGGGGAGGGGCTTGTTGAGGGGCGTGGCTTGCTTTTGTACAGTTTTTTTATGATAAAGTTATGTAAAATAACTGCTCAGTGCTGCAAAACAGACAACTCTGCTAATGCTAACTTAATTCTATATAAACTATTAGGGGTGTGACGAGACAGGTATCTCAAAAGACGAG
Organism: Megalobrama amblycephala; assembly: GCF_018812025.1. Taxonomy (NCBI): domain Eukaryota; kingdom Metazoa; phylum Chordata; class Actinopteri; order Cypriniformes; family Xenocyprididae; genus Megalobrama; species Megalobrama amblycephala. Next base: position 19,105,403 of record NC_063061.1, on the reverse strand, counting down.
ACTCGAGATTGAGTTCACGAGACGAGACAAGATGGTGAAATGCACGACTAGAAAAAATATTCTGCAGGTGTATTTGAAATGTTTTAACTAATCATCTTGTAATGAATGTCATTTCAGTTCTACTTTCCAAGTATGAATTATCATATGCAGTAAAAGACAACAATACTCAAGCACTGTAAAAGGTTTTGCCACTAACTCAACTGACTGACTTCTCTCCTGTATGATTTCAGTCTCTTCAGACATTACTGTACATGATTTATGAGCTTCTACAACTTTTGACCTCCTAACTGAACTCCTTTCCACAAACTGATCATAGAAATAAAACAGTATAAATTAAAATGGTAACACTTTACAATAAGGTCTCATTTATTAACATTAATGTATTAACCAACATCAACTAACAATGAGCAATATATGTGCTACAGTATTTATTAATCTAACATGTTAATGTTAGTTAATAAAAATGGTCATTCATTGTTAGTTCATAGTTTACAGTGCATTAACTAATGTTAACAAATGAAACATTATTGTTTGTGCTTAATAAGATTAAGAGAAAACTGTTATTCATTTTTATGATAACACTTTACAATAAATGCAACCATAACTGCACTCTCTCAATATTCAAAGTGCAAATAAGACCAAATTTTTCTTTGATACAGAGCTAAGAGATGGTTACAACTACACTGCCCAGCCTAAAATAGCTTTCATATTGAGAGATATCTGTATTCATCAGGGAGCCGCTTTCAAGATGCGGGTATTTAAATCTCGTTTGAATGCGCGCTCGTGTTTACTTTCACTTTCGTGATCGCTCGTACTCTGTAAATATGGAGCGGTGGCAACCGTTATCCAACTGAATTAAATGTTTGTTTTTTTTATTTAAATACAAAGAAAAACGACAGGAGAGGCATAATGTAAACGTAGGTGGCATATTCTTTCCTAATCATCCTAACACTCTGTCATGGCAACATCACGAGACTACTTTTCCGCCTCGACGAGAAATCTCTTCACATTTTAGTCTCGCTCGTCACACCCCTATAAACTATATAACAGCATAGGCCTATTAGTTAATAGCCTAAACTGGACGGAGACACGGAGCGCCCTGTAACTCACTGACCCGCCTGCGTTCACAATTCACACGGTGCAGATGGGAAGGAGAACGGCTGACTACACAGTTCATGGGAATAAATTGTGTATTTCCCTCACAATTGTCACAAAATCTCACTAGTCTGTACACTGTCTGTCTGGTCTCTCTGCGCGTTGCTTTGCGAGATCATGCGGCGCGATTTTTTTTCCTCACTGCTGCACGAGTCTGCGTGAGAATATGGGGGTGTGGCGTCAGAGCGTGAGAATTGGGTGAGTTTAGCTGAATGCGTGAGAGTTGGCAGCCTTGCCGTTACTTTGCTAAATTAGCACAGAATCGTTTAACATTAATGTTATGGAATCATGACAAAAATGATCAATAGATTGGTTAAATTTTACTAGACCTGCATATAAAAATGAAAGACAATATGGATTTGCTTATCTGAATCATCCGTGTTCACTGAAGCTGTTCACGTGAGTAGATGGTTGGGCGCGGTTGGGTGTGTGCGCATTCATAACAGTGCGCGTACACTTTGAACTTCAATCGTGACAAATGATTGGACTACTTGCGGAGTGACATGACGACATGAATCAGAGGCACAAAAAACGTTGACAGCGGTGAGCGGTCATTATGTTTACCAATACTCGACCCATCGCAACCGCCGCAACCCTGACCCCCCACCCCCCCATTTTTTTTTTTTTTTTTTTTTTTTTTTTTTTTTTTTTGCATGATTTACGAGACCATCATTTTCAGGTCGGAAAATCCGGATTTCTGGATTTTTCCGGAAGAATCACACCCCTGATATCATTTGTTCCTTTGCATGGTGATGCTTCAGTTTTACCTTTCCTGCCAACAGTGAAGTTCTCCACAATACACTCCCCATTTTCATTCAACATCTTCCCCAGCTCTTCCATGGATGGGATGGTGTAGTAGCCTACACGGCCAAGAACTATACCTGAAAGAGGTCAGAATAAGATAGCTTAGAATAAGATTTCTAGACCATCAAACACAGTGTATGTTTTAAGGAAAGTCGACAGAGACAAGCGTACCAGCTGGGTGAGGAGGTTTCTGAGCCTCCAGCTCCTCATCTCTTTCCTCCTGAATGGAATCCTCAGCCAGAGAAATGTCCTCACTGCTGGCCTCCAAGCCATTGCGATGACTGCCAGTTCCCCGCATGTTGAACTCCGAGATGGTGTCCTGTAGCAAGGGGCTCGGCTGGGTGTGTGGAATGGGTCTGGTGATCGGGTTGGTGTAGAACTTGGAGACCTCTAGGTCATCCTCCCCACTTCTCTCCACACCAACTTCTCTGGTTTCTCCTTCATCCATACTCAGACTGAAGTGTGACAGGAAAACATTATAAATTTGAGGTTGCATCTTTACTGACTGCAAAAATATTACTTCACATCAATGGTTGAGAACTAGTTTCAACTTACCTGAGCCCATTTTGTGGGTACTCTGAAGGGGAGGCCAAGTCATCAACCTCTCTGTTCCCAGAGTTGTTATACAGACTGCTGTTATTCAGATTCTTCAACACAAGCTTCTTTATGCTCTTCCTAAAACAAAGAATGCATGCAGACAGGAACACATCAGTTAGTGCACTACATGAGCAATAAGTGTAGCTACAGTTATGACGTCAGGCTCTTACCTAGGCATGAAAGCTCCATTGTTAAGAGAGGGTTCATCATCATCAAGTCCATCGAAGAGCTGAGATTTGGATGAGCCAGAGGAGGAGAGAGCTTTGGGACGCACACGGGTGGCAGGACGAGGGGTCAGTTTGTATTGAGTAGGGGTAGTCAGGGCTTTCTGGGCAGCTGGATTTGTGGGCTTGAGACGCTAATGAGAGAGAAGATGTTAGCAGTGCATTTCTTGTTTTATTTAGTATTTTTTATTTTCATTTAATAAGAAATTATTCTTTTATTTTATAGGCATATTGATATATAATCACATATTTTGGCCAAATTGTGCAGCCCTACAAACAAGAAAACTGATTTTTTTTTTTTTTTTTTAAATCATTAAAATATTTTTTTATCTTAAAAATCACAAATCTGTAAAAATCAAACCTCTTCCTTCTTTTTGGGATCCGACAGTGGGTTTCTGAAGAGGGGTGAGTCTCCAAATGGAGAGTAGGCCAATGCGTTAATCTGCTGCTGGAGGACGGCCTGCTGAGCGGCTGCTGCACTGGGATCAGTCAGAGCTGTGAACAAAACACGGTATGCTAGTTAATTATTTAACAAAACCTTAAAGAAATCAACCTCACATTACTTAACTTATCAACATGATCTAAACCAGTTCTGGGAATAAAATCATTTATGAAGCATTTGCACTGACCCACAGGTTGTTGAGGAGCACCAAAATTCAGAGTGTTGGCTCCGGTGTTGAAGCCTCCAGTTCCGAAGGTGCCCACTGACCCCAGAGTGGAGCCCAGCTTGTTCTGGTTGTTCCCAAACAATGATGTCTGGCCAGTTCCTACAGCTGAAAATACAGATAAATACTTAGAAGGCATGTTTTAATTCTCTAAGTAACAAATGAACAAAAAAATAAAAAAATAAATAAAAATAGCACCCTAAAATGTACCTCCTCCGAAGCCAGTTCCCAATCCTGTTCCCAGTCCTGTCGTAGCAGTTTTGTTCCCAAAAAGACCCCCACCTGTACCAGTTGCACCAAAACCTTCGAAAAATTAAAAACATTAACATTAAATATCTAGATCAAATTTAGGTGTGCAGTGGTGAAATGATGCCCCATCACTTTCACAACCAAAATTTGATTGCAGCAAATACTAAGTACTAAGCAGGTATTAAGACTCACCAAAGGTTGAAGTGTTCGTGTTAGTCCCTAGAGTGAGTGTAGGCTTATTTGCAAACAGACCAGTGCCTGTGCCAAAGGAGGGTGCGCTAGTGGTGGTGGTGCCAAATCCAGCAGGCTTATTACCAAAAAGATTCTGTGAAATAAAGACACAAGTTAATCATTCTGAAAAAAAGGCAACAATTGTAACTTATATTTGAACATGGTGAAAATCTGAAAATTGACTTTTGAAAAAAAAAAAAAAAAAAAAAAATAGAGTAAATAAAAAAAAGAGCTAATTGTAGCCTCTTCAAAAATCACCTGTGTACCCACATTCCCAAAGCCGGTGTTAGGTTGACCGAAAATTCCTGTGCCAAAGCCTGTGGCGGTACTTGTGTTAGTGTTTCCAAAAAGTCCTCCGGCCTGAGAGGCAGCCGTGTTGCCAAACAGCCCCTGCTTAGAAATGAAATTATTGAATTAAACACTAGAATTAACCTGATTTTACATTAAGAAGATCAGTTTAGTAAATCAGTGCAGACATTTAGTACACCTGCTGGAACTCACCATGCTGCTGGTATTGGGCTGGCCCATGGTATTGGTGTTGCCGAAAGAGAAAGTGTTGTTTTGGGTGGTGGTGGCTGAGCCGAATGGTTTGAAGAGACTGGAAGCTTGCTGCGGTGGCTGGCCAAACAAATTTCCTGTGGTTGTCCCAAATGCCCCAGTGCCTGTAATGCAAACAGTTAACACATATATTCAAGACACACACACAAACAGAAAAAAAAAAACTAAAACAATTCTTAAGATACAACCACTTACTCGTGCCAAATGAGGTCTTGTTCTGGCCGAAGTTGAAGCCAGTGTTTGGAGCTGATGAGCCAAAGAGTCCAGTGCCAGTACTGGGAGTAGCTGCGGCTGTCGGTCCAAAGAGACCACCGGTGCCAGCTGCCATGGGATTGGAAGGACCCTTCCTTCCAGCCTGATAATCCTCAAACCTCAATTCCTTAGATGAAGGAAAGAAAGCTATAGATATTTTATCATGGTTCCAAATCCTCTAAACTCTAGACAGCAGGCATGTTACACATTTTTGATCACTGCAGACAATTTCTTTAGTAGATCGCCACGTACTTGTACAACCATCACAAAGTGAGAATCCATCTTACCTCTAAGGATTTGTTCTCGTATTCCTTCATTGCAGTGATGCACTGGTGTTTGGTGTTAATGCTGGTTGTCACACCACCTTTTACCATTGTGTCACTACCAGTTGGTGGCTGTAAAAAAACAACAACAACAAAAAAAAAAAAACACTTTGGTTAATAAAGAGCATCCATGAAGAAAACAAAAAATACATAAGTGTAATCACGTCTAAACCAACATTGAATTTGATTGTTGTGCCAGGTGGTGCAGCAGTGAAACTTGATGACCCAAACAAAGAGCCTGACGTTCCTCCAAAAGGGTTGGATGTCGTGTTGGTTGTCCCAAACAATCCACCGCTACTAGTGCTGGTACCAAAAGCTGCAAAGCAATTAAAAAAAAAATTATATATATTTAGGTCCATTGATTCAGAGCTATTCTTTTAATCCAAGACAAGTCTACAACAAATCAAAACATTTTTCTACGCAGACTTTCTGCAGGAAACTTACTGCCAAAAGTTGCTGGTTTGTTGGCACCAAAGGCATTGTTCTGCTGGGAAAACAGTCCTCCACCTCCGGTGTTGGTGCTTCCAAAAAGGCTGTTTGATGTGCCACTAGTGGCACCAAACCCAAACCCAGTACTGGTGGAGGAGGTGACAGGCTGACTGAAAGTGCTCGAGCCAAAGAGACCACCTGAGGACAAACACAAATATTTCAAGACAAATGACACTGTTGACCAAATACAATCTTCTTATGGGAATGCTCATCTTATGTGGTAGCACATCAGTGATTCCCTTTAAGTCTTCCCTCCAAACTATCTCAAATCAGTTATTCTCATACAAGTCTTCACAGCATGTCACCACTTGACTCACGGCAAACTCACTTCTAAGATGATTCACTCAACAGCAAACACTTGTTTTGTTTCATTACAGCTCAAGTCACCACTCATCTATGTAATCACGCTCTATTTAGCAAAAGACTAACATTCAAAGTAAATTATTCTTGTCTTCTCAACCTGCAGTGCTCAAATCAGTGGGAACAGGTCTTGTAACACACCAGTGAGTTCATGCAGTTTGGCTATGCATTGACACCAAATAAATGAATGCATAAATCTCAGATGCGTCTCAAATACAAGCAAGTACCCAATCAATAAAAAGTTATTTATATATTTCAAATTTACTCAACTTAATTCAGTCCTGAAGTGATTCATTCTTTGAGTAACTAAAAAAATTCTGCACACATCTATAGCTACAGAAAACAGCATTACCAGGCTTGTTCTGGGTGGCCCCGAATAGTCCTCCTGTGTTGTTTGTCGCACCAAATGCTGAAGATCCAAAGCCCCCTGCTGCTCCAAAACCAGTATCTGATGACATAGGAAGCAAAATATTCTTACTTTGTCTCTGTACAGTATTAATTCTTGGTTCTCTCATTATTCTACACATAAAATACTTTAGCACACATATTAACTTACTTTGTTGCCCAAATGTTGATGAAGTCCCAAATGCTCCTGTCCCTCCCCCAAAGGGAGCACCAAAAGACTTGTTGAACATCTTGCACTGCTATAGAGCCTGCATATGTCTACACAAAAGAGAAGTGCTTTCAGTTCTATAATAGCCAAATACACTTCAGCTGTTTTACTTACCATCAACCTATTCAAAATAACTGAATGTTTGTGTTGTTGTCTCAACATTGTTTTGTTCACTACCATGTTGAGTGTTGACTTTAGACCTTAGACTTTATTTCAGTCATTGTAATATTGGTGACAAAGTCATAGGAAATCAGTTTATTTCCATAAATATCAGAATTTCATATTTTTGGCCATTCAAATATCAGCAAATGCACCAATATTTCTGCCCAGTTAAAATTAAACTAAAATAAAATTTAGGTGTTTTTATTACATGAGTGTGAACTCCATATTCTCATATTCTCACTATATAAGCAAGTAAGTCTGAATGATGCATCAAATATGATACTAAAACATATGCAAACGTTACACTTTTTAACATAAAAGAATTAGATTTACATGCTACTACTTTTCATTTTCCCAACTTATTCTTTATATTTACTATCTTATTATTGAAAACATCAAGCCAGCATTTATTTTATTTTTATATATAATAAAAAGGTGTGTGTGTGTGTGTGTGTGTGTGTGTGTATATATATAAAATTTAAATAAACAACCACAAAGACTAACTGGACATAGCAAGTATTTAAATGAATACTGCCTTTGCATAGTTCACATTTTCATACAGTCCAAACATCTACACAAAAAACAAATGAGCTTTCACAAGAAATCTAACCACACGAGAAAACAGGTTGATAATCTGGTTAAGTAGACAAAAATGTGAGAGCACACATATAAATTTTCCAAAATGTCGCATATGATGTGCCGTGAAGAAACAGGTGACATGTTTCAGGTAAGTTGTCATGTCTGTTATTGTTCACGTTAGATTGGACGTCTATTAGCAACGTTGGGCGCCAGAAATTTCATGTCCAAGTGGTTTTACGGCCTGTGAGAATGTGTTATTAGATTTTCTTTATGGTTTAGGGATTGATATGACATTACATAACGTTAAATATTTTGGTTTGTGCCGGAATAAACCTGAGCAAACCAGTCTGTACAAACAAGTGCGAACCAACGCAGCTAGGAGTGGAAAAAAAGAGAAAGTTAGCCGTCATGTGCTTACATTAAAGTTTCTATTTCAAATACATTTCTTTAAAGCTTCAACGAGCTGCTATCAATCGATTTAAAATATAACATTTTCAAAAATCTTTCGATGTATTTAATCCCCGCATGCAGATATACGAATACAATACGCAAAGTTTCTACTTTCAAATTCACATGGCTCGCTACAAATGCTAACGTGCTAGCAATCGGGTTTAAAACGCAATTTATCGAACAAACAGAAATAATCAGTCTTACCGTTTATTCAAACGTCCAGCGAAGAGTTCCTCGGTCGAAAGACTCGATATTAATAGCAAACGTGAATCCGGTGTTGTCAGTTTTGAACATCAACTTGCTGACTTTCCGTCTCTGCTCAGTGTTGATGGAGGGAAACAACGTAGCTAGCTAACCGATAGCAATCCGCGTCATATTTAGACCTCATGCGTCATCACGCATCACGTGATAATGTCCTTCTCTTCGGCTTTTTCTTGTGTAATAATATACGTACATAGCGGATGTTTTTATATAAATGTCGAGAAAGTTGAAAGTTGAAGAGAAAGTTGTTGTTACTCCTATATCATAAATTGCAAGACTTTGAACATAAAGCCAATGTCTGACCTGGAAACCTATAAACATGTCCTTTGGACATTTGGAAAGTGTCAATTTGGTCAATTTACAGGTTGTTTAAAATAAGCAATCTAGCTGCTCTACAGTGTCTCTATATGTGGTTTGTGTGTGTGTGTGTGTGTGTGTGTGTGTGTGTGTTAAAGAATCATACATTTGGAGTCATGCTTATATTTTGCTATATCTACCAATGCTAAAGTCACCATGAAATCACATTTCATAGAATATTGCAGTATTTATTATAAATAATTTATCCGTGCACCTTATTATTAATTTGTGTATAAAAAGTAATTTCTTCTCGAGTTCTCCTCTGATGACCTGTTTACTGGCACAAGGGTGGGACAGCCTGTCACTCACATGAAAATCAAGTCCAGCCTTACGAACATGATATTTGAGGAACGAGTTCAAGTTTTTAAGTGAATCCAGTAGTTGGCAGAAATGAGCAGGTCGCGCGGAGTGTTCAATAACAGAAGAACAGGAAGAACTACGTCATTGAGCGACTCGTATATATATCACGAGGCGCACGAGGGTTAGCTCTTTCTCTTCTGAAGTGGCAAATCGACAAATATGTGTTCAGTGAAGTTTCGATAAAATATACGACTGATTTATGGTAAGACACAATGTACCCAGTTTCACAATAATAATTTTCTTCCGTACTGTGTTGTGATGAAATCTAAACTGAAAATAGCTGGAATTACCGTCAGATGGTTCAGTGGTGATGATCGGTTTTCTGAGCACACTAAATGTGGACTAAGTACTTATCACATGTATGATCCGTTCCTTAACAGCCTGTATGTCTTTTCAGATCTTTTTCGGGGGCTTCACAAATCTATGGTGAGTTCTGCAGGAAAGCTGTTATTTAGATACTGCCCGAGGTCATTACTATGATGAAACCTAAACTGATTATAGCTGGAATTACCGTCAGATTTATCAGTGGTGATTATTGGTTTTCTGAGCACACTAAATGTGGACTGGGTACTTACCCACATGTGTGACCTGTTCCTTAACAATCTGTCTGTCTTTTCAGATCTCTTAGGAGGGCTTCACATGGTGAGTTCTGCAGGAATGCGGTTACTTTTAAATGCTGGCCGAGTTCATTATGATGAAACCTAAACTGATTATAGCTGGAATTACCGTCAGATTGATCAGTGGTGATTTAAGGTTTTCTGACATGAAACCAAACGTGTTTAGCTTTTGTGAAAAATGGCCTGCAAATGATGTAAATCTTTGTTTTTTGCCCACCAGATTTCAAACGAAGGGGATTGAGATGACTTCAACTTTGGACTTTCAGCTGATTTTTTTTTTTTTTTTTTTTTTGTGAATTTAATATTTGTATGTTTTGTATTATTGTAACTTGAAAATCTCAAAACCCAATAAAAGTTGTTTATTCACATTGTGTTCTATTTTCTTTTGATTTATTAAAAGCCTCAAGCAATTCCAAAACCTTGAGCACAAAAAAAACCTTTATTGTGCATAACGACAACTGGGGGTCATTTTACACGATGTACTAAAAACGGAAATTATTTTCTTTAGCATACAGATGACGTGGTTGTCAAAACTAAACCCCGTTCACGCAGAGCCACGAAAACAAAGCTGTAATATGCATGCCAGGTCAGTAGTTGGCGAGGTCACTTTGTAAAAGGAAATGATGCACCTATAGATGGAACACGTAAGACGCGTGAGCATGACGTCACAGTTTTCACAAATTTGTGTTTATGAATCTGACAATAACTATCATTTTCACATGCATTTTGAAACCCGTTTTCAAAAGTTTGCTTTGTCAGGCCCCCCAAAACGCCATTGTCATAAAGCGGCAAAAAGGTTTTAGTTAATGTGTAATTGTCACTAAAAAGCTTTACCAAAATGAGTACCATGTGGGTTTATTTTATTAACACAGATGGACAATTATACACTTTAAAGTGAACCCCCCCCAAAAAAAAAACAAACGCACCAAATAAGCTCCATTCTCCTTATGTTCATAAACACTGAAGTATTTAAATTATTTGCCTTTAACAAACCCAATTTCCTGTTTCAAAAAGGGAACAATGTCCTTTAAACTGAGATATAATGGTCAATCCATTTACTAGTCTTCATCTTTTTCAATGTAGGGCTTCACAGCAAAACGAGCAATTTGCCTGGCCAAGTATCTTTCTCTGGCTGAATTTACAGTCTGGTCACTGCTGCGTTTTGCAAATTTACTGGGTTCCTGTTTTGCATCACTTTGATCTTCAGTTTCCATAACCTTTTCTTCTTCTTTAGCATCATCAGTTTTCCCCTCACTAATTTTTTCATCATCCCCGATTTTCGTTTTGGTGTCCATTTTCTGGCTTTCTTTGTCCCTCTGATCTTGCTCTTCTTTGCGGTCCCGTTCTCTGTCCTTCGGGCTGCTGTCTCTTCTGTCTCGATCTTGCTCTCCTTTCCGCTCCCGTTCTCTGTCTTTTGGGCTGCTGTTTCTTCTGTCCCTCTTACCATGTCTGTCATCTCTGTGCCTTTCCCTCCTGTCTCGGCTTCTGTCCTCTTCTCTGTCCCTGTCTCGTTCCCTCTCTCTTCTGCGGTCCCTGTCCTCCTTTCTATGACTGTGCTTGTCCTCTCTTTCTCTGTCTCTCGTCCTTTCTCTCTCCTTTGCCCTATCCCCATCTCTATATTTGTGACTCCTTTCTTTAACCTCTTTCCTTTCCCAGTCTTGCTCATCACCACTGTCTGAATGAGGGGATTTTTGTCTGTAGTGCCGTTTTGAGTGGTTGCCGCTTGTGGTGGCTTTATTGAACGTTGCTCTGTTATCGCTCTGGTCCTCATCACTGTGGGATTCAGCCTCGCTTTCTCTTAGATTCGGTGCAGGCTCTGGGGTCGGTGGCTTTTCTGCTGCTGCAGAGCTTGTAGCTTTGTCCTCTCTAAAATAAGTTCAAGTTGATGATTAATAATTTAATTAGAGCTTTAAGAGTTACTCAAACTTTCAAATAGTCAAAAAGTAACAAAGAATAAAAGAGCAATTAAAGGGATAGTTCACCCAAAAATGAAAATTGTCATCATTTACTCACTTTGTATTCAAGAAATTCATTTACTCACTTTGTATTCAAGAAATTCATACAGGTTTGGTGAACTATCCCTTTAATCTTTTCAGATATAAATTGATGCAGTTTGAACTGAACACTTTTCATGTCTCATACTGCATGAATTTAAATGAAATTAAAGGTTTATTTATGTTTCATCAACATAACAGTTAATGACCTAAATGACAGGTCCAGTCAGGTTCTGCTGTACAGAAAAATTCAAAAATTTATTATTTTATAAAATAATATATAACGATATTTACAACATACTTTTATCAAAAAAAGCTATTTTTATGAAAGCTTTTATTTACATTTTAAAAAAATAATATAATTACAATTTGTTTGTTTTTTAATGTTAAGCATGTTGCAAGTTTTGCAAGGGGTTTGTAAACTTATGAGCAGAACTGTACAGAAAGACCATTTACCTGTAACAATTTAATGTTAACCTGGGGTAGGTAATTGTGAATTTATGCACTTTATACTTGAAGTTCCTGCTTGTTTTGCAGTTATCTATGATAAACGAATCCACTTTATTTGTAATGTAAGAGCAGGCGCAGCCATTTTGAACTTTTTTTTTTTTTTTTTTTTTTTTTTTTTTTTTAAATCTGCAAGGATTCTGGTCTCAAAAAAACAGAATCACAAACACTGGTGTGTAGCACAAAAAAATAAATATCTTGCTTCCGCATTGCAAGATAAGGTGGATATGCCTCACCTTTGAGCACTACGATCAGGAACTGCCTCTTCTCCGACTGTCTGATTGAGAAGATGTCTATAAAATCCACTGAGATCCTTCTGCTTCTTGACATCCAGTGCAGCTGAAAATGATAAAGAAAACTATTATGTATGTCCATTTTAATACTCTTAAAGGGTTAGTTCAATCAAAAATGAAAATTCTGTCATTATTTACTCACCCTCATGTCGTTCTAAACCTGTAAGACTTTCGTTCTTCTTCAGAACACAAATGAAGATCTTTTTGATGAAATCCGAGAGCTTTCTGTCCCTCCATAGACAGCTACGCAACTGGAACTTTGACGCTTCAAAAAGTTCATAAAGAGTTCGCAAAAAAAACTAATCTATATGAATTGAGCAGTTTAGTCCAAATTTTCTGAAGAGACTCGATTGCTTTATATGATGAACAGACTGAATTTAGGCTTATATTCACATATGAACATTGATCAGCGAACAAAAAAAGAGAAGCTCACCCAAACCTGCTTGACCCGCGAGAACAAACCTGTTGCAGTAGCTCAAACGTGCTGTGTAACACAACAATGAACCTCATTGGTTCTCGTAGGGCTGGGCGATATGACTTAAAAAAAAAATCTCCGATTTTTTCACACCAAACCCGATTTTCGATTTTAATCGATTTTTTTTTTTTTCTATTTAAAAACAAACAACAACCGACAAAGAAATTGCTCAAAACAAATGTACTCTTTATTTTGTTCAGATTTTCGCTTATGCAGTTTATGATGACCACAAACATTACTTGTTCATCCTTCTGAGATTGTCCCCATTGTAAAACCGATCGTTTAAAAATATAGTAAATTCATCATTTGATAGAAAACACTTATTTAAAAATAAAAAAGACAATATTACCACTTTAACCAGCAGGTGGCGGCAAAGTAGCATGTATTTGCGCATTTGTGAGCCATTTCCTCTAATCGTTTTTCACTTTGTTTTTGACTAAATGTTAAACATTATAAAGTAACTAGGTTTACAAATATATTTTGTCAATGTGAAGTATGAAATACTTACAAAACTTAAGAAAAACAATAACTTTTATGGTGAATTAATTAAACAGGAAGTGATACCGCACTTTTACCTTGTAATCACAGCAGCTGTCAGTCAATGCAGCGCAAGATCAATGATTTCAGCACTCTTATAAAAACACACATTTTATTAAATGAATCTAACTAAAGTGTACAATAAATATTTAATTTTTGAAGCTTTTTTTTTTTCACATAAAAGTGTGAAAACTGATGGTCGAATTGAATTTAGCCGAGGAGGAACACTGAGGTACGTCCTTATTTATTTATTTTGTATGCGTGTTATGTTTGAATAACTAAATTGATGCTATGCCTATTTAAGTGACTATAATCTGATTATAAACTAAGTATTACACTACTGATGCTCAACACACCAGCAAATGACATCTCACCGGAAGTTTTCGAGCTGGCTTATATTAATGCGGAAGTTCTAAAGAACGCTCCGTGCATATAGTCCATTCCAAACAACGGATGAAACGGTGCCTTTCTTTGGAAGGAGCTCTGCGCTGTTACCTGCTATGTTGTCTGTGTGCGGCTGACTGTAAGGTAAGCGGGGGGAGGGCGAGCCCACTCTGAACTACGGAAGCCTAAGGGGAGAGCCGGTGGTGGAAGTTAAAGAGAAAACCGATTTTCATTAAAAACAAATCGCCCTTAACGTCAAATTCGAGTTAATCGATAAAATCGATTTATCGCCCAGCCCTAGGTTCTCGCATGTCAAGAAAACCTGCTTGAGCTTCTGTTGACCACAATTGATGTGTGAGTTGATGAATGTTTATGTGAATAAAAGCCGAAATTCAATCTGTTCATTATATAAAGCAATATTTTTTCTTGAGAAAAGTTTGGACTAACTGCTCAATTCATAAGGATTAGTTTTATAATTTCTTTATGAACTTTTTGAAGCGTCAAAGTTTCAGTTCCAAAGGCAGTCTATGGAGGGACAGAAAGCTCTCAGATTTCATCAAAAAGATCTTCATTTGTGTTCCGAAGATGAACAAAAGTATTACGGGTTTGGATTGACATGAGGGTGAATAATTAATCACCAAATTTTCATTTTTCTTTAACAACAATGCATTATACTTCAAGAACTCACCTTCTAACTCTGCTTCTCTCTTCTCTCTCTCCAACTCTTCCTGTCTTTCTTTAAGCTTCTGGCGATAAGCTGAGGTGACAAAGGCCTCTTTATCAGCAAACTTCTCTCCCTCTGCTTCTCTTTCCTTCTGAATTTTCCTCTCATCACGACGTTCTTGTTCCTTCTTCCTCTCCTCCACTGCACGGAGCAGCTGGTTAATATACTTGGGCTGAAAATGTTGAAGTGAACAATTAGCTATCGAACGTGCTACTTTTTAATTATTGCAAAGCATAATACTGTAATATAACAGCTGTACAGACTTAAATTGGTTTAAATTAAAGGTCCATCCACACCAAAAACAATATCTAGAACAATAAATATAAAGTTTTTATCATTCTAATTCTATAAGAATAGGGATGTCCACACTATGACTATAACAATAACAACGAAGAGAATTATATTGCTGGAATCACTTTCAGAACCTTTTTTTCCAGCTAATGAAGGGTGAAAACATTGACAGTCAATCAGAATCCATCCTGCTTTAAAGAGTTTGAGCATTTAAAGTGGCAGACGACAAAGCTGTAATGCATGCTTATAATAAACAGAACAATATCGTCCATTAGTGTGGAAGCTAATATAGTTATAGTTATCATTCTTGGTGTGAATTGGTCTTAAAAAAAATTTATTGAACAAATGAACAAAGCAACTTTTTATTTGTAATAAAATTTTAAAATATACCTTTTTATCTGTGCCACCTAGCAATTTCTTATTGCTTTCCAGTCTCTCTTTCTGAATATCATCATACACGCTGTCATATTCATAGACAGTGCTGTTCTCTTCAAGTGCCTTTTGCATCTCAAGACGGGTCTGAAGTGGGATATATAACAAAAGAACTGTTTTCAACACCATTAACCTCAGAATTATGCAATGGCTGTTGGGATATCTTCCATGCTCACCTGCTTCATCATCTTCTTTTTGACTGCCTCCTTCTGCAAGGTCTCCCCAACAGAGGCCTACAATATAAGAGATTGTTTTATAACAGTGCACTGCTTTAAGTATAGAGAAAGTGATATTCAGATTCATAGAAGCTGTCACCTCATCATCAGAATCATCTCCAAACACAGAGGGGCGTGAGAGAAGGGCAGATTTTGATGCACTCTTCTGGGGCAAAATGAGCCCATACCTTAAATGCACATAAGACAGCATGAATACACTTAATATCCATTATAAGTGATATGGTTAATTAGAATTATAACATATATATATATATATATATATATATATATATATATATATATATATATATATATATATATATATATATATATATAGCTGAAACCAGCCTAAGCTTGTGGGGTTTTGACCAGCTGACAAACCAGCTAAAAGCAGCCAAACACCAGGCTGAGACACCATCCTAAACCAGCTATATATATATATATATATATATATATATATATATATATATATATATAGCTATAGCTAACCAGCGTAGGTTGGTTTTATCTGTTTTTTTCCAGCAGTGGTTGCCAAGCAAAAGCGCTCCCAATTTCATATAAGGACAGTTAGCAACAAAAAGCAATACTATTACATAAAGCGAATTAAAGATTTTAGTAAAATGCAACATATAAATACAATTTATTTATGATTTATAATATGGCTAATGTTATTGTATTCACATGTATTTTGGGGATAGCAGCATTAGCTCAGTGGTTCGGACAATTTTGATTAGCTTATTCTTAGCAAGATACTCAAGATACTTATGTAGACACAACTATCAAAACATCATTATAAACAGTATATTTTTCATATGTCTTGTGTAAGTGGACAAAATAATAAAATAACTGAAAATTAGCATTAAGACACTTACTGTTTACCAGAGAACGCCATCTTGCTTCCAAAACTATCTGGCGTACAGCAGATTCGATCATTTAACATCAATACGACGTTAAAAAAACTAATCAGAATCGAAATGTAATTAATCACAATTATTTTAATAAACAACTATGAATTAATATACCCTCTGAATGATTACAAATTAGTCATACTGATTTCGTTTATGTTGTTATGAAAGTACCGTACATGAATCGAACGACATATCAACTTGACCCATTTCTTTTGGGAACGTCCATAAAACGTTTCACCAATAGAAAGAAAAATATATGGAAACGTGATTATAGTAATATGCAAGGGTTTTAAATGCAGCACCATCAGTAATTTGTTTTAGCCTACCATTTCGCTATCTGCTAAACCTCTAAAAGGAAACTGAATTAATTAATGACAAATTTTGATGTTTGAATATAAACATATAAACATTTGTGGCATATTATTAATACCCTACTTATTATTACAATAATAATAAGTACCCTATAACTTATTATTACAATACATTTAATGCACTTCCATTTTCAAGTTTTTATTGTATGGAAAACTTGAACGATATTGCTGAAACGAAACTGTTAAAGTAGATGCAGAACAGGCTGCCACTAGATGGTGACAATCTCTTTAATATATCTCTAAATCACCAAGCACCACACCCCAGGCAAGTTGCTGTCATTTTACTGTAAAAAGAAAGCACACATTTTATTCCTTTAGCAAACAGAACAGACTGTACTATTACAAATATTTGAATCTTATACGTGTTGGTAATATTTTTCCCTTACTGTATGTCATATAGGCCTTTTGCCAAAAGTTATTATGGTTAAAAGTTAATTGATCCATGTTTTGTATATCTTCTAATCAGTTCTTTATTTATATTATGTGTATAAGCACATTTAGATCCAGAATTAGATTTTTGTCCATTTATTTCTGTTATGTGTATTGTGCACATACCTGATTTGAATGTTTTAAATTATTTAATTATATATGTCGAATGGCATTCTTAATATTGTATCTCAGCATTAACCCAAACTCTGTTACACCTGCCGTAATCCTAATCTCATTTTCTCTACTCTCACTGTTAATGCCATTCAAGTGACTGTAGGTACCAGTGGATTTGGTTGAATGGTCAGAGGCAAATAGAGCAAAACAAGGTATGAGGAAGTTTCCACTAACAGATGAAGTTGTGTGTATCAAATTCTGTGTCGGGTGGCTTCACACTTGTCATGAAGCAAAAAAAAAAAAAAACTGTGTAGCCTACTATCTATTCATCTTTGAGAGTATCACATGGCCCACAAAGAACTGAGCTGCATTTGCTTTGGCATGTGTGAAGCAGCTGTGTGGGAGTAGAGGTTATGAGCAAAAGAAGAGGAAAGTCACAGCTTGTCTGTAAACCCATTTCCTGTCTGCACATCATCTGAGAAAACAGAGATGCTGGTCTCTTTGTGAGTGTGTGTGTGTACACACGCACGTGCGCGCGCGTGTGTGTGTGTGTGTGTGTGTGTGTGTGTGTTGCTGTTGTTGGGTGTATGTATTACTAATGAATTACTATAATTTAATTACAGTGATTTCTAATGTAATTGCATTAAATACTGTATAGATTATAGAACAATTAAGACATTACAGATAAATAGCCAATTAACCATGTTTGATAGGTTTAAAGTAGGGCTGTCAAACGATTAATCACGATTAATCGCATACAAAATAAAAGTTTGTGTTTGCCTAATATATGTGGGTGTACTGTGTATAATTATTATATATATATATATAAATACAAACACATTCATGTATATATTTGAGAAACATTTACAAGTATATATATTTTTTTATATCATTTAAATTATATATAAATAAAAATATTTTGTACATAACATATTTCTCTTAAATATATACATTAGTTTGTGTGTATTTCTATATACATATTAATTACACACAGTACTCACACATATATTATGCAAACTCATACTTTTATTTTGTATGCGATTAATCGTGATTAATCGTTTGACAGCCCTAGTTTAAAGTGATTTTCATTTACCCACCCTCATGTGAGACACAAAAAAGAAGATATTTTGAACAATGTTGGTTGTCAGAGTTTCGGAACCCTTTGACTTCCATTGTATTTTTTGTCCATACACGCAAGTCAATGGGAAATGAAACTGTTTGGTTACCAACATTCTTCATGTTCATACTATATAATTTCACGTTCTACAGAAGCGAGCAATACACGTTTGATGGTGAGTAAATGATGAATGAAACCCACTCTGGACCTTTTAAAAATGCTGTTTTATTCATTATTTCACATGCTTGTTCAGTACACATACAGTTAACCATGGCTTGAGGCCACTGAATCTTGACAGCTGGCGGTTCCGGCGCATGCGCAGAGCAGCCGCAGGGAGGAAGCGCGACAGAGCAGTAGCAACGGACGAGCTGCGGCTGATATCCCTGACACAATTATGTCTGTCTCGCCACCACCAGTTTCTCTCAGGTATCCGTTTACCGGAGCCTGAATGGCGTTGGTAACTGTGCAGCGGTCGCCTACTCCAAGCGCAACATCCAGTCCGTGCGTTTCGGTGAGTGACTCGCATCTTTCTTTTTTCCGACACCTTCCACCGCCTCGGTAGTTTTGGGTTCATTTCCGCTGTTTCCTAAGGTCCGTTTGTCCTCAGACGCTATAGAAACACGCATGCGTGAAATATAGACTCGGAATTACATTGTTGTCCATATGGCTTGTCAAATATCTGGCGAGCGTGCGACATGGGCTGTATCTCAGTTG
This sequence comes from Megalobrama amblycephala, assembly GCF_018812025.1. Taxonomy (NCBI): domain Eukaryota; kingdom Metazoa; phylum Chordata; class Actinopteri; order Cypriniformes; family Xenocyprididae; genus Megalobrama; species Megalobrama amblycephala. The sequence continues at coordinate 19,086,592 of NC_063061.1, read as the reverse complement.
TTGAGATTTTCTGCAAAATCTACCGGTTGTTTGCAGCGGCATGTCACAGACAGGAAGTGTTTCATAATTGCTGAAATGACTCAAAGCCTCTTTTTGACAATGTATCAAATAGTTATATTCAAATACAAATTTGACTATGACAATGTGATTCAAACGAAAGTCTTGTTGGAACCAGGAAGTAAACGGCTGCCCCCTTAAAAACTGAGCCAGTCATAGTAAACTGGCTGTCTGTAGGGTAGTGAAAATGTGAGAATATAAACGTCCAAAACTAGACTGAATAGCAGGAGGCAGCATTTTTGTTAAATATAACATAAAGCATGACGTAATGTAAATGACCCAATATAATGTAATGTAAATGACCCAATATTTGTTAATCCCCTTGTCAGGGACCCCTTCACAATAGAATCAGCTATATATTTTAATGTATAATAACCATTTAAACTGCCAAAGTAATATATTAAAGCATGCCCTCTACCCATTAATTAGATAAAACTGAAGAGAAATATTTTCAGAATTATTTGTGCAGCTCTTTTCAAAATAAATATGATTTCAAGGAGAAACTTAACAACACAAACTATTCTTGAACTATTTAACTGTTATTATTGTTTCCCACCAGTCTTTAGACAGCAGAATGAATATTATAAAGTTCAATAATAATATTGTGTTACATGCAATACAATTGTTACAAGAAAATAATTTTTTTGTTTCAAATTTACCTAACACCACCTGCAGCCTCTATGGGTCCTTAGACTCCTGTTTGAAATCACTTGACCTGGAGGAATGTAAATTTGTATGTAAAGATAAAGGCCAAGACCTATGATGAAGCAATTCGTTTTTACCACTACAGAGTCATATGATATTTCACAGTTTATTTAGTTGCTAAAACTGCAGCCATGATGGTGCTGTTAAAATCTGGGTCAGTATGACAGAACTCGTAGGTTTGGTTCCAGGTGGGGTTGATTCAGGTTCTAGGAACCGATATATGTTTTCATCTTCTTGAGCAGTACACTTAACCCCAACCTGTTCTGTTTGACTTCTATGGAGCACCAATACTATACATGCAACAAATCTGGTCTTAGTTTGCTGTACTATGCGTTAACTATACATTTATGTGAACTATGCGTATGACTATAAACTATTTGAACACATTGGATAGTGAAATATTTTGGAGGTCTAGATTGCCAGTCATTTGGCTTAAAACCAAATGATTCAAACAGAAATTTTCTGGAGTGAAACATTTCCATAATGCAAAACACTGAGCTTTCATTTGGGTTTATGCAAAATCATGCCCTTCTTGGGTAATGTCTATCTGCCATGAGTAACTTGAGATAAATTGGTTCTATGATAGCCCTGTCTTTTTTGGCACATTCAATGTATTTATGAACATGGCAAATCTCAGGCTTTATTGATACAGTGCATTTCAAATTAGGCACAATACTGATGCTGCTGTGTTTCATTAAAAACAACAATGTTCCCCTTGTGTTTTTGCAATAGAATTATTATTATTGTCACACAACTGGTCTGGTGGAAGTTTCTTCAGTGTTTACAGAGCCGGTTGTGTCATTGTTTAAAAAAAAAAAAGAAGCAAGTTTTTAAATATTCTGTTAGCCTTAATATGATATTGCGCCTCACTTTGTCTATGTTTTGCTATCTGGAATAAAGATGGTACTGGGAACTGTTCATTTTAAAATCTTTTAGGCTTTAAACTCCAAACTCTTCTTAACATGTTCATATGCATTTAGCATGAAATCCCTATATCTTCAGTTGCTCATCTGCTCTAAATATAATAATGTGGGCTTATGCAATGATCTGAGCCGTCAGACCCAAATAAACGGTGCAGCATTTGAAAGGTCTAATAAGCTGTATGGATGGATAGAATTTATTGATCACATATTAAAGTAGGGCTCTTCACAGTGATACTCCATGTTATATATATATATATATATATATATATATATATATATATATATATATATATTTATATATTTAAAATTATTTTTTGTCAGAATTGAAAATATGTGCAAAATTAACTTCAACCAAAACTACGCTTATGAAACCTTATAAAATGCAACACTCAATTTGGTGTCCCTGCTCTGTCTCTTCATGAATTGATATCTTTAAAAGACCACTAAATTAAAGATTGAATTTTGATACTAATCTTTACATTGCATTTTCATCTTATTGTTTAGCCTCTGAGTTATGACTAGAGGTAATATTTTATGTTGCAGATCAATAAGAATAATAAATCTCTGTTTCCTTTTATTATTTTTTTTTTAAAGGAGTCTGGCAGTGGGGAAGATGACCGCCGATCTCAGCCCAGAAGGTAAAGGATAAACTCATACTCAATGAAGCCTTGATGTCTTAAAAACAAGTAGTTATAAAGTCACAGGGCCTGTTTACACATGGTCACTTTGTGCATTTTCTCTGATTGGATTGTGAATTGACCAGGGCCCTAATGTCTAAAACCTTCTGTAGATTTCATCCTTAAAGTGTGAGTAGGCACAAAAGCTTGATTTGACGTACTCACAAACGTGTTCAGTTTTAAAAACACAGGAAGTAATTCTGGTAAATATACACATAAGTCACATGAACAGCACACAAGTCATTCACATGACAACCAAGTTGTCCACATAGTATCCTTGCCAGAGTTGATGGTAAGGTCAATTTTTAGGTTGTGCCATAAAAGTGGGTGGAAATAGGAAACTACAAGTGAAAGAGTATTGTAAACCCACACATATTAACCGGTATCTTCTGTTTGATTCCCACCACCCATTAGAACAAAAACTGGGTGTGATTCGCACCTTGCAACATCAAGCGGAGAGTGTACACACATATCCTGAGGCCAAAGAACAAGAAAATAACTACATTAAACATGCACTGAAATAATGTGGTTATCCAGATTGGGCATTTACAGGGCTTGAAATTAACATTTTTACTTTGTAGCACTGGTGCTCCCAACTTCAAAAAGTTAGGAGCACTAGCAAAAATTTAGGACCACCAAAAAAAGCCTTGTCATTCACCTGTCCGTGTAAAAATGTTGCTTGTATGGAAAAAATAGGATTTTTGTGTTGTAAATATAATTTATTCTGAAGCAATATTCTCCTTGGTGTTCACTCAGCTTTGATATTTAAATCTAAAGAGCTTTTTTACCTTATCTTATTTAATATATGCTTCTTCGTTCATTTTAAATTCTTAAATTTGATCAATATATTCAATTAGAATTAGACACTATGGGGCTGTTACCAGTCAAATTAAATAATTTACACTGAAAAATTACAACTGCATGAAATGTTTGAATATACAAATATGAAATGTTGGAAAGAATGATACTTTTAAACATGAAATTGAAACGCCAGTAGGTGGCGGAAGGTGACTGGCTTAATGAGAGAGTCATTGAGTCATTCATTCAAATGATTCTTTCAAACTGACAATTCATTCAAGACGAGATTCATTCAAGATTCTTTGACTCAAACGATTCGTTCAAAATGCTGAATCGTTAAGTAATGAAAACATTTTGTGCGCTAGTTAGCTCCATGTCACGAGACAACAGAGCACAGTGAAAGGGAGTGATTGACAGCTAATATTAACCAACCTAAAAGCTGCTTAAAACTTAAGAACGAAAAGATGAAGTTTAATTGGTTATGTGTACGGTGGATCAGTTACTGTATCAGCTCACAGCAGATACATACGGTGCAGTAATTAGCAAACATTTTGTAGAGAAAGGAAAACAGGTCGCACCTCAACAATTATTTGCACTCGCACAAATGCTCCCAAATGTATTTTGAGGTCGCACACATTTAGGGAGCATATGCGACCAAAATGGCTGCAATTTCGAGCCTTGATTTATTAAAACCAATATAAGACGAAAAAGGAGGGCAAAACAATCAAGAGCGAGTACTAGTGTCCATGAAAACCATGTGGTCATCCCCTATGTGGCTGGAGTATCTGAGAAGTTCAGAAGGGTTTTCTCCAAGCATAACATTCCTGTGTATTTTAAACCAATGACTACATTAAGACAACATTTGATCCATCCAAAGGACCAGATTCCTAAACACCTTAAAGGGTTAGTTCACCCAAAATTGAAATTTCTGTCATTAAGTACTCACCCTCATGTTGTTCCAAACTCGTTCTACTTCGGAACACCAATTAAGATATTTTTGATGAAATCCAAGAGGTTTTTATTCATCTCTAATAGAAAGCAACAAAATTTCCACATTCAAGGTCCAGAGAAGTAGTATAGACATTGTTAAAATAGTCAACGTGACTACAGTGGTTCAACCTTAATGTTTTAAAGCGACAAAAATACTTTTTGTGTGCAAAAACAAAACAAAAATAGTGGCTTCATTCAAGAATTTTTCCTCTTCCCTGTCAGTCTTCTACACAGTTGATGCAGTGAACGCAGTGCAGAGCTTCCGTGTTTACGTTCGAATGCTGGCTCAGTATTGGCCTCAGTATTGGTTCTGACGTAGATCACGGAAGCTCTGCACTGTGTTCACTGCATCAAGTGTGCATCATTGATCATTGTTCTCCCGAGAAATATTTTCTCAGATCGTGAGTCCTGCAGTTTATTTTAAAGAGGATTTATCATGCGCCTAGCACTCCTCGCTGTCATTGAAACATTAAAACAAATCTTGTCACAAGAAAATTGTTCAAAAGTAGCACATCCCCTACAAATATCTAAATTAATGAGAGTGAAATATTTGATCTAAATGTGTGTATATCATAGTGAAAACAGTTTTAAAGTCATTCTGTTTACTTCATTACTTCACTCACTCATGTAAAATAGTGTGCACGGCAGGGGCGTCACTGGGCCCATTTTAGGAGGGCGATATGGCAAGACGGTTTCCCATCCACTGTAAAATCTGGGCTTATAATAGTAGTAGTAGTAATAATAATAATAATAATAATAATTATTATTATTATTATTTTAAATGTTCCTTTCATCTACATGGCATGAGACTTGACTTTTCCTACTTTATACTTCAGTACAATAAAATTGCTAAAATTTGTCATAATATTAATTTTATAATAAATCCAAAAGCACAACACATTAAAAAGGGACTATAAAAAGGATTGGAAATGGCAAATGAGCTAATGAGTGGTTCTCTGCAGCCATCTACTGGTTATATAATTTCATGTCATTTTCATGAAAAGTGTTTTTGTTTTCCACCAGGTGACAGAAATCCTCCACTAAAGCATGGCACATTTTACATGTATTGACAATATAAAGATACTATTATTAAAATGTTTTTAAAAATATATATATATAATATTAGACTATATTATTTTTACTTTGGCTTTTTTAGATAAATTCATTAACAAAAAATTAAAAATTGGCTCTTTGGTCAAAAAAGGTTCCCGACCCATGCATTAGGCAGTCACACGAACAAGGACCTTTATAATTTCTTTCTAATGACTCCTACTTTATGACGTAATGGCAATACATTGCTTTAATACATTGACACAGAGTAAAGAAAGCTCTCTCTTTCATAATGTCTTTAAAGCTCTCGGGTGAAAAGTTGAAATTATATAACAAAATCTTTCCCTTAAGCGTTACAATGTTAAAAGAGTTTTTTCTCTAAAGATATTATAAGCTCTATGGTATCTCTGATCTTTAGAGCTGTGTTAGAAATCAATAGCATACTGTCCTTAACTAAACTGAGACCTCACTTGCTCTTCTCATGCGCATATCATATAGTTTATGCGCATATCATTGACATTTTAATCAGACATTCTTAAATGATGATTAGTAAGAGATTAAGAGTATACTTCCATTTTTTGAGAGAGTATCAAATGAGATGGGAAGTTCTCATATATCAGTGTCATTGAATATGCCATCAGATATCGGACCTCTTTAATAACACATTGCATGCTGTGGATTGACAGATCATTAAGCCACAGCTCTGATTTCTATGGACATTATTATCATGATAGCAGTGACATCTTACGAGACCTGCTCTGAGATTCAGTGATTTCGTCATGTCAAGTTAGATGGTAATTTTGTGACAACATGATGTAGTTTTTCCTCTCATGTTTCGCTCATAGAGACACCGAACAAGCAAGTTCAGCCAGTTTCGTCTTTACTCAAGTTTCCATAAATCATTGTTGATTTTAGAGCTTCTGCATCCTGCAGTATTTCCTATTTCTTTCATAGTCAACAGTAGTATATCAAATCACTTGTACACAGTTTTAGTGCGCTTACATATTTACATGCGTGGCTGCGCGCTCCAGTAACTTTCCACACTCCACAGGCGCCGCATGCAATGTTTTTGTCAGGAGACAGGAGTAACAACTGCAGATTATGAGTTACCTGCGGTGAGTCCGACATAATGAATCCACTAACACGACACAGCGAATGCCGGTGGTAAACACTTGTGTTCCAATACTCGTGCACAAGTTTTGGGAGGCATTCCCTCGAAATGAGCTGTGAAGGAGGGGGGTTGTTCTTACGCATGTGCTCATTTCAAAAACTCACTAACAGTCTTTGGTTTCTCAGTCGACGAAAAGATCCTCTTTAGCACCTTTAACATAGCAGCAGAATAAATTGTATCTAACTGATGTGCATTAATTGGTATTTTACTGAAGCTGACAATGGGAAACACCAAAACCACTAGAGTGAGTTATACATTTTTGTCTTGTTGGTTCATTAACATCATAATTTCAGTAAATGTCAGTAGATTTTTAGAAGGTGTTTAGAAATATTGTTCTGTCTTGAGGCCAATATATTCTGATTTATGAAGAATAGGGCTGCAAGTAGTGGATCAACGGATCACAAAACTCACAGTTCAAATCATATTGTGGTTTTTGATTCATGGATCGGATAATTTTTCACATCAGCAAAATTTAATGTGGCAAATGTAACTTTGCTTTCCATTTATTACTTAAAGCACATCTCAATACCACAGCAAAAACTACTAACCTTACTAATAAAGTTCCAACATTATTAAAGGGTTAGTTCAACCAAAAATGAAAATAATGTCATTAATTACTCACCCTCACGTCGTTCACCTTCGTTCATCTTCAGAACACAAATTAAGATGTTTTTGATGAAATCTGATGGCTTAGTGAGGTCTCTATTGCTAGCAATGTCACTGAACCTCTCAAGATCCAGAAAGGCATATTTAAAACAGTTCATGTGAGTACAGTGGTTCTACCTTAGTATTATAAAGCAACGAGAATAGTTTTTGTGTGCCACAAAAACAAAATAACAACTTTTCAACAATATCTAGTGATGAGCAATTTCAAAACACTGCTTCAAAGCTTTACGGATGTTTTTTTTTTCTTTTTCGAAACAGTTGTTCACTTTAAGAACGAATGCATGGATCCAGTATAATGATACACATTTGATTTCTTTCTCAACTATTTATGTTCACTTAAGACATAACTGGCTGTGTTTTATGAGAATACTTGCCAAGACTGGTATTTTGATATAATTTTGTGTATTTTTGTTCAAGCTCATGAAGATGCGAAAGAGGAATCAATTTGCTGTTTGTGTACTATCTGAAACGGCTGTGCGAGAGTACCGAGTTGATGGTGAAACTTAGCAATTAATCCACAAAACACATGCGTGACAACTGTGATCCGTTTAACCCTCTAGCTGCAAGCAGTGGTTTCCACACTGGAGTGGTTTTATTAGTCATAGCCGAAGGGCACCAGAAGGGTGAGTAGAGCGGCATTTAAAACAAGTCAAAACAGGGATGGAGACGCTGGTAAGAACGTGGGAGGGAGGAGGATGAGAGTGTTTGCGGTTTTGTAGAGATTAGGCAAGTACATTCATGACTGATCTAGCATAAAAAGTTTTTTCAAAGGTGTAAGTCAGCGTATACTAATTGTTTTACTTTTTATTGTAGATTTACTTTGTTAAAAGAATCTTGTACTTACTGGTCAATCGTTAGACTAAACTGAAGAAAAATAAGACTTGTTTAAGCAGATCTTATAGGCTGTTATGCCTGCTATACAGACTGTTATTTCGGCAATCCTATAAGATCATTACAAATCACACTGCACAACATGCATTCTAATAAAAATGTATGTAGACTGTACGATAATGACACCCATTGAATCATTAGCTACGATGCAAGTTAGTATTATACTTTTATATACAGTAATAAGTATTTTCTCAAGCTTTTTCTCAATAAAGTAGATTAATTTCAGTGGAACCCATGTCGCCTTAGCTTATGCCTGTCTCCTTCCTTTTTATAGGAAGTTGTCTCTAGTATATAATTGAGAAATTGTTGTCTATTGTAACACCTGCTTTGAAAATGGGCACAATTTACTGCCATTAACAAATGTAAAAAATGTTTGTAATTTTTACAGAAAAATAACAAATCAGCATATTAGAATGATTTCTGAAGGACCATGTAAAGTTGAAGACTGGAGTAATGGCTGCTGAAAATATTTTTACTGTAATTTTGATACTTTGTGAGCATAAGAGTATCCTTTTAAAGGTATTTTAAAAAAACTTATCAACCCCTTTTGGTGTTTTTTTTTTTTTTAATTTCACTCACTTGGTGAATAGCAGAATTTTTTAAAAAAATATTTAATTTCTAATTTTTTTTTTTTTTTTTTTACAAATAAATAGAAACTTCCTTCTGTGTAAAATGGATATTGACACAGGGTCAGTCACGTGTGTTCTGATAACATGTGCTAATGGCCTTTAGTGGAACAGCCTCTTGATGGTCTGCCGGTGCTGTTGGACTTTTTTTCTTGTATGAACAGCTGTGTTTTATATGTACTACTGATAATATTCCCACATCATTTCTGAGCAGTCCTTTTCTCACATGTATAAACATGACATTATTAGATGTCCAAGGGAAGGTGTTCATTCACGTAACGCATATGTCAACTGTATGCAAAATGTATAGACATTTCTATATAAGAAAAAATCAACCTATGTAAATTAGGCATGGGTCATGATAATAAGGTTGACTATTTATTTATTTTTGTTTTATACATGGTAAAACTCTCTTAGAAAAGTGACATCTCTACAGTCATCCTCTTTAAAACAACACTGCTAAAGACATACATACAAGCAGATGCCTTTGTACTATCTTGTACCATACATTAAGTTAAGTAAAATTGGCTTTAAATGTAAGAACACATATTGTGTGAACACCCGTGAAGAAGTATGTCTGATCAGGGTTAAATTAACCCAAAAATAGCAAATTTTTGATGGCTTCCTTAAGACCCCTTACACCAGACGTGAGTGTCGCTTTGCAACAAAAGCAAATAGAATCCATTATAATCAGTGATGCTGTCTACACTGTCTAAACTGATACCCTGTTCTATTTCTGACATACTTCAAGCACTTGGGCTACTTCTGACACGAAGAACAAATTGGCCCTGTTTACACCTGGTATTAAGATGCATTTTGGTCTATCAAATCACAAGAGGACAACACTAAATACAGATATAAACAGGGTCTAAAACGTTTTGAGTTTGTCCACTTTCAAACACTTCCAGGAGTAGTCGAAAACACATTCAACCGGATTGCTTTTGTAGTGTAGACGCTCATGTGGTTATGCGTTTGAACAGCCACTAAAGACCGCCTTCTCTCTGCCTATTAACCTAATGCATAAACATTGTGGGAAGTGCACTAGCCAGACGGGATTTAAACTTTGTTGGCTGAAGACATGGTCTTGCGGCTGTCAGAAACGAAAGCTGCTGCTCTCCTCCGTACGTCTCCCGGAGCATTCATATGTAAATTGCTTGAGCGTATTTCGTCCATTAGATGGAAAGATCTGAAAAAGCCCACATATTTACCCACCCATAGACCCTCCCCTCGAACAAATCAGAACAGAAGTGGTCGAAAGTGTACAAAAGAGACGGATTAAAACACCAGTTGTAAACGGGTATGTGTCTCCCTCGTCTACTGGTGATCCGATCGACAAAAAAGCATCTTAATACCAGGTGTAAACGAGGCCATTTGCAACGGTCGCATTGTCACGTCTAGTAGACAGCCTCAAACTGTTGCGTCTGGTGTAGACACTGTGTTAGTCATTCAGACAACTCATAAACTGAATTAAGTGTAGCTAAATTAAAATATATGTAGATTTTGCCACCCCTACACCAAATTAATTCACCATTAAGCGTTTGACAAACAATAACACGGTTGCTTTTTGAGATCGTATCAGATTGGTTCTCATTTTCCATTCACCCATGTGAGCCATTACCTAATTAAACCAGTTCATAAAACCCCTTGTAAATTATGTCAAGAGAGACCTTGACCTGTTTGGTCCTATTGATTACTCTACAGATGATGAGAGACAGATCCTGATAATCAATATCGCTGCATATGTGCTCAGGTTTGCATTTTGTGAGTGTGCATTTGCACAGAACAAAATTATCCAATGGATACAAATCTGGACGGTAAAAAAACCTCTGAATTAGCTTAGAATTTCTTGCGCCAACTATATTCTGTGATCAAAATTCATAGCACAACTATGTAGTAAATGCTGCACTTCAATGGACAACAAACAATACTTTGCCAGTAATTTTCTCTGTTTATACAAGTTTCACTGATAAGAGTACCATTTGTGTTTTGATGGCCCTAGCAATCTGGACTGGTTTAAATACATTGCCATAGCACATTGTCACATGACAAGCAACCTAAATGTTTACACAGGCCTTGTGTTTCACCTTTGGTTTAGGATTTCAGTAGCTCAGTCAGTCACAACAAGGGAAACTGGGCCGGACAAAAGGCAAGTGCGACCCATGGGAAAAGACCTATCCTGTCCCCTACCAAGGGCTCTCATGATTGCTATCATTACCAAGGGAAATTCCATCATCTTCCCTCTGTTACCTGAAGATAGAACAACCTCGATCAAACACTGCTGTTGCACGCTCGTATTCAGCTTATAGTTATTAATAAGCACTTATTGCAATTTCCTCACTTTTATTGTAGCTTCCTCCTATTGTATAGCTGCGATTTAGTGTGCAGTATGAGGCTGTTTTGATCACATCAAATATGCCTTGTTGTTTGAGATAATTACATTACATAGTTCCTAGTCTCATGTATTTATTTAGATATATTCAGTTTAGACTGTATAGACACGTCTAGTCTAGATTTTATGGTTTCCTCAGTTCGTTGTAGGTTTATCACTGGACTTTTATAATAGTTATGTTGGCCTTCTTAATAGTCATTCGGTAGATTATTATTACTTTTAAAAGACTTTAAAAGTTTATTATGCACATATTCAAATTCTATTCCAGATAGCTCTGAATCTAGTTTATTTGTGTTTACTCTGTCGGTTGATAAGGAGTCTGTTGTCCACTGGAGCACGTGTCCTGACTCCACCCACCATCTCAGTGTCTGCCTCTATTTACTCGTGGAGCAGATGGATACACTAGAGATCCGAACTGAGAGTCTACACAACAAGAAAAATAGATTTTAACAATGAGTTACCACTAAATTAGCTCTGAATACGTTTCTCCGATCAGTCATTCGAAGTGTGTTTTAATCGTTTATTCAGCATGTGGTAGAAGGATGGAAAAGCTGTAGTGAGGGTTGCCTCACCACTGTCCGACGTAAAGGATGACTTTAGGTGGTCTGGTGACTGCTTTAAGTACCTCCACAGAATGCCTTTCTGCACACGATGGAATACAAATATTGCTGCAAAGCGGCTTCATGTACCAGGACAACATCAACCCTTTGTAAGTTTGAAAAAGATCAGCATATGTTTTTAACATTGAAGTAAATTAAGAAGTCCTTTTCTGTTTTCTTCTCTTTTTAATATATACATATTTATTTATTTCTTCTTTCTTATTTTCTTTTGACAATTTTGGAATCTCTTTCTTTCCTATTTTTAAATTTCTTTCTTTTTTTACCCAGTATTTTGGGAGTTATTTATTTATTTTCTATTTTCTTTTAATTGATTTTTTTTTTTTTTTTCATTTAATATCTTTTTTTTTCTTATGAGCATGCATTTATTTATTTATTTGCTTTTGTGTATTTTTGGGAGTTGTTTTTTATTTAATTTCTATTTTCTTTTATTTCATTTCATTTCTTTTCTTTTCTTCACTCTCTCACACATAGATTCCAAAGTTTGGTTATATTACGAGACCATTGAGCTCTTTATTTTTGCTGTCATGACTGAAAACTGGTACTCCCTGTAATGAAGGATGTTCAGTTCATCTTAACTAAATATGCATGTATTCGTGTCACATGGTGATTGAGGCAGTCAAAACAAACAAAGTATAATTTTACACCTTACATCACTCGTACACGTTCTTCCTATTCTCAGTAAACAGGAAGTTCTTGCCGCACACCCGTTTTTATCATTATGCAAAAACCAAACTTTTCATTCCGCTGCAGACCACACAATCTCTTAAGTGTGAAAATATAGTACAGTACAGTGCAGAAACGTCATTACATTTTAACTGTGATTTGTATATATGTGTAATTTAAGATAGATTAAGATGTCTAAGATGTGCCCTTTTTTGTCTTTACATACACAACATTGACATCTTTTTAATGTTCTAAAGCATTTTTAATACAGAAACTCTCTCAAAATCATTCTTTTGAATATCCAGACTCTCTTGATTCATATAAATCAACTGATCAAAATTGAATCAGAAATGTGCTGGAGAATAACACCCATGCAGCTGGTTTCAATAATGACTCAAACTTGATGCTGTCAATAGACACACTGATGAAGTGTTCGGTTAAGCATTACACGTTTGTCATCTCGTCTTTCTGTCTTTCCCCTCCCTTTTCCTGCTGTAACACACAAACCACTGCTTAAATGAAACCATGTGTGTTTTATTATTTCATCGTACAGTGTGAGGAGACAGACGACCGTAGATTGAAGTGTGGTTGGACAGTTCTTGACCCCTGTAAAACTGCCACTTTATTTGTATGCTTCTCTGAGTTTGTTAGTTTCTGTGGTGGGTATTCAGTGAATAGTTTGCACATTTTAAAAATTGTTTTCAAGAGTGTAAGGATTTTTGGGATTTAACTGGGAAGCTTCCTTATTGAATCGACTCTGATTACTCTCAACTGCAGGTTATTATGTCCAACTGAGCCAAGATGTTGTGAAATAAGCCAAGAAATGAAATGAAAAATGTGAAATTGAGCCAAGAACTATGAGTTTATTCCTATTCAGACAGGGGGACATTATATTAACACTTCTCCTCATGTGCTTTCATTCCATTTCAACATGGATGGTATCTGATGAAAAAATACAATTATAAAATTAATAAATAGAGCCAAATCGCGGAAACTGCGAAGACCGCCCTTTTTAATAACAGTGTCAGGTACTTGTCTAGATGTCTCTGCGCACTTATGTGTGTTTATTATAAGCAGTCAGCCACTTCTATAAACCTAAAGTTTATTTAAATGGGGCTTTAATAATAAATAAGTTATACTGATAAGTAATCCTCATAATTTTGGGTGATATTCTTGACCTCCCTAATTTTTTTCCCACTTTGATAATCTGTTCCACTCATTACAATACGACAGAAAAGATCTGTCACAATATTCATTTCTTCCACTCCACTATCCGCATGTAGTCTATCATAAACTGATGTGTGTGTGTGTAAATAATGATATAATAAATTACAGTAACACTGTACAATAAGGTATCATTTGTTAACATTAGTTAATTCATTAACTAACAATGATCAGTATATTTGTACAGCATGTTAACTAATGAAACCTTAATGTAAAGTGTTACCTAAATAACAAACACAAACAATCCCTTTAAATCAGTTAAATCAATTGCTGACTTGGTGTTAATAAAAACGTTTGTTTAAAATACATTTTTACAGCACACAAACGTATTTAGAGCACAGAATGTATTGATGTATTATTATTTAGAAAGCTCTTAGGCCCAAATATGCTGCAAAAAAAAAAAAAAAAAAAAATCCTATTAGAAACACTCCTTTATAGTAGTTATAAAGAAATAACGTAACAGGTTCATGATTAACAACAGATCATTGAAGAGATGCAACAGACTTTAGACACACAACACAAAGTCACATGTACACACTCCCATAATACTTCATTCTCACACTTTTAAGCCGACCTACAATAACACCCTCGTAAAAAGACATATGGTTACGCACATGACTCAAAACAGCAGACGAACACACACTAAATGAATCTGTGCCTCTCTCACTTCTCTGCTCTTTCTGCTATTCACACTCGCTCTTGTTTTACAGTCTGCATAGTCTGAATGTCATTGATTGGAAGGAGATATGTTGCATGGTATTATTCAAAGAACAGAAACTCGCACACACAGATCCCCCAGCTGTCGCAGTGATGGGGAACAGAGTGTTCTTGTTTGTGTCCTGCACAGAGAGTTCGGTGTGTGAGCTAATGCCTTCAAAAAGGAGTCCTCCCATATTCCTTACTGAACTCAGTGTCTCATGTTCCACACAGGATTTAAAACACATCAGAGACATTCATAGAACATATAGAAATAACACAATGTTTCTTTTACATGATAGACACCGTTAAGATGTCTAATTTAAAAATTAACAGTCTGATTTCTTAGTGCTAGCAATAGTATTTACAGTCTGTTTTGTTTCTGGGGTTTACTATATAGGTTTTAACACTTGAATGATCAAAAACGCCTTATTTTTCAAATATTTTACATTATTGCAGCTCTCTTCCCAGTCAGTAACGTTGTGTTTAGTTCCTGTCTCTGTGAAGCCCCTCCTTTCAAAAAGCGTAGTGTGCTCTGATTGGTCGGCTGGACCAGGGTGTTGTGATTGGTCAACTGCTTCGAGCCTGCATGTTTTGTCACACCCCTTACCATAATCGTTTCAACACACTACTACTTTGAACACACTACTAATGCAACTCAACCAGGCCTTGCCCCATTTTGTCTCCTTGTTTGCCTTAGGCAAGAATTTAAATGAGGGATATTGTGACATGTACGTTCCCGGAAGAAACTTAAGACTACAATCGACAGAATCCACCTCTTATGTCAGAATTAAATGAGAGAAGGAAGGAAACATGACTATAACAGAAGAGGCTTGGTTAAAAACATGTAGATCCCAATGGAAAACCAAAGGCTTTCACCAATGGAGGTTATTTGTCTGGAAAAATGTAATTCGATTTTTTTTTTTTTTCACCAGCTCAAAAATGCCATAGTGAAATAGGATCAGGATGTTGGAGACACTTTAATTCAGAAGTAGCAAATCATCACCATATATTATGGGCATGTCCAGTCATTCACATATTTTGGAACGATGTACACAGGACATTAGAGACTATATTAAAGATCAAAATTCCATTCCAATTTTATGTCTTATATTTGGGAAATTGAATTTGCATGAAACCAATTACCTTATAGAGAATATTTCTGGTTTCAGCTAAAAATTTACCCTTTGGTGTAAATGGCTTCAACCTACTTCACCCACTATAGAAGACTAGAAAGCAATTGTAATTAAAATATATAAGATGGAAATCCTTACCTTTTCTTTAAAATTGACAAAGCAAAAAGGGGCTCTATTGTGGAAAAGATGGAAGGAATTTGTGGAAAATCAAGTAATTATATAATAGATGTAATCATAGATTATTGTTGTAAATTAAACACTGTAATTATGCAGTATGCAGATTTATCTACAATCGAGGTTTTTCAGGGAGTTCAGAAACAGTGTTTACTGATAAGAGAGATTAACTTCCTTTCGAGTGACTTTGCTTTGTAACTTTACAGACCTTTTTCACGCTCAAGCAGCAACATTAAACGCTAAAGAAAGTTAAATGTAAAAAAAACCTTAATGGATCCTCTTTAAATAATGTTAAACATTAGTTTCTGTAGATTTTTAGGTTTCCTCTTAGTTTTATCTTCATTTTAATGTGCGTTACATGACACATTCATGGGTTTCAAGGCAAATAGTTATTTATTGTAATGTGATAGGTTTTTTTAATAATGCATTTTGTCTACTGTTGATGAAGAATGATGAAACTTGCCAGAAAAAGCACTACTCATTTTGCTCATTTAAAAAGGAGCTGCACAGGGAATGATAAAATACACAGATAAAGGATCATTTCCCCAACTAATGTGCATCCTATGCTATTCCTTGTGCTATTTATGTGATAAATTAGTGCTAAACAAGCTTTCTGCTTTTGAAACATTGTTCAAGAAGGCCATTTTATTCCACCCAAAAATCTTGACACAGTTCAAGTTCAATTTTCATGTATGAAAATAATGACTTTATTTAACAATTCAAACTGTTGTCATACGCAGTTGACGTAGTGAGCGCAGTGCAGGCTTATGTGTTTATGTCCGAACGCCGGCTCAGTATTGGCCGATGCTGTTCACGTGAGCAGCACGATGCGGCCAATAATGAGCCGGACGGTGCGCGTAGCAACAGCATATGTGCGAGTGACTTGAGCGCTGGAAAACAAAGTCCACTAGATGCGTCTTTCTGTGCTCACGGTCAAATGCTGTGCGCAGAACGCAGCGGAATGTGGAAAATGAAGTATATCCGGGCCTTTTTAATGTCCGAATTCACTCACTAATTTTCATTAACTTATTTAGGATTACACACTCCTTCAGAAATAATTCCAATATGCTGATTTGGTGCTCAAGAAACATTTCTTATTATTATCAATGTTGAAAACATTAGTTCTGCTTAATATTTTAAACCGTGATACTAGGTTCTTTGATAAATAGAATATTTAAAAAATAGCGTTTATTTGAAATAAAAAAACATTTGTAACATTATAAACGTCTTTACTGTCCTTTTTGATTAAAATCAATTAAATGTGTCCTTGCTGAATAAAAGTATTTACTTATTTATTTTTTTAAAAATCTTACTGACCCAAGACTTTTGAACAGTAGTATATTCATATTCAGATATACACATTATCTCAATTTCTGTCCCTTTCTCTGTCCTCAGCATCAGTGAGAGCTTTCTAACAGTGAAAGGTGCTGCCCTTTTTCTTCCACGTGGGAATGGCTCCTCTTCCTCTTCCTGCTCCTCCAGAATTACAGCACAGCGCAGCAAACATGCAGGTATGGGCATCCGTTAGACAGCACGTGCAAGCTAGGCAATAAAAAGCATATGAATATATATGATTAATAATGTATTTTAACTCTTTTTGTACAGGGGATCTTCAGCAGCACCTGCAGACCATGTTCACTTTACTGCGGCCAGAGGACAACATCCGTCTGGTGAGCACCACACAGTAACTAGCTCTCTGCCAAAATCTAGTGAGCTGCCCATGTAGACAACAATTTTGGGCAAGTTTTGGACAGAAGCAAGCAACACTGCATGAATACTTTACACATAATAAAATTCCAAAATGTATTGCAGCAACCTTAGGGAACATGCAAATCATAGCATAAAAACCTAAAGGGCTTATCTAAAAAAACTGATACTGTGTTTTTCTGAATTAACTCCTTACCCTCCCTACAGGCTGTGCGGTTGGAGAGCACCTTCCCCCAGTGCACCCGCTACATGGTGGTGGTCTCCACTAATGGTAGACAGGACACAGAAGAGAGCGTGGTGCTGGGCATGGACTTCAGCCCCTCCGACAGGTTTGTGTGTGCTGCTACTTGTACTGTTAAGTTAAACCAATTAAATGTATTAACAACAAATAAATACATTTTGTGTGTGTTGCAGTTCCTGTTCCATAGGCATGGTGCTTCCTCTGTGGAGTGACGCACGGATCCATTTGGATGGTGACGGGTAGGTGTGGCAAATCTGTTAAAAACTGACAAATGTACATTTGATTGTGCAGGTTGTTCGGATAGTGTTTCACTCCTCTGTTTTCTTCACAGGGGTTTCAGTGTGTCTACAGATAACAGGATACACATATTCAAGCCAGTCTCAGTCCAAGCCATGTGGTTGGTGCTTTTCCTTTCTTCTTGAGATTCATTAAATAGAATTTTAAGTAGTGATGCACTGAAATGATTTTTTTACGCAAACAACAGAACTGACATTTAAGTTATCATATTTATTTTGTGCTGTAACTAGTAGTAAAGATCTTGGGATTTAATAATCAATATCAGTTTATCAAAATGAAGATCAATTAAAACCAAGAAATCTATATTTTCCACACCGCTGACATGTTTACCTGTTACAGCTCATCTACACTGTGTATGAAATAGACGCGAGAAACGCTGCTAAATAGATGTCACAATTTTTTTCTTTTATTTTTTTTTAAATTTCGGTGCATCACTATTTAACACATTTACTGAATTTGATATGAAAACTTGTTTCATTCTGCCATTTATCAAATCAAACATAGTTAGATATTTTACAAAAAATAGTCAATTGGTGAATTGTATTATTCCACTAACATATTTTTTATTGTAATATATTTTATTATTTAATATTATTTATTATTATTATTATTTATTTTCATAAAAAATGAACTGATTGCATATAATTTAAATTATATATGATTTTTTTTTTTATTAAAAATGTTTTGACATTAAAGGGTTAGTTCACCCAAAAATGAAAATATGTCATTAATTATTCACCCTCATGTCGTTCCACACCTATAAGACCTTCGTTCTTCTTCAGAACACAAATTAAGGTATTTTTTATAAAATCCGATGGCTCAATGAGGCCACCATTGCCAGCAAGATAATTAATACTTTTAGATGCCCAGAAAGCTACTAAAGACATATTTAAAACAGTTCATGTGACTACAGTGGTTCAACCTTAATGTTATGAAGCAACGAGAATGTTTTTTGCGCGCCAAAAAAACTAAATAACGACTTTATTCAACAATATCTATAGTGATTTCAAAACACTGCTTCATGAAGCTTCGAAGCTTTACAAATCTTTTGTTTCGAATCAGTGGTTCGGAGCGTGCATCAAACTACCAAAGTCATGTGATTTCAGTAAACGGGGCTTAGTTACGTCATAAGTATTTTGAAATTTCAATGGTTCACCACTGGATTTTCTTTTTATTGTACATTCCAACTTTTATATGGTGACATGTTTTGACATGGAGCACCTCTTTCTCTCAGGTCAGCCCTGCAGTCTCTTCATAAGGCATGTGAAGTGGCCCGCTGTCATAACTACTTCCCAGGCAGCCTCTTCCTGACCTGGGTGAGTTACTACCAGAGCCGGGTGTCCTCAGATCAGGCCTGCATCAACGAATGGAATGCCATGAAGGATGTGCAGTCCCACCGTGCAGACTCGCCCGTGCTCTTCTCTGATGTGTGAGTACTAATTTGTCAAGGATCCTGCAATTTGAGCGAATTGAAGCCAGTTTTGAAGGATCATGAGACTTTATTTTTTAAAGTGCCCCTGTTATGCTTTTTTCAAATATCACCTTTCATGTAGTGTGTAATATAGCTGATTGTGAATTTAAAAGGTCTGCTAAGTTTCAAAGATCAAAATGCTCGACAAATGAAGTTATAGACCACTTTGGAGCAGACGTCACAATTACGTCACTTGCAGCTGCGCGCGCATACTGGTTGCAGAAAAATAGCGGTAGCAATTGAAGGAAAATGTGCAAAATCCACAGAATAAGAGAAAAATGTTTTGTTGTGCCTCTGGATGTTGGAATCGGAATGCAAAAAATATAGTCTTCATTTTTAAAGAAAACCATAATTGAAAACGTCCTTTGAAGATAAACAGAGACGTTTCACAGACTGGACTGATGACACCTGCAAGGATTAAGTCGACTATTAAAGCAGGAATTTGATGTAAACACTAAGTCTACATAATATTCACATATGCAGTTCAGAGGACATACATACATAGCAGTTACAGCATGAAATAATTATAATTAAAATAATTTAAACCTATAATATTTTACATAGATAACTTTTAAACATAATAATTTTTATTTCACAATTCTGACTTTTTTTTTTCTTGCATTTGCGTGTTTATTACTCCGAGTTCGGACTTTATAACTCGCAATTGTGAGTTTATTTCACAATTCTGAGGGGGAAAAAGTCAGAATTGCGGGATAAATTGCAATTCAGAAAAGACAGAATAACGAGTATATCTCACAATTCTGTTTTTCTTTGTAAGAAATGTGAGATGTAAACTCAGATTTGCGAGAAATAAAAGTCAGAATTGTGAGATATAAACTCGAAATTAACTTTTTTTTATTCTTTTATTTCGTGGCTTCCATAGACTTCTACTGCCTAACTGTCATTTTCTGCAACCAGCTAGGCTCCGCCCACAAAAAACGTCATCGCTGTTTGCAAACACCAAATTGGTCTATTGTCTTCCAAAAGACAGAAACTGGCTGAATAAACATGCCTTAAAGGGGTGGTTGATTATGATTTCACTTTTTTAACTTTAGTTAGTTTGTAATGTTGCTGTTAGAGCATAAACAACATCTGCAAACTTACGACGTTCAAAGTTCAAAGCAAAGGGAGATATTTTCTTTTAAAGAATTCTCTTTTTAAGGACTACAACAAACAGCTGGTAGGAACTACAACAAGCTTCTTCCTGGTTGGTGACATCACTAACCCTAAAATTTATATAAACCCCTCCCCGAGAACACGCAACAAAGGGGTGAGGCTATGTTATTCCAATACAGTACATAACACAAATGCAATAGCATGTCATAAAAGGAAGATACCAACATAAGTTATAACCATAATTAAACTAAACTATACCTGTTCTGTCTTCATGCAGCATATACTCTGGCTCTATAGGCTTACAAAAAGTTCCCACATGAGCGATTTATAGATTATCATGATATGCCACATCAACTATATAAATTAAGCAACTAATCAACATCCTGTTGCATTCTACATGTCACTTCTTGAGTCTCTCCATCATTGTCCGACTTCGGTTTGAACATAAAAGGCTGAACAGTTTCTGACATTTCCAGTGAGTCTTCATGAGGTTCCTTCACCAACTTACATAGGTTTGTAACAAATTTGCATAATGCCCACCTATGGTCTTCATTGGCTGCCCGCAAATATAATTTATGGTAATGGATGTTTTGTTTCTGACACACGCTGTAAGCAGACCAGTCACAACAGACTGGGCTTTCTGACCAATCAGAGCAGAGCAGGCTCTCGTAAAAGAAGGGGTTTAGAGAGACTGGATCCTTGATCAAACCATTTCAGACACTGTGAGAAAAGAGGTGATGCTGCAATGTATTTTATGAGAAAATTAAAGTGTTTTTGACCCTGGATGCATGAAACCCTTTTGTAGAAGACCTCCAAAACAAAATTAGTAACCTAGCATAATAGGGGCACTTTAAAATAAGACACTTTCTCTAAATATTATTCATTAATCATATCTTTGGCCTGCAAAGTTGTACGAGTGGATGTGTGTTAGATTTGAACAAAATATTTTTTTTTTTTCGAGTGGTTTTGGAGGATGTGATGGCTTTAACAGAATAGTGAAAGTTTATTTTTCTTTTTACCTTGTGTCTCCAGGCCAACTGAGCGAGAAAGAACAGAAAGACTCATCAAGAATCGTTTAAGAGAGATCATGATGCAGAAGGACCTTGAGAACGTCACCTCAAAAGATGTATGATGCAAATACACATCCTGAAAATCACTTCCTGAATGATTTATTAATTCTGTAGAATTTTCTCACGTGTACTCAGCTCACGCTGTACCTGCACACACACACACTCCTGTTTAGATCCGCACGGAGCTGGAGATGCAGATGGTGTGTAACCTACGGGAGTTTAAGGAGTACATTGATAATGAGATGATCGTCATCTTGGGACAGATGGACAGGCCCACAGAGATTTTTGAGCATGTTTACCTGGTGAGAGTGATGTCACCCACACATTTTAATCATACATTTCAGTTACATTGTACCATCAGTCATTTTTGAATTATATCTAATTATAGGGTTCTGAATGGAATGCATCTAATCTGGAAGAACTACAAAACAGCGGGTGAGCTTTGTAGACGTCCTCGTCTGAAAACACTCTCATGCCTATAATACCTGCGGTAGAAGCTAGTTTGCTGTTTTAGCCATAAACCTGTTATCTTTTATATTCTCTTTGAAGTCTGTTCCTGGCGTTAATGATTATACAGATTTTCAGTTATGTCTTTGTGTTTACCATCAGGGTGCAATACATCCTTAATGTGACGCGGGAGATCGACAACTTTTTTCCAGGGCTATTTGAGTACCACAATATCCGGGTTTACGACGAAGAGGCCACAGACTTACTGGCTTACTGGAATGACACTTACAAGTTCATTTCTAGAGCCAAGTGAGTAGGAATAACCTCCTAATGCTCTCTTTGGAGTAATATGTGCTGGTGTTCTAGATGTAATTGTTATAAAGTTGTTTCACACTTCTTTTGCTACGTTTGTTATGTCAGAAATACCACAATTTATGAGTTGACAATCCTGAGATTCTACTTTAAAACATTTTAGTAATGCTTATATTTGATCCATCTGTGGCTTTGATGTTAATAGCAGAAAAGTACTTTATAACTAAAATAGGGATATAGCGATATTAAAATTCTGGCAATAAAATATAACTGACTAATACAATTATTATTATCATTAGTCTATTAAATATTACTATAAATCTAATATAATAAATAAATATATAAAAGTATTAAAATAAATCTATAATAAAAAATAGTTAATTTAGGCATCACAACATTGTAATGTACAGTATGAAAAATGGGAAATCATTTTGAGATTGCACTTAACAGTGCTATTAAATTGTTCATGTTTTTAATCATTTAACATTGAGCAAGCAGCATTTTTCAATATGCTGTGCAACCCTAATTAATTCATCTTTTACATGCACTTAAAAAATAGAGCAAAAATAGCACACGTTGGAACACTGTCTATAATAAAATGGCTTATTAAAATGCGTTGAGGTATCTAACTAGCTGTTACTGTTGAGAATGCTGCCATTTTGCTGCTGCCGTTCTTTAAAAATGACGTCACAATTAATTTTTATACAAGGAAACCAATGAGCAATGCAAATGCTCATGATCCAAATGAATAAGAACTTAGAAATCAAATAACAGCCAGAAAATTCATAAGGATAAACGGATGATCAAAAGAAATGCTGGAGAAATCAGAATTTTCTTTTTGTAATTCAAGTTTGACAAGGTATGAACAGTTTTTAGTCATAAACTCAAAATTACAGTCACTCTGATATAATGTGAGCACAGAATTTGTATAAATAAATCGTAATTTCAGGTTCAAAGTTTCTCTTTCTTTCTCTCTCCTCCTTGGTTTCAGATAAAGTCTTAATTCAAATTAATTGTTAACCTGTGTTTTAGTTTTGCTTTACCAACATGTGTCATGTTGACAGTACTAGCAGCACTACATCCATCTTTTAACAAAAAACTAATCTGATACCTACAGGAAAGCAGGGGCAAAGTGTCTGGTGCATTGTAAGATGGGTGTCAGTCGCTCGGCCTCCACTGTGATCGCATATGCCATGAAGGAGTACGGCTGGGACCTGGAGCAGGCCTTTGAGTATGTTAAAGAGCGGAGGGCCGTCACCAAACCCAACCCATCGTTCATGAGACAGCTGGAAGAGTATCAGGGAATCCTGATGGCCAGGTAAATATGTCAGTTGAATGTTTGTGAATAGCAGGAAATGTCTGTGCATTAAAAATACTTAAACATGCAAGTATGCCACTCACTCCATTCTGATGACACTGTTCTTTTCACAGTTGATTATAGGGCTCTAATTGTATTCTTTGAGAAGTTACAGTGGCTGTTTGACCACATTCCGCTTAGTAACATACTGTATGCGTCTTTGATCGTGTCCTTGCGTCTCAGAGGTTGTAGTTTTGTGCATGTGGGCTTTGGTGTGGGTGGGGCAACACAATGCACTTTGCACTTCCTGTAAAATTAATGAATGGGGCTATTCACGTTTTTAGGTCTAACAAAACCTCTCAAGCTGTGAAATATTAAGGAACCATATAATACACATTCGGTTTTTTTTTTTCCTCTGAAGTTTATATATTTACATAATTCTTTATATTTACATAATTTTCTATCGTCTCTCTGACTCTTTAAACAGTTCAAACACTTATTTACCTCATACACAACTTTGATTCAGCAAGGATGCAATAAATTGATCAAATATGTGACAGTAAAGACATTTGAATTTCAAAAAAATGCTGTTCTTTTAAACTTTCTATTTATCAAAGAAACCTGAATAAACACATATCATGGTTTCCACAAACAATGAGAAGCACAACTGCCTTCAACACTGGAAAAATAATAAGAAGAAAAGAAAACAGCTTATTAAAATGATTTCTGAAGGATCATGTGACTGATTGAAGACTCTAGTAATGCCTGCTGAAAATTCAGCTTTGCATCACAGGAATAAATTACGTTTTAAAATATATTAAAATAGAAAACAATTATTTTAAATTGTAATAATAGTTCTACTGTGTTTTTGATCAAATAAATGCAGTTTTGGTGAGCACAAGAGACTTATTTCAAAAGCATTTTTACCGACCCCAAACTTTAAAAAAGTAGTGTATGTCTGTTACTGTATACTCTTATTTCAGCAAAGCAAGAAAAAATCCTGTTTTTCCATGGTATGACTCTTTTAAGATGAACAAAACCGCCAGTGAATGTTTGGTAGTTATTTATACCACAGTTGACATTTCTCTGTCTTATCCTGCAAGCTGTCATATGTGTACTGTAAGTCTGTAAATGTGTTGTTACAGTCAATAGTTACTCAGCTGATTAGAGCAGAGGGTGTGAAATAATACAAATGTGCTATGAGTGACTTTTTGTTCTTCTGCAGGACTGTGTGTTATAATTCATTAGTAGTTTGCTTCAAAAACAGAATCATATTTTTACAGCAAAATGTTAAACATATTATCTTAGGAATGCACTGTGGAATTTCTGGCCTGACAACATAACCAGTAATCAACAGTTTGTGCAGCATGAAACATACAGAGTATGAAAATGGCATGTTGTTACTTACAGCAGATGATCCCACTTAAAACTAGCCCAAACACAATGCAAGTTGACAACCACAGTGACGTCAACTAGTCTAAAAACATGGTATTCTTTCAGCTCACACTTATACACTATGCGCACACATGCACATTGACATGTGAGACTGGTTAGGTCTTGCGTGCACACTACAAAAAACAATACAGCGAGAAACTATACGGTCACACTTTATCAGTTAGAATTATCATTTGTAATTCGACTTTCTGTATCAATAATAATCAGTTGTCCATATTTATTATCAAATAATATATCAGCCACCAAAATGCACACCTCTAGTTCTTTTATTCATTGCTCCACTGGTGGTTAGTTTCATAAACATACACCTCCTTTTTGATTTTATTAGTTATTGCCACTCCCTGCATGTTTTGTTTACTCAATCTTTCCTTTTCTCCATAATAGCAAACAGAGACACAATAAGTTGTGGCGTTCCCATTCGGATAGTGATCTGTCGGAGCACCATGAGCCGCTCTGTAAGGCCACTGCTGCACAGTCTCTCGGACGCTCCAATTCCCGCAACCAGACCTTCGGCCAGACGTCACCTTCAATACATGAGCTACTGCAGACTCTCACACCCATCTCAGCCAATGCTACTGGAGTTAAGGAGCAGGCGGAGCCCGATACGACACCCTGGCCAGATACTCACATTTACAACGGCCTGGGGAACCTTGACGACAACCTCCATAAACTCACAGAGGCCCCCTCCATCCCCAGACCCAGGGCTGCCACTGTGGTCCCGGAGGCCAGATCTGATGTCACCTCTGTGACCGTTGCTGAGGCTGTCTCGCTGGGTCGTCCTCATCCGCCCGCAGCTGTACATCACCCACCCTCGTCCCCCAGGCTTCTCTCAGATGCAAAGGCCAATCAAGTACTGCCTGAGCAGCTTGAGGTGTCCAATCTTGTGCCTTTGGAGAAGTCTAGTCCAAAGGTGCTCTCATCTGTGAACGTTAGGAGTAGGACTCCTGAGCCATGCACACAGGCCCCAGACTCTTCAGGGCTGCAGGATCTCAGCCAGCAAGTGCCTAACACGGAGACGGACTGTGCGGGGTTAAGTCACAGCAGTGATGAAGACCAACACCCCAGTGCCACATTACACAGAGCTGAGCTCTCTACCACCCCTCCCTCGACTCTAAGCACAGATCGCATTGACTTCTTCAGTGCCAGAGAGAAGTTCCAGGGCCTTTCTCAGGAGGGTCAGATCCGCGGGACTTCTGAGCAGGCGGTGCAGCAGGCACCTCGGGACAAAAGTCCAAGTGTAGAGACCAAACGGCTACTTCCTGACAACCCTATCAAAGAGGAGGAACAGAAAAAGGTAAGGGACTGGGGGGATTATGCCATTTTTGTAACTTCCCATAGTAGGATTGAAAATTCTGTCATCATTTACTCACCCTCATGACATTCCAAACCTGTACAACCTGTGCTTTCTTCTGTGGGACACAAATAGATATTTTGAATATTGTCATAACATGAAAGTCAGTGGGGAACAATAGTACTCCATTGACTTTCATTGTATATCTTGTATATCTTCATTTATTTTTGCAGAAGAAAGTAAGTCATACATGTTTGGAACAACAGGGTGAGTAAATGATGACTTGGCTTGTCCATTTAAAGAATCAGCCAAACTCTTTTTCATAAACTTTTATAATGATGTATTAATGTGCTAAAATACTAAACTTGTGTTTAATTAATTTCTTACTTGGAGAAATAAACAAAATCACAGTGTTAACTATCAGTGAAATAAATCTCTATGAATGATTTTAAATGCTTATTTAGATAGCTGGACAAATATTTAAATGAATCTGTCTTAATATTATGTTATCGTCCTGCAGCAAGGGAATAATGTTCCAGAGAGTAAGTGTCAAACTTTATTAAAATCAGGATCCGTTCTCATACCGTGTCTCACCATAACCATGTTTGAGTGAAATCTCATGCCCCACACTGCCACCCACTGTTGATGAGAAATGTTGCATGGGATCATTCATCTGTCATGGTGTTGATCAATCTGCTGAAGCTGTATTGGAGTTTTATGCACATGTATAGTGAATGGTGAAGTGTGTAATTTTGTGACATTAAAATGCTTTTATACATTCCAGTTTCATGTTCCCATTTAAACTAAAAGAACACCAATCCTATAACCAATCCTTAACACTAGCTGCTTCCATCCCAGTTACGAATTTCATTTATACCAAAAATATGAAAACAACTTGTGAATAAAGCTGCGTTTCCATCTGATGTGTTCAAAAGAACAAAATGGTCACTTCTGGAAAAAATTGGCACGAAATATAAATGCAAATGGAAGTTGGAATCACTGGGAAAGCCACTGTGACTCTTTTATTAAATGTAACAAATTACTTACGGGTTCAGTAATAGTAGCCAGTCATCTGACTGACTAGAGAAACATGTTTTCTTTTATTCTCTAAAGGTGATGATACATGGAGCAATGTTGCCGGGCAATGTTGTTGAGCAATGTTGGTTGGGCACTTTCCCATTGAAAATGGGCAACAAATTTCTATCTGGATAAAATTTGTTCCCCATTCTCAATTGGAAAGTGCCCAAGCAACATCGCTTGACAACATTGTCCGGCAGCATTGCTCAAAAAGTTGCCCCGTGTATCATCACCTTAAGCTAACGTCTAGCATCTATGCGTCTATGAATTTACTCCACCACCCAGAATGCCATAGCAATCACATGGTAACTCCCTGGCAACACCCTAGTATCAAGGTTTTGCACGGCCAAGCATTGTTCACATTTTATCGACTTATTTTTTCAATTCTGCTTTGTGCCACTAGAGGCAAAAAAATTATACACTTCACCTTTAAAGGGTTAGTTCACCCAAAAATGAAAATTCTGTCCTTTATTACTCACCCTCATGTCGTTCCACACCTGTAAGACCTTCGTTCAGTGAGTAAGACCGGCCTCAGTGAAGCCTGCATTGACAGCAAGATAATTAACACTTTCAGATGCCCAGAAAGCTACTAAAGACATATTTAAAACAGTTCATGTGACTACAGTGGTTCAACCTTAATGTTACGAAGTGACGAGAATACATTTTGTGCCCCAAAAAAACCAAAATAATAACTTTATTTAACAATGTCTAGCGATGGGTGATTTTAAAACACTGCTTCATGAAGCTTCGAAGCTTTATGAATCTTGTTTTCGAATGGTTCGGAGCACGTATCAAACTGCCAAAGTTGAAATTTCGAAACACTTATGACATGACAAAGCCTCGTTTACTGAAATCACGTGACTTTGACAGTTTGATACATGCTCTGAACCACTGATTTGAAACAAAAGGTTCATAAGTTTCATGAAGCAATGTTTTGAAATCGCCCATCACTAGATATTGTTGAATAAAGTCATTATTTTGTCTTGTCGCTTCATAACATTAAGTTCGAACCACTGTAGTCACATGAACTGTTTTAAATATGTCTTTAGTAGCTTTCTGGGAATTGAAAGTGTTAATTATCTTGCTGGCAATGGTGGACTCATTGAGCCATCGGATTTAATCAAAAAATATCTTAATTTGTGTTCTGAAGATGAATGAAGGTCTTACGGTGTGGAACGACATGAGGGTGAGTAATTAATGACAGAATTTTAATTTTTGCGTAAACTAACCCTTTAAATCACAAAATAATGGATGTACATATTCAATTCAAATGACCACCCCATGTCCCTGTTTTTCTGCTACAGGAGAGCTGCAGTGTCTCAGTCCATAACATAGTTTCAGAAATGGAGTCCATACAGCACAGTGTAACCCCTCCCCCCCTTCCTACCAGCCAACCTGTTTCCTGTAGCAGCAGTGAGGAAGAGGAGTTCACTCCAGCCACATCAGCAGAAGCTGAAACTGAGAAGGTGGAGCATGGGAAAGATTGGCCAAAGGGCACCGTGCGCCGAGCCACCAGGGAGCTTGAGCAGAAGATCAAGCAGGTGGTCTCGTCAGTGGCACAGGTGTCCTCGGCCCCTGCATCTCCCTCGCTAAGCTCCCCCGTCAACACCAGCAGCAGAGAGAAAACTGAGGAGACCTCATCCCACACACACCTCACACCTGATCCAAGCACTGTGTCAACACACCATCACCAGCCTCAGAACAACACGGACAAGATGGAGAAAGATGAGAGTCTTTCAGCTGAAGAGGACAGAACAGGGAGTGAAAGCGAGAGACGACTCAGGGAGGGAGAGCACAGGAACACCGGCCTCACGCACTCAAGACAAAGCCATTCAGATTCATCTAGCTCATCTCCAGTCGTGCTTCTCCAGCTTGAGGGAATCACCGAGCAGGAGAGTTACACTGACTCTGACTGTCCCCTGGGACGCTGTCCAAAGGACATGAGAGAAACCTGGGAGACCCTGAAAGAGCTTGGGGCATTCCTCTGGCAGGTGAGTGGCTGCTCGGACAGGTCCCTCCCGTGGGCAAGGAGGGAGCAAAGAAAAGGCTGGGCTATGCGAGAGAGGACCAAAGAGGTGGAGGCTCGGATCCGGCAGGCTGGACTGACCCCACCCTCAATGATGAAGCGCTCGGCCTCATTGGCCAAGCTTGGATCGTTGGAGCTCTCGCCCATTGACCTGAGCGAGCTTGACTTGCGTCGTCCCGCCTTACTCCCTGCTCCCACCAATAAGCCACGGCCCCACTCGTACAGTGACGATACCTCAAAAAAGAAGCGTGTTTTACCTCTTTGCACTCCTGCTCTCCCTTCCTCTTCTGCCCCTCCTGTTTCGTCCCCTGGATCTCAAACGCTCGGACACGCAGAGAATAATGATCAGACTGAAGATGCGGAATATAGTGACTATGATGTCATGCCCATGCCACTGCCACTCTCTCCACCCACCAATCAATGTTGGAGGGAGGATAATAAACAGGAGGAGGCAGGTTACGCCCCGTTACCTGCTCCTGCCTCTATACCCGTGGCAACACGCCAACAATATGGGAGGACACATCCCCTGCGGAGGCTGAAGAAACGAACTGTTAACCCTTATCACACTATGTGACTTTTATTCTGTATGTGTGAGTGTACGTGTTTGTGTCTGCAAGTGTGAATTTGTGATTTTAAAGGGATAGTTCATCCAAAAATGATAATTCTGTCAACATTTACTCACCCTTATCTCAGTCCAAATCTGTATAACATTCTTCTGTGGAACCCAAAAGAAGATATTTTTAAAAGTGTCTTGTTATTCCACATAAGAAACAAAGTCGTACAGTTTTGGATTGACATGAGGATGAGTAAATGATGACAGAATGGTCATTTTGGCTGAACTATCTGTTTAACTTGCCACGCATACCTCAGTGGGCCTTATCCAACCGGAAATCAAACAATGTGGACATTTTAGAGCACAATGTGATTTGAATGTTTTTGGTGGGATTGATGGCTCATAAAATAGGAACTGTGTAATCCTGACCCATCATTTGAGTAGAAAAAAATTGCTGCTCTGGAGGAACAATGAAGTGCTATGACTGATATACTTTTTGCACAGTGTCTATCAGGTCGTTCTTTGCATACTATGGTAGTACATTACCACTTCATCCTTTACCTGTCAGTCTATGAACGAAACCCACAATGTTCTCTGCTGAATTGGATTCTGGAGGTGTGTGTGCATGTATGTGCGTGTGTGTGTCTGTGTGTGTGTGTGTGTGTGTGTTGGGGGTTGAAGGAGAGCCATAGATGAGTGTGTTTAAATACATTAAAAAAAGAATGAGATGTAATTGTGAGTGTAAAATTCTTACAGATGTGAGATTAATATGTGTATGCATGTTGGATTAATGAGAATGGGATCAGTTCTGTGGTACACGTAGAATGTAGAGTTTATGGGCCTCATTATGCGTATGCATATTTTGTGGATGTGTATGATATGTATACTTAAACATGGGTGTGTGTGTATTTTCTGTCTGTTTTTGGTGCAGTTTCTTTCTTCAGCATTTTCTGTTTTATTAAAGGGACAACAAAAAAGAAACATGGGGTATTTTAATATGCACTTTTTATTATTGTTTTATGTTTTTTTTTAAACTGTGGTTTGTATTTTGGAAGCATGCTCACAGAGTATGTATTTAGAGTTGCTTGTAAGGATGTTTGTTGTACAGTGCAGAAAAGAAAGAAAGAAAACTGAAATGTGTCTTTCTGTTTGTCGTAAGACTGGAAAAATATTTTCTCTTTTTATTGTGCATAAACTGTGACAATTAAAGAAAATTTCAAATTCACAAAGTATTTTTTGGTATTTTTTTGGGGAGGGGGGTATTTTATGACCAGGTTTCCACAGTCCTAAAAAAAATAAAAATAAAATGGCCTAAAAATGTAATCTTAAAATGTTATGTAAAATTAATTTTCATTTTTTTGTATATATATAAATATATAAACAGAAATTGCTCTATGTGAGTCCAGTCTCTATAAATAATATTAATAATCATTATCCAATAACATGACAAGGAAAGTATTGAGATCTGTTGGTCAAAAAGAGTGGGAACCCTGTATCAATCTAAATGTTTTACTTATATAGTGTTTTTCATATTGTTCAGGACATAGTTAAAGGTGCCCTAGAACGTTCTTTCACAAGATGTAATATAAGTCTAAGGTGTCCCCTGAATGTGTCTGTGAAGTTTCAGCTCAAAATACCCCATAGATTTTTTTTTAATTAATTTTTTTTTAACTGCCTATTTTGGGGCATCATTAACTTTGCACCGATTCAGGCTGCGGCCCCTTTAAATCGTGCACTCCCTGCCCCTGTCCTTTACAAGATGTTCGTCATGCATGCTGCATGCATGCACCGGATCATGTGAGTATAGTATTTATTTGGATGTTTACATCTGATTCTGAATGAGTTTGAGGCTGTGCTTCGTGGCTAAAGCTAACATTACACACTGTTGGAGAGATTTATAAAGAATGACGATGTTTTTATGAATTATACAGACTGCAAGTGTTTAAAAATGAAAATAGCGACGGCTCTTGTCTCTGTGAATACAGTAAGAAACGATGGTAACTTTAACCACATTTAACAGTACATTAGCAACATGTTAACAAAACATTTATACAGACAACTTACAAATATCACTAAAAATATCATGTAATCATGGATCATGTCAGTTATTATCACTCCATCTGCCATTTTTCGCTATTGTTCTTGCTTGCTTACCTAGTCTGATGATTCAGCTGTGCACAGATCCAGACGTTAATACTGGCTGCCCTTGTGTAATGCCTTGAACATGGGCTGGCATATGCAAATATTGGGGGCGTACATATTAATGATCCCGACTGTTACGTAACAGTCGGTGTTATGTTGAGATTCGCCTGTTTTTCGGAGGTCTTTTAAACAAATGAGATTTACACAAGAAGGAGGAAACAATGGTGTTTGAGACTCACTATATGTCATTTCCATGTACTGAACTCTTGTTATTCAACTATGCCAAGGTAAATTCAATTTTTGATTCTAGGGCACCTTTAATCGTTTAACTGATGCTTGCTACACTTTTAAAATTAGACCTACCAAATGTAGTCTGTAGGTGTTTTAGTCCTAGTATATAGTATTTTGAATTACACCTAATAAAACTGTTTTTACAGTAAACAAAATGGTCTAATTGTATGTCTTTCAGTGTGCGGACAAAGGCAAGGGTCTATCTCAAAAATTACTTTAACATCTGCAAAGTGAAAAGAGTGCAAAAAAGTGAAAAGGTGTCTTAAAAAACAGACCAAAGACAGAGTACAGTAATGCATTAAAGCTATTGACTGTTCAGAAGGTATAAATAAATGGCAGGGGGCTACAGCAAAGTTAATGCCTGACATCCACAGAACTGATGTATACTTAAATCAGGGGTGCAGAATGCAGTGGTTTATGCTGTGCTCACAGCCACCTGACCTCGGTGAGTGCACCCACTGCAATCTATAGCCCTGTCACCGGCCCGAGAGAAATAGCCCGACACCGACAGCCGTTTCGAAAATAGACAGGACCGCCTTGACCCCCCTGCCCATACTCTATGGCAAGCCATTTTCACATTTAACATTCAATTCAATTATTACACAGCCCTCTGGAATACTTGATTGTGATTGGTCTGTTATGACATTCCGAGGTCTGATAATACAGGTCTGACTGCTGTATCCACCTTATTTTGTGAATGTGAGAGGCTTTCGATTCATTAGCTGCTATAGGGAAATAATGATAAGAATAATGAAGTAAATGGTAAAACTTTGCAAACTTCTACAAAACTTCTACAAACCAGTGTTTATAATTATGACAATACATTAAAATAATATGGTAACTAAGCCAGTTTGCAATATCAAGCAGCATGAGCTGTTTTGTACTGCTAAAAAAACTAGAAGTGAAGGACACTGGAAGCTAGACATATTAATTTATAAATGGCCGCACCTGCTCTTATGTGAAAAATAAGGTGGATAACAGACTGCTCATCCATGTGAAGCTGATGTTTCTTTCATGTCTCTCGTATCACACCACCAATTCCCTTTCTCTCATTTCATACAGACGTAGTGGGAGACGTATTTTGCGTCTCAGTTATTGATGTGTATACTATACTTCAGTATTAATACTGCTGTAACATTGTTCATCTTGTTGCACAGTTGTTTTGTACAATGAAATGGACCCTAACATAATGAACAGTATCAACATATACAAATATTTTGTAATTTTGTAAATTTCCACTCTTATTACCCACAATTGAGGTGCCCTTGAGCAAGGCACCGAACCCCCAATCGCTCCCCGGGCGCCGCAGCCAAAATGGCTGCCCACTGCTCCGGTATGTGTGTTCAATATTCACTGCTGTGTGTGTGCACGTGGATGGGTGAAATGCAGAACACAAATGTGGGACACCATATGTGGCTACACATCACTCTTTTTTTTTCACTTCACTTTTCAATTTAAAAACATGTCGTTCCTCGTTATTTTAAACTAAAGAAATCATAAGCTACGCTGAGACGCAATAGCAGTGTCCGATTTGTGAACGAGCTGATTCTTTTCAAATAACCTATTAAATTGGTTTCGCAAATCACACTGAACAACTGATTTGTGAATTGGACCGATCCAATTGCATCTGTTCTCGAGTCAACAACTCACTGATTCAAATGATCCGGTCAGAGTGAGTCTCCAGTTAACAATTCATTCAATTCACAAGTCTGACTCAAAATGAGCCGAGATCCTCGGAGCTTGAGTGTGTGCGCGACTGATGGTGTGAAAAGTGCCGAATTTTAGGATTTATTATTGTAAATGAAAATCATATTTAGGTCATGACTGTCAGTTGTTTGTGAACTTGGCCTATATGAGCTGTTTAAACTCATTGTATGTAATGCTTGAATGTGGACATGTTATTGTCATATTATGGATATATGTTATGTTATGTTATATTGTACATGTTATGGACATATTACCATCTGAACAGGGAAGGTTTTGGTAAAAACTAAACATTAGATTAAAATAATGCAAATTAATGCTCATGCATCTTCCCCGTTGCCGAAGCAGTTTCAAATTATGCAAAACTAGTATGTTTGCTAGAGTTCTTAATCTTAACACATTTTCCATATGTCTGTTTCTATATTGTATATTTATATTTGTCAACACACATTTTACACACATTCCTTATTGAATTATCAGTAATTATCAGCAGTAGTTATCAGTGTATGACAAGTTTTGGTTTTAAAATAAAAAGTTTTCTTACATGCAGATCAATACGTGTCTGTATAATCATCATTATTGACTAATGCTGTCTACTTGATCATTCCTACGATGGTGTAGGATGGGGTAAATAAAACTCCAAATAAACATCCATCATTCATTACTTTTTACTTGTAATACTTAAGTACATTAAAAAACAAGTAGGCCTACTTTTGTACATTTACTCAAGAAAAAGGACTGGGTATCATTGCTTTTCATCAAGTCTTGATTTTGTGTACTTTATCCACCATCAGGGCCATAACCACCATAGACATTGAGGGGGACAAGTCCCCCCCAAAAATTAGAAATGGCCAAATTGTCCCCCCCAATATTTGATATTATTGATGCTGCTCTGCTGTACTCCATTATGCACTGCTCTGTTTGTTGTAAGGATGACAAAAAAAGTTTTAAAAGTAAAATTTTTAGGCTGGTCTGCCTCAGCGGTCTAACAGCGCTCATCACTGTCAGAATGAGTGAACTGGCCAATCAAATCAAAGAAGGCGGGGCTTACTGTTCACAGAAGACGAGTGCGAATTCCAATGCAATGCTCTCGCTCGTTTTAGCAGTAAAAGAGTACGTGGCGAGTTAGAAGCTAAACATTTAATATTTGACAACTATTTTATGATTGAAATATTCAGTGACTGACAGTAATATCCACTGATGCAAACTACTCAACATGTTTATGAAATTAATTAAATTTAAAATATGCTATTATTTGATTAATATGATATGAATAATGTAATTCATAACTGAATCTGATGAGACAAAACTTTTTGTGTTTTTGTCATGTAAGACGTACAAATAAGAGTGAATATATTAAAAAATATATATTAATTCCAAATTGCAAATATATTAATCGTAAACAGTGTTAATTTCGTTGACGAATAATTTTCGTCATAATTTTCGTCAACGACATTTTTTCACGGACGATGACTAAATAAAAATGCGTTTTGAATGACTAAAAGTATGACTAAAATCTACTCTAATTTTCGTCAACAAATAAAAACGAGACAAAAATGATAGAGAGGGACGATTTGGAAAGATATCCAGTCAGGACTGCTGTCCTGTGTGGAAGATGCGCATATTTGAAGTGTAAAGTGCTGATCTAACCGCAGGAAAAGCGGTTCGTCTACAGGCTCGTCCAGCAGCACTTCAGACTGCTTCGCAATTAATGAATAGCGCACATTTATATCAAGTGATTGCTTATGAGATAATGTTGATGAATTATGGCAATGTTTACTATACAATGTTTATACGGTAATATGTTGTAAGAACACATATTTTATTATCCCTCACCTGAACTTAAATGAGCAGCAGACATTTCAGAGTCACGGTGTATTTCGGGATGGTTTATTATTTTTATTTATTATTATTGTTATTTTGTTTACACAATAAACTGTATTTAACTTAATTTAATTTATATTTAATTCATAGTAAACTACTGTATCTTCTGTCACAGGAAGGAAAGACTAAGAACATTATTTGACTCATTATTCAATATATTTTACAAGTATAAGAGTTATTATACACAGCAAAATCCTCAGAGTTAAAACAACTCTGCTTAGAGTACATATGGTGCCTCTCTAAATAGTGTTAAAGTAACACTGAAGCAGAGTTAAAGTTAAGGAGATAATTAAGCAATTAATTAGGTGATGATTGAGCATTAGTGATGAACACCTGCTGTTAACAAGAATCACTGAAGAAAAGAAAAACAAAAACTACAACTGACTTTAACTCTACTTCAGTGTTACTTTAACACTATTTAGAGAGGGACCATATGTACTCTAAGCAGAGTTGATTTAACTCTTTTGCTGTGTAGTTAACTAAACCTAAAACCATAAAAAATATATATATATATATTCCTTGAAATAAATGTTAACTGAAATAAAAAATAAATATATAAAAAATGTAAACTTATTTTATTTCATCTAGTTTCCAAGCTTTAGCTTAACCTGATGTACTAAAATAACTAAAGCAAAAACTGAATTGAAAGTACTGAATTGAGCTCTCTTTCGTGTCTTTTTGCACTTGAACGGTTAAAAACTGTCTGCTTTGGCGAGTAAAGTACAGTTGGTTGTCTTAAGTGAACAAGTTTGGAGAATATCAGATGTATATCAGTGTATTGCATCTGTGTA
This sequence comes from Megalobrama amblycephala, assembly GCF_018812025.1. Taxonomy (NCBI): domain Eukaryota; kingdom Metazoa; phylum Chordata; class Actinopteri; order Cypriniformes; family Xenocyprididae; genus Megalobrama; species Megalobrama amblycephala. Next base: position 19,049,964 of record NC_063061.1, on the reverse strand, counting down.
TTGTTAGAGAAATGATTTATGCATTACAATTTAACTAAATTAGGTTTTAGTCAACTAAATCTATTGTAGATTTAGTCGACTAAAACTAGACTAAAACTAAAACAATTTCCGATGACTAAAATATGACTAAAACTTAATGCCATTTTAGTCAAAAGACTATAACTAAAACTAAATCAAAATTTGCTGTCAAAATTAACACTGATTATAAATTGCAAATCCCCCCTCCCCCAATGTTCACGACATGGTTACAGCTTTGTCCACCACTGCTTATTTTTCAAGGGATAATTGTCGAAATGGCTTGCCATACATAGCATATACACCATGTCTGTGCACTTATCCAGTCCCCCCAATCCATCGCTCTCTCTCTCTCTCTCTCTATGTTCAGGAACAACTAGTGAGGACGAACTCGCGCTAGTTCTGCGAGTCCGTACCAAGTTTGTGACCTGGAATAAACGAGAGACTTCTAAAAACACAGCGTCCAGAGGAGCCGTTAACCGTCTTGAGAAAGGGGGAGAGCAAATTTAAAGACAAAATCAGCGTATATTCCCCAAAGACAGAGGTAAGTGATTCATTTGATTGACAGATACGCAGTTCCTCATGATGGAATGCTGCATTGTGACGACACGCGCCTTGTCTAGTTTTGTAAAGTTCTCTTCTGCTATTACGTAAGGTTGTGACATCATCATAACCTATCAGTGCAGCGCGTTCTGCTTGATCATTGAGTTGCTGTAGAAATATTTATAATTAAAGGCCAAGTGTGCGCGGAGCTTATTGTGAAGAATAGCGGACGCGGTATACAGTGGCACTGGCATATTTTCATTCTGTCCCTTTTGTAAATTTGGAAGGATAATGTCTGGAGGGGGCAGAGGGGGAGACACATGGTTAGTTTGGCATGACTATATTAGGAAAGTGACCGTGTCTGAAGACAGTGAGGGGGCCTTCTCACATGGGACAAACTGTTGTGTGGTTTAAAGATACTGCATTCTGAAGGGGGTTTAACAACTCTGCCCATGTGGTGTAGTATCAGTGTCAATTACGTTTAATTGTGTGTCTCAAACTTTGATATTAACATATTTTTCTGCTATAAATGAAACTAGTTATGAATTTTTAAATTACAAACAGTGCAGTGCTGCTGTACTTACCCCTAAAGCTAGTAAAACATGAATGTTTTAAATTATAAACATGAATTGTGGTAATCAGATATGCTTGTTCAAGAAAATTATTGTCATCCCTTATCAACACCTGCCATTTTAATTAAAAATAGTAAACATGTGGCAAACCGTTTAATTGAAAATAGCCATATAGAAATGTAAAAGCTAAAAGCTCTAAACACAGCAATAGGCCTACATGTCTGGTCAGCAATTTATGTGGAATCAGATGATACCAGTTATGTCATTTAACATCAATAAAAAAAAAAAAAAAAGTATAGTTCTGGTCCTAAAATGTATGAAATAGGATCAGCTCACACCAGTTCGGCATATCACTGGGCTGCAGCCATAACGTTATCATATTTTTTTTTTATTGCATAGCATTGTTCTGTTATGTCAAGGTCTATATATTCTAGTGGAAGGATTACACTTAAAAGTGTTTTAAGGAAAATTTGCATACAGTTTATCATATAAATCTTTTATCAAAGGCTTCTCATACTTTGTTGATTAATTAATATGATTGCACATTATTGTCAGCGATGATTTCAATGTTGAGAAATAAAATGCTGGATTTAATCGCAAGCAGTGAAAGTTTAATGAAAACCAACTCAAAATAACACTTCTCAGAATACTGGATACAAAAACACATAAAACAGAACAATCAACATAATATTGACGAGAACGGGCGATGAACTGAACAAAATCAGGGTTTAAATAACACACGTCAAACTAATCAACGAAATAGGTGCAGGTGCAGTTCGTAATCAATCAATGAAAAACCAAGGAAACCAAACTCAAACACAGGAAACTAAACTAAAACAAGTACAAAACCCACCCAAAACAGACATTAACCCCAGAATACCCGTAACAATCGTATTATAAGTGAAATTTTACTTTCTTAACTCAGAATTTATTTATTTTTTATCCTGTAAAGCTAACTTCTGCTGTCACCTCAGGAGGGTCAAACATGAAAGTGATTTCCTCCCTGTGGCTAATTTCTAATGGGTTAAACTGATGACTTTATTATTCAGTCTGTGTTACAACACTCCTTGATCTCTCTGATGTTTTTAAGCTTTTGCCCAGCCGTGGCTTGTTCTCTGTTATCCAATAGGCGCTATTTAGGGTGCTTTGTGTTGGTGAGGCAGAATGTGTGTCTGTTTATTTATGTCAATGACCTGTTGAAATTTCCACAATTAATACTCTCTCATGTGACTGAAAATATAGATTTTAAAAGAATAGATAATTACACTACAATGTACAGTAATATGTTTATCACAGTTATCCCTGCCACCTAATATTTCCTGCTTATTATTCCTAAATTATTATTACTGTTATTAATAATTATAACAATGTGTTCAATGTTAATTATGAGTATATTACTTAAATCTTAAAAAGAATTTGTGTATTAACAGGCCAGTATTTGAGGAGGACCAAGTAATGTATCTTACTGACATTAATAAAGCAATTCAATGTTGTTGTTGTTTTTTTGTTTTTTTTTATCATTTATGTTACTGTCATTGACATAATACATATTTTTAAATAAAATGATTACAATACAATATTAAAATATTAAGATAATTACTATCATAAAAACATTTTAATGTGAAAAACAAATCAAAACATACAAGTTTACATTTTAGTGTCTTGTCAGCCACACATTTCTCATTTATTTTGTACTAACCTTTTAGTTGCAGTATATTTGTAATTTGGAAAAATCTGTTTCATGAACTCAGAAAATGTAAGTTTTATTTAAAAAAAAAAAAACAGAATCTATTTAAATGACATGTTAAAAAGGGGAAATAAACAACAGACAATAGTCAATAGTCAACACAAACGGTAACACTTTACAATAAGGTTCATTAGTTATCATTAGTTAACTACATTAGTTAACATCAACTAATAATGAACTGCACTTCTACAGCATTTATTAATCTTAATGTTAATTTCAACATTTACTAATACATTATAAAAATCAAAAGTTGTATTGGTTAACATTAGTTAATGCACTGTGAATTAATATGAACTGCTGTATTTGTATTAACTAACCTTAACAAAGATGAACAAATACAGTAACAAATGTATTGCTTATGGTTAATTAATGTATTATATGTTAGTTCACCCAAAAATGGGAATTCTGTCATTAATTACTCACCCTCATGTCATTCCACACCTGTAAGACCTTCGTTCATCTTCGGAACACAAATTAAGATATTTTTCATAAATCCAATGGCTCAGTGAGGCCTCCATTGATAGCAAGACAATTAACACTTTTAAATGCCCAGAAAGCTACTAAAGACATATTTAAAACAGTTCATGTGACTACAGTGGTTCAACCTTAGTGTTATGAAGCCACAAGAATACTTTTTGTACACCAAAAAAACAAAATAACGACTTTATTCATCAATATCATGGGCGATTTCAAAACACTGCTTCATGAAGCTTCAAAGATTTCCGAATCTTTTGTTTCGATTCAGAGGTTTGGAGCGTGTATCAAACTGCCAAAGTCACGTGATTTCAGTAAATGAGGCTTCGTTACATGATAAGTGTTTTGAAATTTCAATGGTTCACCACTGGGGGGCGTGACTTTGGCAGTTTGATACGCGATCCGAACCACTGATTCGAAACAAAAGATTTGTAAAGCTTCGAAGCTTCTTGAGGCATTGTTTTGAAATCGCCCATCACTAGATATTGTCGAATAAAGTTGTTATTTAGTTTTTTTGGGCGCACAAAAAGTATTCTCATCGCTTCATGACATTAAGGTTGCACCACTGTAGTCACATAAACTGTTTTAAATACGTCTTTAGTAGCTTTCTGGGCATTGAAAGTGTTAATTATCTTGCTGGCAATGCAGGCCTCACTGAGCCATCAGATTTTATGAAAAATATCTTAATTTGTGTTCTGAAGATGAACAAAGGTCTTAGGGGTGTAGAACGACACGAGGGTGAGTAATTAATGACAGAATTTTCATTTTAATACATTAACTAATGTTAACAAATGAACCTTGTTGTAAAGTATTACTTTACTATAAGAATAACAGACAAATGACAGTGTGATAGTGATTCCTGAGCAGCTTTACTATGGAGTGTACACAAAATATTGTATGCATTATATAGGCTATTTTGTATACAATATGCACATACAGTATAGATGTTTGATGCTTTTCCACCCTTTCTCTGTTTATCACAGCTATGAGTCGCAGCATTGTGCGCCAGAGTAAGTTCCGGCATGTTTTTGGGCAGGCGGTGAAGGCGGATCAAGGTTATGATGATATTCGGGTTTCCAAAGTGACATGGGACAGCTCATTCTGCGCAGTTAACCCAAAGTTTCTGGCAGTTATAGTGGAATCCAGTGGCGGCGGAGCCTTTCTGGTCCTGCCTCTCTCAAAGGTAAGCAGCTTGAGGAGAGACTACTGGAACATGTAAAGTTCAGTGCTCTGCTTTGTCTTTAGAGTTAGTGGACTGTCAAGGTACAATAATACAATCTGTGGTCCTAATATAATGGTCAAAATGTATGTCAAAAAACCTTTGTCGGTACTTTAGACATTCTAGGGTAACACTTTATTTTACAGTGTCATTGTTACATATGTTACATGTAGTTACAACTAGAAATTACATACAGCTAACCCTAAACCAAACCCTCATCCTAACCCTATAGTAAGTACATGCAGTTAATTACTATTACTCGGTACTTAAATGTATAATTACACAGTAATACTGACACTGCACTTCTACAGCATGTATTAATCTTAATGTTAATTCCAGCATTTACTAATACATTATAAAAATCAAAAGTTGTATTGGTTAACATTAGTTAATGTACTGTGAATTAATATGAACTGCTGTATTTGTATTAACTAACATTAACAAAGATTAACAAATACAGTTACAAATGTATTGCTCATGGTTAATTAATGTATTATATGTTAGTTCACCCAAAAATGAGAATTCTGTCATTAATTACTCACCCTCATGTCATTCCACACCTGTAAGACCTTTTTTCATCTTCAGAACACAAATTAAGATATTTTTCATAAATCCAATGGCTCAGTGAGGCCTCCATTGATAGCAAGACAATTAACACTTTCAAATGCCCAGAAAGCTACTAAAGACATATTTAAAACAGTTCATGTGACTACAGTGGTTCAAGCTTAGTGTTATGAAGCGACAAGAATACTTTTTGTGCACCAAAAAAACTAAATAATGACTTTATTCAACAATATGATGGGTTGTATAGTAAGTACATGCAGTTAATTACTATTACTCGGTACTTAAATGTATAATTACACAGTAATACTGACACCTTAAAATAAAGTGTAACACATTCTGCTAACTACAAGTAATTACATGTAACTTCATGTTAACTAACTCTCATTACAGTATTACTGTCTGCTTAAAATCTGATAACACTTTATTTTGATGCCCCCCCAACAGACATTCTACTATCTACTGTCAACTTATTCTACTCAAACCCTAACACCTCACCCTAACCTAACACTCTACTAATACTCTGAGAGTTAGCTGACATGTAGTTGCAAAGTTACTTATAGTTAGTAGAAGGTCTAAAGTGGACTGTTGAAATAACGTGTAACCCCTTTGTCTATTCTTTCATCTTCATGGGGCTATATTTATGGGTATGTTTGTTCAAGAGTCTCAACCGTGGCTCATGTTAAGGGTGCCCATCCCCCACAGGGCTTCCATTTCACCCTCATGGAGGCAAAGGTTTGGACCCATGGAAACAGAGTACACAACTTGCATATGTTGTCCGAAACTACTTCTGTGACATACTGCAGCTGAGTTTAGAGATGATAAGTAAGCGTTTGTGAGTTGCTGTAATCCCCATCATGCATTGCCATCTCTTCTTATCTGTTGAACTTTAGCAGCTTGCATTGCAATATCAGCAAAGTAATGGAAATCATTATGACAATATGAAAATCTTATGTCCATGTATCTTATAATCTATAATATTTTATCACAAATACTGATGGAACTATGAAAATAGTAAGTACATTTTTCGACATCAGATTTCTAATAGTTTATTAAGTTAATGTCATCGGTATGTCAGCATATTAGTTTATAGAATCTGCTGGTTTCTTCAGAATGCACCCATACTTATTTCTACCTTCAGTAAAACTGACACTGACATCACATGTAATCACATGATGTTCCTATTGGGATTTTTACAGATAAAGTGGTTTCAAAATGTATTTGGACACCTAAAATGCCTAAATGTCACTGAATTAGTGTAATGTTTAAAACCATCGCTTATGTGATTTGACAATAAATATTTATCTCCTATAAATTAAAGACAATATTTGTATGATAATTTTTTAACTGTGGTAACAGGGTTGACTAGTTGAGCTTGATGAACACAGCCTTCAATTACTGAAAAAAACTTGAATGAGCTGGGCTGTAGAAAGAGGCCAAATAAAGTTACTTCCTGGGTGATACAATTTTAATAATCTTTCATTTATTAATGGGGGGAAATTATGCTGTAACAGGACTGCATGCCAAATGTTGGATGCATCTAAAAGGATTACAAATTATTGTTCAAAATTTTGGGGTCAATAAGTCTTTTTTAAAGAAAATAATGTTTTTTATTCAGCAAGGAAACTAAAAGTTACAGTAAATAAATGTATAATATTACAAAATATTTATATTTCAAATAAATGGATTTCACAGATATTTGGACACTTAAAATGCCTAATTGTCATTGCATTAGATAACACTGGTCTATTATTTTGGTCACTTTGATTTTGCTAAGTAAGACATGTTCCTGTATCAACATATTTTGTTGAACCTGGAACAACATTTCTGCCTGAAAATCCTAACCATATCCCCACCCCTAAACTTAACCCTACCCATAAGTTATCCCTAAAATCAGAGGGAAATTAGATGAATAACACTGATATAGAAGCATCTAACCCTGGTTGTAAGCCAAAACTTGACATAAACTCTAAACTTGTCCCTCAAATCTCATTGATTGTTTAGAATGCTGTTCCAGGATCAACAAAGATTTTGATCCAGGAACATGTTGTACTTGGTGGAATCACATTCACCCGTGTGGTTAGTACCTGTCACTTGTCCTGTTTATATAACACTTTAAAAATCATTTGCCGTGCTCGGTGCTCACTGCTCTGCAGTTCGGTGGAAAAAATCTAGATGAGAGTGCAAAAAATGTATCTTTAGTGGCGTGTTGCAACCAAGGCTTTTGTAAGCCGTCTCTTCCTTGCCACACAGTGCATGGTCAAGTGCAACATCTCGAAGAAGTTCACAAATCTGAGGACCAACAAAGACACCTTCCCCATTTTGCTTCACTTAACCTTGGAAATTTTCCACGGAGGTACTTAAAAGCCTCTTTGTCCATGGCCTTGACAAAGTTCTTCATCAGACCCAGCTTGATTGTAACAAAATCTTCCTTGATTCAACAAGTGGTGGATGCTGAACACTTTTCCTCCCAGGCTCCAATGACTGTCGGAGTGGCCAGTATTTCTTGATGTAATGGAAATCTCTAGCACCACTATCCCATTCACAGCAGTACTTTGTGTATCCAGTCTGTAGAACAAGCAATTGATGGTAAAACATTGCCATTATGTAGCAAAACAGCTTGTCGTATATGTCATATATATACTAACCCAATAGCATATCTTGAAGACTAGAGCTAATCAACAATTTTAAGCACCATTTTCATTTTTTAATTACTCTCAGATGGGCCTATGGTCATTTAAGTGAAGTTCACACAAGTATAATTTATCATATTAACTGATGAACCCACATTTTGACATCCAAAGACTGTCTAAATTTGTTTAGAAAGTAGATTGGCTGAATTTTAAATAGTAGATTAATAATATTGTGTAATATTTCTTGGTTTGATATTTTTGTTATAAAATGAGTGAAGTTGTAAAACAAATGTTCTAATAGCTACATTTGGGACTACTGTAACTACAGTTCTCATATAAATATGAGAGGCCATGTAGGTAAACTCATGTGGAGATGCTGAGTTTGACATTAAAACATCTTAGATTGTTTCTAGTTGTTCCTAATTCATGTGCAACCTTTGTCAGACGAATCAAAGTCAAACATAATTTGTTTAGCCACAGCAGTGTATCACATTGGTGGATCCATTTTTTGAATTTGTCTTGATTTTCTAGGGGTCCATCAGTTAATGCCCTTTTACTGTAGCATCTCTGCCGAGTCACGAGCATATATCAGCAGTCCTGGATAGACACGCTATAAATACCCAGCTAGCCATCTCCCCTGTGCTCAGTCTCAGGCAGGCCAAAAGAAAAACTCCCTTTTCAACGCCTCATCACAGGGTTATAAATATACACCAGGAGTATGAGAAGGGGAGTGACTGGAGAAGGAGCAGTCGAACACAGAGCCAACACGTGCTCCCATTAGCTCAACACGAATAACAAAATAACATCAAAGTTACATCATAATCCTTATAGAATAACTAGAATTATTTACAGAATATGCCTTGATAACATCAGTTTAGAAATACATGCTAGGCACTTTCCTAAATCGGGCTGGAAAATGAAAAAAAAAAGAAGTGTGTGTGTGTCAATGAAAGGCGGAGCTTAACCTTCAGAAAATGTTGACATCAAACTAATTATTAAATGAGCTGTTTTATTGTCTATTTATTTTGCAACAATGTGAAATGTGTGTGGGATACATCTGCATGTTTTAAATGTTTAAAACCCTGATTTGTGTGATTTTGTACCACTAAACATTAAATGTATGAATGAACGAACAAATAAATTGTTTTGTTGCCCCCATAAATTAAAGGAAATATTCTATCTTTTTTTTTTTAAACTTTGGTAACAGGGTTGAATAGTTAAGCTTGATGAACACAGCCTTCAATTTCTGTAAAATTTGATGAAAGTGGAATGAGCTGGGCTGTATTAGTCACTTAGTCAGAATTAGTCAATTACAGGCCGATCTCGAATCTACCTTTTCTGTCAAAGATACTAGAAAAGGCAGCATCCTCACAAGTATGTTCCTTTTTAGAAATAAATGGTATCTGTGAGGATTTCCAGTCAGGATTTAGACCGTACCATAGTACTGAGACGGCTCTTATTAGAGTTACAAATTATTTGCTCTTATCATCAGATCATGGCTGTATTTCTCTATTAGTGTTACTGGATCTTAGTGCTGCATTCGACACTATCGACGACAACATTCTTTTAAATTGACTCGAAAATTATGTTGGCATTAGTGGAATTGCATTGGCATGGTTCAAATCATACTTATCTTACAGTTATCAGTTTGTAGTAGTAAACGAAGAGATGTCATTTGGATCAAAATTAACGGAATGCATAGCTGATATAAAAAATTGGATGACTAGCAATTTCCTACTACTTGATTCTGAAAAAACAGAGATTCTAATTATTGGACCAAAAACCTCAGCGCGTAATAACCATCTAACACTTGATGCTGCTCTGTTAAGTCTTCGTCGTTATTTAGGAACCTGGGTGTGCTCTTTGATACCAATCTCTCATTTGAAAGCCACATTTCTAGCATTTGTAAAACCGTATTCTTCCATCTTAAAAATATATCTAAATTACAGCATATGCTCTCAATGACAAATGCAGAACAATTAGTTCATGTGTTCATGACCTCAAGGCTGGATTACTGTAATGCTTTACTGGGTGGTTGCCCTGCCCGCCTAATAAACAAACTCCAGCTGGTCCAAAACGCAGCAGCTAGAGTCAACACTGCATTGGCTCCCTATTAAACATCATATAAATTTTAAAATCTTGTTAATTACTCACAAAGCACTAAATGGTTTAGCTACCCAGTACTTGAGCAAGCTCTTAACACATCATAGTCCTTCACGTCTATTGCAATCTCAAAATTCTGGCCAGCTGACAATACCTAGAATATCAAAATGTACCGCAGGAGGTAGATGCTTATCCTTTTTAGCACCTAAGCTTTGGAACAGTCTTTTGGAACAGTTTAAATCTAAATCTCTTTAACCTGGCATACACATAACACATTATCAACTTCTATAATTCAAATCATGTAAATTGATAGGTTGCATAAATTAGGTCAGCCGGAACTGCGAACACTTCCCTTAACACCTGATGTACTCGCTACATCGTAAGAAGAATGGCGTCTAAGCTAATATTAGTCTCTCTCTGTTTATCCCGAGGTTTACCGTAGTCTGCCATATCCAGATGAGATGAAGCCTAGACACGATGACAACGCAGCCCTGAAGTGTCAACTAAACTATCCCCTGCGAAAGCCTCCTTCCCTTTCCTTATGTTATCAAAATGATTCCAGATCATATGGATACGCGGAAACGACTAATAATTCTGTATTATGCGGGCCAGACAAGTAATTTGGCGGTGTCACTTTGTAAAGAAAGACTAAGTTTCTGCGCACATACACATTCAAACGCGCTTACCTATAGACTAAACACGTAAATGAATGGCAAGAAAGCATTGGAGGTCTTCTGCTTTCAGTTAAAAAGGTGTCATTTAAAGGTCCTCTAAATGATCCTGGGTGGAGTAACTTCCTGTTGACGTTCGAAGTGTTGTCAAACAAAACAGAGGCTAGCTAGACCCTCCCTCCTCCTCCCCCTCCCCTCCATGCTTCCTGAAACAGTCATGAACGTGCATTTAAAATCATTCTTGTCGGTTATTGGCTGGAGCATGTTTATTATGTTTTGTGGTCCAGGCTGCACCAGTTTGTTTTTATTGCCGTTTTCGGAGCTTGTGGCAACTACAGAGACCGCGTTTTTTTACATTGTGTTCAGGGGACAGGCAGCTAGCGGATAGTGAGGAGATGTTTGCTATATGTGACAAAAAATGTTTTGGCCTAAAAACGCGTGACATCACTTAGAGCACCTTTAAGCGGCCCCTAAGTGAATAATTAACAATTTTTACAACGGAAGTGATTCAATCAAAAACTTACTTTAGCTTAATAATAACTTTTTCTTAGAACTGCTGTAAAGCCAAAACAATCTCTGTCCATTTATTTTCCTATTATCACTGTGAAGCTGCTTTGAAACAATCTGTATTGTGAAAAGCACTATATAAATGAAGATGACTTAACTTGTAGAAAGGGGCCTAATAATGTTTCTTCCTGGGTGTCACAATTATAATATTTCATTTAATAATGGGGGGAAATTATGCTGTGACAGGGCTGCATGCTAAAAGTTTTTAGCTGTATACACTGTTCAAAAGTCTGGTGAAAAGTCTGTAAGATTTTATTTGAAATAAATTATTTCTTTTATTTAGCAAGGATGCATCAAATTGATCAAAAGTTACAATAAAGACATTTATGTTACAAAAGAGTTCTGTTTCAAATAAATGCTGTTCTTTTGAGATTTATTCATAAAAGAATCATGAAAAAAAAATGTATTGTGGCTTCCAGTCTTTTTTAAGCGACCTTGGAAAGGCGCTATATAAATAAAACTTCTTCTTATTATTATTCTTCTTCTTCACAAAAATATGTTTTCAACATTGATAATATGAATAAATGTTTCTTGAGCACCAAATCAGCATATTATAATGATTTCTGAAGGATCATGTGACACTGAAGACTGGAATAATGATGCTGAAAATTCATCTTTGCCATCACAGGAATAAATGACATTAAAAAAATATAGTAAAATAGAAAACAGTTATTTTAAAGGTGCCCAAGAATGCTTTTTCACAAGATGTAATATAAGTCTAAGGTGTCCCCTGAATGTGTCTGTGAAGTTTCAGCTCAAAATACCCCATAGATTTTTTTTAAATTAATTTTTTTAACTGCCTATTTTGGGGCATCATTAACTATGCACTGATTTTTTCAGCGCGCCGCCCCTTTAATTCGTGTGCTCCCTGCCACACAAGCTCTCGATTATATTACAGCACATTTACAAAGTTCACACAGCTAATATAACCCTCAAATGGATCTTTACAAGATGTTCGTCATGCATGCTGTATGCATGCTTTGAATTATGTGAGTAAAGTATTTATTTTGACGTTTATATTTGATTCTCTATGAGTTTGAGGCTGTGCTCCGTGGCTAACGGCTAATGCTACACTGTTGGAGAGATTTATAAAGAATGAAGTTGTGTTTATGAATTATACAGACTGTGTTTAAAAATGAAAATAGTGACGGCTCTTGTCTCCATGAATTCAGTAAGAAACGATGGTAACTTTAACCTCATTTAACAGTACATTAGCAACATGCTAACGAAACATTTAGATAGACAATTTACAAATATCACTAAAAATATCATGCTATCATGGATCATGTCAGTTATTATTGCTCCATCTGCCATTTTCGCTGTTTTTCTTGCTTACCTAGTCTGTTGATTCACCTGTGCAGATCCAGACGTTACTGGCTGCCCTTGTCTAATGCCTTTCATAATGTTGGGAACATGGGCTGGCATATGAAATATTGGGGCGTACACCCCGACTGTTACGTAACAGTTGGTGTTATGTTGAGATCCGCGTGTTTTTCGGAAGTCTTTTAAACAAATGAGATTTACATAAGAAAGAGAAAGCAATGGAGTTTGAAACTCAATGTATGTCTTTTCCATGTACTGAACTCTTGTTATTCAACTATGCCAAGGTAAATTCAAATTTTGAATCTAGGGTAATGATTCACAATGTTACTATTTTTACTTTATTATTTTTTTTTCTATCAAATAAATGTAGGCTTGGTGAGCAGAAGAGACTTCTTTGAAAATCAATCAAGTCTTAACATCATCTTTTGTTTTTATATGTTATAGATGGGTCGAGTGGACAAAAACTACCCTCTAGTGGTTGGACACTCAGGGCCTGTTCTGGACATTGACTGGTGTCCTCACAATGACAACATCCTGGCCAGCTGCTCTGAAGACACCACTGCCATGGTAATCATCATGACAGACATTCATAAACATCTCCACTGCCTGCCAGCCTCTAGACTTGTGAAGCATGTCTCCATATATGCACACACACATATATATATACCTGCTCACACTGAAGGGAAAGATCACAGTGACTGGCATTAGTATTAATATGAAGGGTGATGATTGGAGTTAACAGTCTGGACATGGGACAGGAGCTGGTATTTATAAACACATGTAAGATAGGCGTTCTTAGCCAGAAACCTGTTCACAAATAAGCCAGTGGTAATGACAGACAAGGAAAGATGGGCCTGAGGTGTCTATAGGGATGAGTCATTTCATTTTCAGCACACACTGAAACACGTGCATCTCCTCATGCACAAACACTTCTGTATACAGTAACCATAAAGTATGTGGACACTTATGCTGTTGTTTATGTCATAATTAGCGTAATTTCAAGATGACAACACGTGATGTTCTACTCAGAGCTTTTCATGTCGTCGTACTGGGAATTATGCATTTCTGTGGCAAAACTCTCAATGGCTAAATGAATCTGCAGCGGTCATGTAGTACAAGTAGGAGCTCTTTGAAAATTTCCAGCTTAGAAGTTGTGATTATGAGCTCTGAGTAGAGCAGTAACATAAAGGTAACATAGGCACACTTTTTTTCAGAAAATATTTCACAAAAGGGTTTCGATTTTAAATTATAAAACAATGCACTATAAAAAATAATTTTTATAGTTTTAAAGTTTTAAATAGATTATTGACTACTTTAAAATTTCATGTTTAATTCGATGTCACTTGCTGTTTCTTTGTAAATATTTGTGAAATTGACAAGCAATTTCTGAATAATTTTTCATTCAGTATATGTCAAAATTAAGACAAACAGGATTTGGACACTGGTTGTCAGACTTTAGTGGGACATGTTCATAGTCAATGATGAGATACACTTGTACCTGTGTGAACCTGTGCGAGAACTGACTTCACACATCCAGCCGATTAAGATTCATTGTGAAAATAGCTCAGAAATGTGAAGTTACTTTTGAGAAAAGCTCTAGAAGTATTTGCTTGCAGATGTCACTTGGTTTGATGATTTGTATCTACTGTAATGACATTCAGACATCTTGAAATATATAAATACTGACATACAAAAATGTATAAATACTGACAGTATTATATAATGTATTGAAAACAGTTATCAGATGCATTTCCCCAAAGTTGAGCAAGACGATGTAAAGATGTATTATAATATATGAATGCTATTAAAGCTATTTCATTACACTACATTACAAACATGAATGGCATGCATCGTATGCACTGCTGTTAGTGGAGGTTAACTGCAGCTGTCATCTGTACTGGCAATGGCATTGCTGCTGTGCTCACTGAACACCAAAGGAACATTCCCACAACATACTGCAAACCAATATACAGTTTATCTATACCCAAAAAGTTTAACTGGGGGGCTGATTATGTTGTTCTATTATGTAACTAGAGAAAAATATAAAAATAATTTATTGTACACATATTAACCAGTTTGTTTAAGCATAATTATGCTTGCATTTTAATTGTTATATTAATAATTATGTTCAGATAATTAATTTAAAGGGATAGTTCACCCAAAAATGAAAATTTGGTGTTTATCTGCTTACCCCCAGGGCATCCAAGATGTAGGTGACTTTGTTTCTTCAGTAGAACACAAATGATGATTTTTAACTCCAACCGTTGCAGTCTGTCAGCCGTATAATGCGTGTCAATAGGAACTCCATCTATGAGAGTCAAAAAAAAACCATGCACAGACAAATCCAAATTAAACCCTGCGGCTCGTGACAACACACTGATGTCCTAAGACATGAAACGATCGGTTTGTGCGAGTAACCGAACAGTATTTATATACACTACCACTCAGAAGTTTCGTCTGCTCACCAAGGGTGCATTTACTTAATTAAATATACAGTAAAAACAGTAATATTGTGAAATATTATTACAATTTAAAATGACTGTTTTCTATTTGAAAATATTTTAAAATGTAATTTATTCTTGTGTTGGCAAAGCTGAATTTTCAGCATCATTACTCCAGTCTTCAGTGTCACGTTATCCTTCAGAAATCATTCTAATATGTCAATTTGCTGCTCAAGAAACATTTATTGTTTGCAGTTGTATAAAATATTTGTGTACAATATTTTTTTTCAGGATTCTTTGATGAATAGAAAGTTCAAAAGAACAGTGTTTATTTGAAATCTAATATTTTGTAACATTATAAATGTCTTTACTGTCACTTTTGATTGATTTAATGCATCCTTGCTGAATAAAAGTATTAATTTCTTTAATTTCTTTTCAAAAAAATAAAAATAAAAATTCTTACTGACCCCAAACTGTTGAACGGTAGTGTAAAATGTTACAAAAGCTTTGTATTTTAGATAAATGCTGTTCATGCACTTTCTATTCATCAAGGAATCCTGAAAAAAAAAGTACACAACTGTTTTCAACATTGATAATAATAACAAATATTTCTTGAAGAACTAATCACCATATTATTATGATTTCTGAAGGATCATGTGACACTGAAGACTGGAGTAATGATGCTGAAAATTCAGCTTTGCCAACACGAGAATAAATTACTTTGTAAAATATATTCAAATAGAAAACAGTTATTTTAAATTGTAATAATTTTTCACAATATTACTGTTTTTACTGTATTTTTAATTAAATAAATTAAGCCTTGGTGAGCAGACAAAACTTATTTTAAAAACATTTAAAATCTTACCGATCCCAAACTTTTGAGCGGTAGTGTAATTTTTTAGCTCTAAAACACCACTATGTCCAACTGCCCTGTGCATCCGGTTATAGAGGTCTGAATGTGCTCTGACAACGGAAGTGATCTCTCGCACTTTGCTTCAATGAGACATCAGAACGCGTTTTTTGACCTCACTAACCGGATGCTGAACGCATTTGGACATAGTGGTGTTTTAGAGCTAAAAAATTATATAAATACTGTTCGGTTTCTCGCCCAAACCGATTGTTTTGTGTCTTAGGACATCAATGTGTCGTCACGAGCCGCAGGGCTTAATTTGGATTTGTCTGTGCGTGTTTTTTTGACTCTCATAGATGGAGTTCCTATTGACACGCATTATCATTTGTGTTCTACTGAAGAAACAAAGTCACCTACATCTTGGATGCCCTGGGGGTAAGCAGATAAACATCAGCTCACTGCTCAACCTTCAAATACTTGGTCAGCATTTGCTATAGCAGTGCAGCACGCTTTCAGAAACCCTCCACCTTCCCCAGCTCCACCTGTATTGATCTGCTATGGGTAATTCATGTATGCTATATTGTACAGCAGCAGCATATCTTACTTGCTCACAGCAGCATGTCATGTATGTATTGGCAATAGCAAGTCCTGTACTTACTCTGCAGCAGCAGCAATAATCAACAGGAGCAGCGTAGCAGATGTATTATATCCATTATCATGCCAAACACTCAGAGAGTTGTCATGACAGAAATAATGTATAAGCCATACATGTTGCAAATTAATTATATTAAAAAATATATAAATTCTTGGAAGTTTGCTGAGGCCCCCTGGTTGAGAACTGTTGCTCTAATACAGTTGTGTTCACTCAGGTATGGCAGATCCCTGACCACACTCCCTCTCGCCCCATCAGTGAGCCCATTGTGGTGCTGGAGGGTCACTCTAAACGTGTGGGCATCATCAAATGGCACCCCACTGCCCGCAACATACTCCTCACTGCAGGTAAAGATCAGTCTGCATTACTGCCTTTAATAGACACCAGCATCTTACATTTAACAGATAATTAAGTGTATAAAAATAAGGTTAATTTGTTTTAATGTAAATAAATTCGAAAAAGTTTTCTCGCCATGCAAGATGGCTTCAATTCAGTGTGCTTGTGTCTCAGGCAGTGATAATCTGATCATCATCTGGAATGTGGGCACTGGAGAACCCTTGATCACAATGGATGACCATCCTGATCTCATCTACAACGTCAGCTGGAACTACAATGGTAGCCTGTTCTGCACCACCTGCAAGGACCGTCGCCTCCGAGTGTGCGATCCCCGGAAAAGTGAAGTGGTGGCGGTAAGTATTATGGCATGTTTGTTGGTAAGTGTTATGGCATATATGTATGTAGGAAAACCACAGACCTGTTGGTAAACTTGGACCAGACACATTAATTAACAGAGATGTGGTGGTAGAAGTGAACTTATTTTTTCTCTTGCAGGAGAGATTAGCCCCACATGAAGGCATCCGGCCAATGAGAGCCATTTTTACCAAAGAGGGCAACATTTTCACCACAGGTTTCACCAGGATGAGCCAGAGGGAGCTTGGCCTGTGGGATCCGGTAATGGAGCAAAATTAAAGGGATAGTTCACCCAAAAATGAAAATATTGTCATCATATACTCACCCTTATGTTGTTCCATAAAAAGACTCATCACATGTGGTAAACATGGAAGCTTGTGCATGCATCTCATTGGTTCTTGTGCATCACACACTCACATTTGAGCTTCTGTTTACCATATGTGATGTGCTCTGTATATATGTGTTGATCAATTTTTAGATGTAAATTAAAGCCTAAATTAAATCTATTTAACATATAAACTGATTGTATCCCTTCACAAGACTTGGATTAAAACGCTCAATTCATATGGATTACTTTACGACGCCTTTATGACCTTTTTGGAGCTTCTAAGTTTTTGTTACCTAGACTTTCAATAGAGGGACAGAAACCTCTCAGGTTGCATCAAAAATATCATAATTTGTGTTTCGAAGATTAAAGGTACAGTAAAGTAAGCGACTTCTGAAAAACGCTGTTAAAAGTGGATTGGACCGAGCACCACAACAAGCTTGTAGCCAATCAGCAGTAGGGGGAATTATCCACTCATGATGGGTGAGGAGAAAGAGTGAGCAAGAGGTAAGTTTTAGGTCAGAGGCTTCTCACTGAAAAAAAAAAAGGTTTATGATCAGGCAAGAGCTTTAGGACCTGCGTTAATATTAGAAAAGCTTTCCAGTGCTGGAGAGACCTACTGTAAGCAGGAATGCCTGAAAACGGACGGCAAGGTTGCTTTGTTTCTGCTCCATAAGTGAGTAACATTGGTTTTGCTGCTGGCAACTAAAGGTCGGAACACACCAAGCCGACGCTGACGAACTAGTGGCGACAAAAGCAGACTGGGGGTTTGGCTCACATCGGCAGCGCCTGTGTCCAAAATTGCCCTGCCACACCAAACCAACGGTAGACAGCCGACGGCCAAGTAGCACATCAGTTCTGCGCCTGTGTGAGATGAAATGCCTTTCCGAACCAACAGGTGGCAGTATCTGAACAGCCAATCAGAATGATCAGATGGCCCGACGGACCGACAAGCTCCGATGCCGATTCAACATTTCGAATCGGCCGAAAAAAAAGGCGATGAGGACCAACTTCAGCCGACGGTGCGGAACACACTCAGAAAACTTAGTCGGCCGATGAACAAAACCTGCCAGACGGCTGACCGTCGGCTTGGTGTGTTCCTGCCTTAACAACAAGCTCCTGCTTGTAAACACCTGTTGTAATTCCGTTCGTTCATCATCTTCACTTTATTTTTTGTGTAGCTTTATTTTGCTTCGCTTCTGCTATGATAGAGACATCCACTTTTGCATTGCGTTTTTTTGTTTGGGTTGATTGCAAATATCAAGTGTTCAACAGTGATTCTCAGAAATTGCTTACTGCACCTTTAACCAAACTCTTATGGGTTTGGAATGACATGAGATTGAATAAATAATGACAGAATTTTCATTTTTCGGTGAACTATCTCTTTAAGGCTCAATGATAATTCATTATCATTCAGTTTACCTTTATATGTGATTATGAGATTGATTTCACCATCCTGGTTTTCTTTCAAATATCTGATGGTGTTCCTTTCTGTCATTTTAGACTAATTTTGAAGAGCCCATAGCATTACTGGAGTTGGACACAAGTAATGGAGTTTTATTGCCTTTTTATGATCCAGACACTAACATTGTGTATCTCAGTGGCAAGGTATGACTCCATGTTTCATCTTCATTTGTTATCATACTCAAGCTGGCACTGTAAAGTTGTCTCTGTGTCTCCACAGGGTGACAGCAGTATACGGTATTTTGAGATCACAGAGGAGCCTCCCTATGTGCATTACATCAGCACATTCAGTAGCAAGGAGCCACAGAGAGGAATGGGCTTCATGCCCAAGAGAGGAATGGATGTCAGCAAGTGTGAGATTGCCAGGTCAGTTTTGCATGATTATACTTGTTGATTTCGAATATTGATCCATTGAAATGTGTTAGTTGAGTTAAAGGGTTAGTTCATCCAAAAATGAAAATTCTGTCATTAATTACTCACCCTCATGTCGTTCCACACCCGTAACACCTTCATTCATCTTCTCATGTCGTTCCACACCCGTAACACCTTCATTCATCTTCGGAACACAAATTAAGATATTTTTGGTAAAATTTGATGGCTCAGTGAGGCCTGGATTGCCAGCAAGATAATTAACATTTTCAGATGCCCAGACAGCTACTAAAGACAGTTCATGTGACTACAGTGGTTCAACCTTAATGTTATAAAGTGACAAGAATACTTTTTTGTGCCAAAAAAACAAAATAACAACTTTATTCAACAATATCTAGTGATGGGCGATTTTAAAACACTGCTTCATGAAGCTTCAAAGATTTACGAATCTTTTGTTTCGAATCAGTGGTTCGGAGCGTGTATCAAACTGCCAAAGTCACGCCCCCCAGTGGTGAACCATTGAAATTTCGAAACACTTATGATGTAACGAAGCCTTGTTTACTGAAATCACGTGACTTTGGCAGTTTGATAGTGTTTGATACACACTCCGAACCACTGATTCGAAATAAAAGATTTGTAAAGCTTCGAAGCTTCATGAAGCAGTGTTTTGAAATCACTAGATATTGTTGAATAAAGTTGTTTTTTTTGGCGCAAGTACACATGAACTGTTTTAAATATGTCTTTATTACCTTTCTGGACATCTGTGAAAGTGTTAATTATCTTGCTGCCTCACTGAGCCATCAGATTTTATCAAAAATATCTTAGTTTGTGTTCCAAAGATGAACGAAGGTCTTACGGGTTGGAACGACATGAGGGTGAGTAATTAATGACAGAATTTTTGGGTGAACTAACCCTTTAATATATGGTATACACAAATACTTTATGCATACATTATCATTAAAAAGTTTGGGGTCAGAAGATTTTCTTTTTAAAAATATATTATTAAAAATATATATTTTTATAATATAAAATATACTTTTATTTAGCAAAGATGCATTAAACTGATCAAAAGTGACATTAAGCATTTATATTACCAACATTTTTTTGTCAAAAATGCTGTTCTTTTGAACTTTCTATTCATCAAAGAATCCTGAAGAAATGTATTACTGTCTACACAAAAATATTAAGCTGCACAACCATTTTCAGCATTGATAATAATAAGAAATGTTTCTTGAGCACCAAATCAGCATATTAAAATTATTTCATGTAACTGAAGACTGGAGTAATGACTGCTGAAAAACCAGCTTTGCCATCACAGGAATAAATTGCATTATAAAATATATTAAAACAGAAAACAGTTATTTTAAATTTTAATAATATTTTACTGTTTTTACTGTATTTTTGATCAAATAAATGTAGCCTTGATGAGCATAAACCCCATACTTTTAAATGGTAGTTTACTTCATGTGTTTTTGTTGTAAGGTTTAGTACTTCATATCATTCTGGTCTTTACAACATATTTGTCTGACTTTGAAAGGATTTTGCTCAATATAAAACTACTCTTTTTTCAATACTCATTTTGTGTGTTCTTGTGCACAACTCATCAATACATTATTCTAAACATTCACATCGAGCATTCCTGAACCTTTTCTTTTTCATCATATAGATTATATAAACTCCATGAGAGAAAGTGTGAGCCTATCATGATGACAGTACCCAGAAAGGTAAGCACTTGCTCATTGTTAAGAGTCATTTTAATTCTGAGCAGAACCACAACAAAACAGAAGTATTGGAAACAAAAGTAGGTAATTGTTTATTAAGAAATTTGTAAAATCTGTTCATCCAGTCAACTCTTTCTCTTTCTGTTTTTATGATTCCAGTCGGACCTGTTCCAGGATGATCTGTATCCAGACACAGCAGGTCCAGATCCGGCTCTGGAACCTGAAGAATGGATGGATGGACGAGACGCAGACCCCATACTAGTGTCCATGAGGGACGGCTATGTTCCTCCAAAGAGCAGAGAGCTAAAGGTGGCCAAGAAGAACGTTTTAGACACCAGACCTGCAACACGTAGAAGCATGTCTGCTGTAGATGGAAGCAGTTTGCCAGTGAGTAGAATATCTTCTTGATCTTGAAATGTCTCTTTCATGGCTTTTGTTCCTTCACCACCTCCTTTTATCAACACTTCTTTAGAAGCAAATAGGGCTGGGAATCTTATTCAGAACCAGGCTTATTTTATTTGGACGTCATCATATATTGGAACGTCATACCAGCTTATGGTTTAGAACCTATAGACCTGGTTTAGAACCTTAGAACATTTTCAAAATGGTCCCCTTTCACACAGATCCAGATGAATGTTTTCGCTGTTGCTTCATGTCTGATATGATGTTATTGACTAAGAGCCCGTCCACATGGAAACATGTTTAGTTGTATACGGAAAATTTTTGTATCGTATCGGCGTTTCGTCCAGACAGATCCGGCGTTTTGGGAGCCTGAAACCACAATTTTTTGAAACCGGGTCCCAGAGTCGATAAATCTAAAAACAACACCCTTGCGTTTTCGTGTGTACAACTAAAGTCCCTTTAAGACAAGTAATTTCACTCGGCGGCCATCTTTGAAACGCATCTCGGGCATCCTGGGCATCCTGGGCATCATGCAATCTCTTTGAATGGGGAAACAACAAATTCTCCAAACCTGTTCGCCAACCTTACGATTAAATTTCATATTTGAAATCACCAATGAAATCTAACAGCCGGCTCATAAATTTAGTTTCTAAACGCACAAATCATGACAAAAAAACTGTATTTTTCAGGCTGGATCAAGCTAATGCGCATGCGCAGACCTAAATGCGCGTCTCTTCGGAGGTGCGTGTCTGACTGTTTCTATAGAAACCGGTGATTCTAACAGCAGCTGAAGTGACGCGATGACTTTACCAGTCGGCGATTGGCTCTTATTTAGAAGGCGGGACTTATTCCACCATATTGCGCATTACACTTTCTCCCATTCAAAACAATACGAGTGACACGTCTTGTGTTATTCTATAGTCTTTGGTACAACCAATCTGCATATTTTGTCAAACGATGATGTCATCGCAAGGTTTATGCGCATGGTTCAAGTCTTTTTCTCCGTTTTTAGTGTATCTCTGTGGCAGAATTACAGCGCCACGTACTGGTCTGGTATGTATACTACATAGTTTTGAGTCGGTTTCAGTGGTTTAGTGTGCGCAGGTTTTTCTTAAGACAACGCCGTGTTTACGACTGAACGAGGAAAAAAAAGATCAGATGAAAAATATGTACCTTTACACGACATTGATGTACTAAAAACGGAAAAGTTTATCCTTTGCATTTTTCACATACAGGTGACATTTAACATTTTCAAAATGGTCCCCTTTCACACAGGTCCTGAAAACGATTTATACGCTGTATTATGCTACAAGGCCAGTAGTTGGCGATGTCACTTTGTTAAAGGAAACTATGCGCCTTTAGACTGAGCACGTAATATGCATACACATTATGTCACCGTTGTCACAAATTCACATTTTTGTAGTTTAAACTGAGTTGATAATGGTATCGTTTTCAAAAACTTGCACTTTGAAACACGTTTTTTTAAGTTTGCATTTTCAGGCCCCCAAAACGCTGTTGTGAAAATGAATAGCCAAAACTATCTGATTGTCTATCCATCTTCTTCATACTTCTTTGATTTCTAAGAATTGTAAAACAATCATTAAAATATAATCTATATCAGAATCATTAAATTCCATTCGATTCCCATCCCTAGAAGCTGAGCATGTCTTTCCATTTCCTGATTCAGTCGGTCCTTGACTTGCCCTTTTGCTTTTTTCCCTCTTTTTTGCTCTTATTCATCCTCTTTCCACTACTCTTCTGTTCTATTTCCTCTTTCCATCTGCCATCCTTTCTTTCCCCGCTTTCTCTTCATATCTTTCAAACTCTAGCCACAGTTGTTGGAGAAGCTTGTTGAGGAGATCCAAAATCTGAAGGCCACAGTTCTCTCTCAGGAGAAGCGAATCTGTGACTTGGAGAATAAGCTCTCTAAGTACACTAATGGCACAGTCTGAATAAAACTAACTAACTCATCCTGTGCACATTGCCCAATTCACTGCTAACTCTCACACCTAAAGTAAGAGCACAGATAGGCCAAGCCACCTCAACTCACCCCAGCTATCATTTAGTTTTATCAACACTGTAACTACAGTTCAAGTGGCTTGACGGCCACTTGACTTCACAGGCTTTCTAAATGTGAATGAATCACTTATAGTAGTTACATTTTGGAGCATTAGGAGATTTAATTTTGCAAAGGCACTAATAATGCTTTCCTGATGCTTTGTAGTAACATTGTTAATATTGTGTAGTAGTACGCAATATTAGCTATATTCCTTAAATGCTTAAGGAATCATATCAGGAAGCATTTATGTCAGCTATGTAAAGGGTAGGCAAGACCACCTTCATTTTATGACTTACAAATCCTTGTATGCACTTACCGCTTTTTAACCTTGAAATGCTGACAAAGAATGACAGAAGAAATGTAGCTGCAACGTCCTGTAGTGGTTAACAGTCACAGTGTCTTTGGTAGTCTCTGTGTGAACATACCTCATTGTAAAGACCAGGAATTGGGATCAGATGGTAGCATATATAGCTCTTATTTAGTCAGCTCTGGCCAAACAATATCTATGGCATGACTAGAATATGTCAGGACAGTAATGAGCTCAGTAAGAGTTCTGCACATCCCTTCCTGCCATTTCATCGGAAAGGAACAGTGCACCCAAAAATCAAAATTCTGTCAGGATTTACTCACCCTCATGTTGTCCCAAACTATGTTTACTTTTCAGTAAAATATAAAAGAAGTTTTGCAGAATGTCCGAGCTGTTCTCCTCCATACAATGAATGTAAATGATTACTGGGGCTGTTGAGCTCCAAAAATCAAAAATGCACAAAAACAATGCAACATAAAAGTGGTCCATATGACTCATGCACTATATATTCCAAGTGTTCTGAAGCCTTACGATTAATTTGTGTGAGGAACAAACATGGCACTACAAGACGCATCATGCCAGGTCTAAAGTCAGCGACCAGGAAGATTATTGGTTCTTGCACAAATGACTGTGTTTTTAAAATATTTGAACAAATCATAGTTAATGGGTTAGTTCACCCAAAAATGAAATTTCTGTCATTAATTCCTCACCCTCATGTTGTCCCAAACCCCTAAGACCTTTGTTTGTCCTCAGAACACAAATTAAGATATTTTTGATGAAATCAAAAATGGGTATCTGATCCACACATAAGCAGCAATGACACTGCACCTTTTGAGGTCCAGAAGGGTGTTAAAAGACATCGATAAAACAGTCAACATGACTACAGTGGTTTTTGTGCCCAAAAACAAAACAAACAAAACCAACTTTTTCAACAATATCTAGTGATTGGTGATTTCAAAACACTGATTCATAAAGCTTCAAAGCTTTAGGAATCTTTTGTTTCGAATCAGTGGTTCGGAGCATGTATCAAACTGCCAAAGTCACATGAACCACTGAAATTTCAAAAGACTTATGACATAACAATACCTCGTTTACTGAAATCATGTGACTTTGGTGCTCCGAACCACTGATTCAAAACAAAAGATTCATAAAGCTTTGAAGCTTCATGAATCATTGTTTTGAAATCGCCCATCACTAGATATTGTTGAAAAAGTCAGTATTTTGCACACAAAAAGTGTTTTCGTCGCTTCATAACATTAAGGTTGAACCACTGTAGTTACGTTGACCATTTCATTTAATACCCTTCTGGGCCTCAAAAGATGCAGTGTCATTGCTGCTTATGTGTCATTGCTGTTTACCCTCGGATTTAATCAAAAACATCTTAGTTTGTGTTCTGAAGACAAACAAGGGTCTTACGGGTTTGGGACAACATGAGGGGGAGTAATTAATGACAGAAATTTCATTTTTGTGTGAACTGACCCTTTAAGATCTACAACAGATTTTAGTCTGGTCCTCATACAAAACTGTATATAGACCATAACTTCAGAAGAATTGGAATATAATGCATGAGTGTTTGTATTAGTATTATACTGTATAGTATATATATTTTTTTCTCTCCTTTGTGAAACTTGACAGCATCAAGACAACTTTTATTCTACTGAAAACAGCCTGAACATTATGCTAAACATCTTTACTAAAATCAGATGGGGTTTAAATGACATGAAGGCAAGTAAATGAGAACAGAATCTTCATTTTTTTGTTGCTATTATTCCTTAAGGCAGATGCCGGTGGCTCCTGGGAAAATCTTTATTCACAGATATCAAATCATATTAATCTAAATATGATTTGACATAAAAAGCAAAAGAATGTTAGCATAGACAGCATGTCTTCATTTGTCCCTCTTCTGTAAGGAGTGCTTGCATTATTGACTCTTAAATTGCTACTAACCTCTCACTTTACATGCCTCTGCCTTTCCAGCTTTGACCAATAGAATTAAAACTCATGTGGCCTCTGTTTAACATTTCAAAATGTAAATATTATTCTAGAAAAAAAGCATCAAAATATCAAAACCAAAGACATTGTTTTGTTTTATGTAGAGGATAATTTGTGAGTTTTATGGTTTGAATAAAACCCTTTTTGTACAAAATGTTGCATGCATTATTACTTATAAAAATGTAAAGACACATACCACACATTCACCATGGGTAATTACTTTTCCTGAGACTAGATAATTTATTTCTAGTCACATAGCAGTTTCTCAGTTCATTTTTTTTTTTTTGTTATAGGACCATACAGCTATCTCATTTCTATTACATAAACAACCCAGGAACAAAGGGTACTGGTTTGGGTGCAATATCCTCAATCATCATACCTATATCAAACTGTTAATAGTCAATGCACTCCACCTCCACAGCACTTGAAGTGGGTTTTGATGGCAGTAAAGGAAAGAATGGCTTGTAACTCAGACATTCAAGTAGTAAAACCTCCATTAGTTCCATTAGATTGCGAATTGACTGCTTCCTATAGTTAAAAACAGTCTGTGGATCAAAGTATTGTTAATGATTTCTGAAGAAGGGGGAGTAGACATGTTTGCTATGGGTAGGGGAGGAGGTGCAAGTCCATTTAGGCTGCAGCACTAGTGAGAGTAGAACAGAACATTTGGTTTAAAGCTCTTTTGAGTATTCCACTTGCTCACTTGAGGAAACCATTGCCCACCAACCTCAGTGCTAAGGTATGTTCATTGTGCCATTCGATAGACCAGGAGAAATGTGGGAATTCTTTCTCTGCCTGCTACCTTCTCTAATGCTGATCCTGGTAAAGATTTTACTTAGATGGAACTGGATCCGCCATCTTGCAGATAGTACTGTTCAGCAATGTGGTCGCTGTATGTGGATTATGGCCTGTAGACTCCTGAAACTGTCACATATTCCAGTATCTGAATTCATAGGAGAATGCCAGGCAGAGATCAGACTGATCTGTAAACCCACGGCCCTTGCCAACCACCTGAAGAAACACTGTTATGCTTTGGCCCAGCCTCCATTGGCAAGATGGCCTCAGGCCGACCCTCATCTTCAGATAATCACCAATCTCATGTGGCCCACAAAGGAAGGTGCTGAACTTCAGGGAGGTGTCCGCTTCAAAAGGGATAACCTTCTCCTAGTGGACGGGGGTATTGTGGCCCTGGACTGGGCTGTGAGTTTGACAGACCAACAAGTTCAGGCCAAAAGGGATCATCATCCTGGAGGAAGAGTTCTGGGCCTTCACTCTAGCAATCCGGCTATTGTTATTATAATTCCCAACGCCCTGGGCAGAGTGACGCCACACTTGATCAGACTGTGCCACCAGGCTTTGCAGCAGGGTTTCTATCCAGTGGTGTTCCATCGACGTGGTCAAGGTGGTTGCCCGCTGATCACTCCACACTACCAGGAGTTCGGAAATCCCTCTGACCTTGTGCAAGCGGTAGCATACTTGCGGAGTCATCATCCATCCTCAACTTTGCTTGCAATAAGTGAGGGCTCGGGTTCAGGGTTACTGCTGTCATATCTGGGGGAATGTGGCTCTTCTTCACACCTGATGGCTGCTGCCTGCATCTCTCCTGTGTTTCATGGACAACTGTTGTTTGAGTATGAGCTTCCTTGGCTCTATCACTGGATAGCCCTCATCTATCGCAAGCTTCAAATAAACAGGTAGCAGATTACACATAAATGTAGACCTTTGATCTTTAATGAAGGGTGTTATCTTGCATGTATATTCTAGACTGCTGTAGTGGTTAAAGAAATAAATCAACCAAAAAATGTGGTAAAAATGCATCTGCACTTCAAGAAACATCCTATGCCATTAGGCATCACTTATGTCAAACCTTGCGAGACACTGAATTTTGTGAGCCTTAATAATGATCTCGCCACAACTTGGCACACAAATCATATGGACTAATTTTATGGCCATTTATGATGGCCTACAGCAGAGCTGCCCAATCCTGTTCCTGGAGATCTACCTTCCTGCAAAGTTTCGCTCCAACCCTGATCAAGCTCAACTGAACCAGCTAAATAAGATCTTCAGGAGCACTTGATAACAGACGGGCATGTTTGATCAGGGTTGGATCTGAAATTTGCAAGTTAGTAGATCTCCAGGAACAGGATTGGGCACCCTTGGCCTACAGCATGAATCCATTCCCTTTCTCTTATGCTGCCCACACATGATTTTAGCCCTGATTTTCCACTTGCAACAATTAATGGAGATTTTAGACAAAAGCCGGAAACCATAAGCAAACTGGTGTTCATTCACGAGTAACGATCGCTCTGTGTAGTGTCAAATTTGTGTAGTGTATGGGCAGCATTATTGTGTTCCACAAAAGAAAATCTTTGGTTGAAACAACAGTAAATGATTGTTTATTTTTGGGTGAACAGAATCTTGCGAATGAAAAAGTACAAAACCTGCTAGCCAAGTTACGCATTATAAGATGTCATAGTGCAGAACTACCATGAGAGAAGGCAACTAGAATTACAAACTCATTGAATTTAAACATTTGACCCCTTCCACAGGTACGCCACTGCTTTGAGCTCTGTGATGGATGTAGCAAAAATTCTACACTGCAACTCTTTGCGAGATATGGAAGAGCTCATGTTCTGTGCTACTAAGCAGTCGGCTCACAGAATGTCAGACTCAGTGGACCATGTTGGAAAGGACAGTTCAAGATTATCAACAAAGCCTGACTGGGCAAGCTACTGGGAGAAGAATGAACCTTTGCGAGATGCAGACGAAGTGGCAGTGCCTGTGCTCTGTTTGTGTAGCCAAGATGATCCTCTACTTCCACCTCTCTCTACTGTACCTGAGGCACTTTTTCATAATAGCCCTTACTTTATGCTGGCCATAACAGAACAGGGAGGCCACTGCGGCTTTATTCACGAGGATAGACATGGAGGTACCACTTCCTGGAGTCATTTTTTGGTGTTGGAATACTTTAGGGTAGTTGCCGATTTCTTAGGGGTAGAAGAGAAGAAGGGGTTCAAGGATGATATTGCACATCGTGGCAGCCAGGGCCTGAGGCATAGCACCAGTGCTATACTGTCCAAAAGAAGGAGGTCAACCTTGCTCCGGAAAGAAAGGCCCATCTTAGGTTCACGAAGACGGCAGATCTCAACTCCCTCTGACATATTCACATTAGAAGAAGAGCAGGTGGATTTTACTTGGAATAGATCCTACACTCGCTGAGTGAGAGAAGCAGGTGGTATCATAAGATCATAGATTGGCAGTGCTAAACTTAATACCAAGAGGCACAGAACATGTTTAAAAAAAATTTTAGGTGCCCTCAGTTAGGAAACCACAGTTGTGTGGAAATGAGCAAGAATGAGATTACAATAGATAAAGATTTAAAGGATGGGATCAAAAATGGAGATCTTGATAAATAAAAAGGACATGTACTGACTGGCCTTAATCATGTTGATGGCTTGGCCTATACTATTTAGATGCTATATTTAGCTATGCCATTTTCTTTGTACAAACTAATCACTTGGAGCAAGTTGGGTTACTCTCTGTGTGCAAGACAATTTCTCCTCAATAGATATTGTACCACAGTAAAGATCTCTATTGCACAATTTTTGGACTCATATGAGTTCAAAGCAATGTATTTAAAGGAATCAATATTGCTAATTAACTTGTGCATTAATCATGAAAAGGATGTATAGGAAAGAACACTTTTTTTAGTACACTTAGATTTGAAACATACAAAATGGATTAAAAGATAAAAATGACAAAACCAATATATACTAAAATTACTTTATTACAGTTGATTTATTTGTCCAGTAACCCCCTGCCAACAAAAGGAGTAATTACAAACAAAACATTACATTTGTCCCCTTAAGTGTTCATAATTTTTATATTTTTTAATTCACTTGTTGTAAGTGTTTTTGTTATGAATAGCCATAACAACTTTTGTAATCTCTCCAACATTCAGTTTTTCACAATCTATACATTTTAATACAGGTTATATATGGATTGCTATGGTAATGTTGAAGCAGGAAAAATGAGACAATGACCATCAAAAGAAAATGGTTGAAATACTGGTAAATGCACTGTACAGAGATGTACCACCTTCTTTGAATATTATTTATCCTGTTGTTTTCACACTTTTTCAAAGGCTCATTAAAACAAGGATGCTAAGAGATTCCAAAGAAATCTACTCTCATTTGACAGGGCACACCACTCTCCTTTGGAAAATACTGCATGACCCTGTTTGCAAGAGTAAACTCAATGTCAAAAAGATCACATTTTGTCTATGGCTGTTCCTCTGGTCCAGTGATTCCATTAGAGTACTGAATGTTATTAGATGATTGGCATGTTTTATTTATATATATATATATATATATATATATATATATATATATATATATATATATATATATATATATATATATATATATATATATATATTCTCATCATGTTAATGTTACGTTTGGCCCAAATCTTTAGAATTGGCGATGCATTGGCTCAGTTGCTTTAGTTAGACTGAGATGGGCAACTTCATGAAATCTGCAATCCCATGCATATACCAGAAGTGTACCAAAATAGTGTTTAAAATGGATAAATATTGTAGACAGCACTTTTCTTGGAAAAATGTTTTTGAAGCTCTTCTGTAATAGGCATGATGGCAGTTGTAAATGTTTCTCTTTTTTGCCCGAAACAAAAAACCAATGGCATTTATGTTTCAGAAGATGAAAGTTCACTGTTGGTTCACAGATAACAGAACATGAGTACTGGCACAAGTGAATAATGGTAACTGATACCTTTGAAAGCAAGGAGAGCAAGCAGCAAAGAGAGGACAATGGAAAAATCCATATAAAGAGTGATATCCTCTGTGTGAATCTAATTGCGGGGAAAATAAAATCTTTTTTGGCTTCGCTTGACACCTCTGAGAATATGCTGTGTATATATATATTTATATATAATTTTTTCTCTTTTTAAATAATCAATATTAGAAACCAAGTTATTTTTTATTTTATCTTCACATTCAAGCAATTAAATTTTAGTCTAGTTTTAACTTGGGTCTCTCTCTTGATTTCAATTTATTCATTTATTTAAAATTCTAAATATACAATATACACAAACGTTTTCCTATACATCTCACTCAAAGCTGTCTTCTGGCTGTATACCCTTCCACCATAATGTTTTATATGATATCTAACCTTGTTTTTCCATTGCATTTTTAATCACTTTTTTTTCTACATGCTGTGACAAGTGTTCGGTTGGAGGGTGGGCAGCAGTCACTGGAGCTCTGGGGTGGGTGTGGAAGAAACCAAGGCATTGCAGGGACGACAGCAGCGGCACCCACCCGCCCAGCAAAAACATTCAGCGGTCTCAAGCCTACCCAACCTAGACCTCCCCACCCCTAAAATCCACACAACACGCTCTTGTTAAACCCAGCCTGAGAAAGGGGAGGAGGGGGCACCCGAGGTCCAGGAGATCTGCTCGTATATGATTGTAGTGATCAACTAAGACTAGAAAGGGATGGTAAAGTGCTTTTCTGTGATGTTAAGCTCAGTGAAAGAAGATGTGAATGTGACAGGCTATTCTCCTTTTGCATAGTTGTGATTGTTACCTTTGGCATCACTAAATCAAAAGACTAAAACGAACATTAAAATACTTCAACAGCTTTTGCCATACTGTTATGCAGGAGTGGAGTTGTACCGTGCCAACATGCTTTAACGCTCATGTATATTCACATAGCAAAACCTGTTTAAGGTGTCATTCTACATATTCAGTCCAAGACACCCCCACTTTTCAAGACCCTTGAAGTACCTTCACATTAATATAGTCATTTTGCACACCTACCTTATAACCACCTATGTCCTTTTGGCATATAGAAATGGAACAAATCTGTTCATACACTTGCTATCAGAGTTTTAAGCTTTGTTTTCAAAAAGCAAAATGGCATCCTGCTCTCCACACTGTTTTTAGTGGAGGGATGGCAATGCATGGCAAAAGTGTGATGGCAAAAAAAAAAAAAAAAATCACGATAATTCAATAAATCAAAATAATACTCCTAGCATTTCACAGTATCTTTTCATAGTTAAAATTTGTTCTGGCACAAAAAGAGCATACTGTTTATTAACACATTAAAACATTAGTGCTTTATAAAAGACTACGCTAGACAAAATCAAGTGCACTGTAAAGCTTGATTCTTTCACATTCTGCTATCCAACCTTTAAACCATATATATATTTGCAATTGTTTTCCTATAATTTCTTTAGAAACATGGATTCATATGCATTCAACTCCCACTCTTTGCAAAGAATCCAGCCGAAACAACCTGACCATGATAAAAACCCACTGCATAAAGACTTGCATACAATACACAGCATTCATTTATTCATTCTTACCATCACTAACATTCTCAATTCAAATCTAACACGCTCTAAAATGCACATCGCATCACTGCAAAAATGACTTTGTCATTCTGGATTCTAGCTGATCAAACTTGCCAGAACATTTAAGTGCCCTTTCTGGCTGACATTCTGTAACTGGAACTACAGTGAATGCATTTTGTGCTTGCCATGTGTATAAAATATATATTTTGAGGACTAGAAATAAAAGGAATGGATGTTTAAAAAAAAAAGGAGAAAAAAAAAAAAAAAAAAAAAAAAGACCATGGTGCCCCTTTATCCCTTCCCCTATGGCATTTTGGGCCAAGACAAGTGTTGTGGGTGAGCAGCGGGGGATCTTACGTGTAGGACAGGTGCGAGCCATTGGAAATCTGAGAGGCGATGCTGGCACTCCTGCTCATCCCCTGCTCACTGCGGCCCCCTGTGGTGGCCCGCCGTACTGCCTGGGGACTGTTCCGTAGCCCACTGCTTCCCCCACTTGAGCGCTGACTGCCTCCAGACCCGTGGTGCCCCCAGGGAGGCGGTCCCCCTGAAGACAGGCCGTGACCCCAGGGCTGCTGGATAGAGCCACCGTGGCTTGGGTGGTGGTGGTGACCGTGCTGGCTGCCACCATGTTGCCCTCCCCAGTGTGACCCCTGAGAGCCTGCACCATGCTGGGAGCCCCAGCTACTCTGGGCCCCTGGAAAGCTGTGGCTGTGGCCGTCGGACGGAGCCAGGCTGGAGAGCACCATGTTGCTGAAGCCCAGACGCATGCTTTCAGAGTCAAACGCCTCGATCTCCCGGGCCTGCTTCTCTAACAGACTGCGAATTCGTTCTGATCGCTCATTCTGCAGGGTAACCATCTCCTCTTCAATCTGACCAAAACCAAAATAGAATCAGGTAATACTTCAATGATGACATGACATTTTCCCAGCTGCTGCAGGGATAAATAAGGCTGGAATACACCACACAATGATTTTTGCAGTCTGGAGTGTGCCCAAAGTCAGAGCTTGTCTGCAGATTTTAGGCAGTCAGAGTTGAGAGATTGCACAGAAAATTGTGTATTGTATGATGGGCACAGACTCTAATTTTTTTTTAGCTCTACACAATGATTCCATCCCAAGTGTGCCGCACAAGTCCTGAAAGGTGAAGCCAAAGCGTCTCAATCGCCCCCAGGTGGTTGGTCCCAGTATGGGTCATAAACCCCACCCTCTCCATGTAATTAAATGGGACGCGAGACAAACTAAACAATTAACCTTTTGAGTGGTATGTTCCCACATATGGGATTTAGAACGTTCAGTGACGTCACAACTGCCAGAACTGTGCTTTTGCGCTTTGGCTGCAAGACAGACGCGCTCGGCGCTTGTCATATATCACAACTATGCAGTGTTTTCAGCCACATGATGTTTTTTTTTAAGGTTTCAGACATTTAAATACACAATCACCAGTAAAACAATACCTTTAGAGTTTGTAAAATACACACTGATGTGAGACATCAGTGGAAGCAGCAATATCAATCCAGTCAAATATAATTTGCCGACGTTTATTCATATTAGACACACATAGTGGGCCTAAGTAACTATAAAGTTTACTCTATTATTCTTCCAGTTCACCAGCCACTTACTTGCATGTATTTTGGGAGAAACTGATGAATTCACGTGCTGTAAATCCGACTGATAGGACTCTGAGATGGAGGCGCCCATCTCACGTTATAGATCAAGATAAAGATCATTTATAAAGGTTTTTAAATGACAAAACACACTCACTTACACAGATTTGAGAATCAGAATCAGATAGTTGATGACATGGTAAGCAATGTTGTGAATATTTTAAATAAAGGAAAAAAATAATAGCGATACATGTGTCATACAGTGTTATTGTGGCTGCGGTGTGTTACGTGACAAGCATGACACGTTGCCATGGAAACAATAAGGGCAGACATTCTAACGGTCACCTTAAAAAAAAACTCACTCTGGGGGGTCAGCTAGAATATTGTAAACTCACGCTTGAAAGGGTTAAATTACACTTCAAATAATTTATAATAATGTAGTTTTTAATCACACTGATGTAAGTTCAAATGTTCTTTTTTTTTTTTATAAGTTTGGTTTTGGTTAGTTATTTGATGCCATAAAAATGGGGGTGTGATGTCATGATTGACAGCTTCTCTGAGCTTCACTACACTTCATGCTCACTACTGCGCAGACTCGGGTCCCGAGTTCAGTACTGACTCAGAATCAGCACAAGAAGTCAGCACCATATTGGGACATTGGCGGCTTCACTTTTCTACAATGAAAGAGTGTGGAAGTGCGTCATCCATATTTATTTTTTTTACAGTCTATGTTC
The DNA here is from genome assembly GCF_018812025.1 of Megalobrama amblycephala. Lineage (NCBI taxonomy): Eukaryota > Metazoa > Chordata > Actinopteri > Cypriniformes > Xenocyprididae > Megalobrama > Megalobrama amblycephala. The sequence continues at coordinate 19,015,556 of NC_063061.1, read as the reverse complement.
CATCCACTTGGAGGATATCAAACATGTTTGATATTTTGAAGCGAATTAAAACACATCGTTTTCATTTGACATGCATCTCCAAGCAACAACACACATGGTTCAGTGTAAGTTTGTTGTGGTTGGAATGACTTTAAAGTCTATTGGTGTGTGTTATCAGTCAGCTAGTGTATGATGTCTAGTGTTCAGATTTTAAAAGTTATGTAGTGTATTCCAGCCTTTAGACAAAATACCGTGTCAGTTGTTGACCCTCATGTCATTCTAAACCTGTATGCACTTTTCCGTGGAACATAAAAGTAGAAATTTGAGGAATCTACAATTTTTTTTTTTTACATATTGTGTTCAGATTCAAAATTGCAAGGTCAACATCATTAAATGTTCTTCCGCAAGTAGTAAGTGAATGTGTCTCTGGATATGAATTTAGGCTAACGTATTCCTCAAAACTTTGTAAATGCTTCAAAACTTTCATTGTCCCAGAAAAAAAAAGGGTAAATGATGAAAGAACTTTCATTTTTGGGTGAACTATAGCTTTAATTCTTATTCTGGAACATCAAAAACTTTCCCCCTGTTATTTCTGTAGTGTGCTGCTTGGATTTGTATCAGTTAACATACCTTCTGTTCAAGAAGAGCCCTCCTCAGCGAAACCCTCTGCTCCAGCTCTTTCCTCTCACGATCGTGCTGCGCGTCCGTCTGCATTTTGATCTTGCTCTGATAGGCATTTAGCAACTCCAGCTCCTGCTGCAGCTGCATCCTTAGCACCTGACATTCGGCCTCCTGTGCCTCGTCCAATCGCAGCTGAGGAGCAAGATGGGAGGTGGAGTTACATTTAGAACCAGTGCATAAAAGGCAAAAGATGCCACATTATCCACATTTAAATTAGGATAACATATTTTCGCCTCTTGCATTTCATAGACCCACAAGTAAATGCTGTGGAGTAATTGCAGCTGAAATTTGTGATTGGTTCATATTCTTTGACGGCTTCACAGGAAGATATACACATAACATGGCAGGACTCACAGCTTGTGTGGAAAGCATGTCATTGATGGAATGGTCGTACTGCTCAGCAAGGATGGCTAATTTCCGTGTCTGCTCCTCCTTCAGCCTCTTCAGCACAGCTTTGTGGTCAGACTTGGGCGTGGTTTCCAGGAGGTGGTTGCGCAGGGCCTTGTACTGCCGTGTCTGGATCTTACACGTGTCCTGGAACTGCTTCTTGATCTGCAGCTCTTTAGACTGATACAGATCAAAGAGGAGGAAAGGCTTACTCGCCCCACAAGACTAGTATGCACTATAAAAACAAGCATAGACTAAAAGGAAACACACCTTAAGGCTCTTGGGCTGTTGCCGGACCTCCATGACATGTTTGCGGCGCAGTTCTCGCTCTCTACGTTTATTGTATTCTAGCTGGTTGGTGAGCTCAGTCTGATGCTGTAAGCGGATCAGCTCTGTACGCATTTTCTGGATGGTGCCCAGCTGCCTCACCTCCAGCTCCTGCATGGACTCATGTTGGCGAAGCAGCATGGCGTGTTCCAGATCTTTCTGTGTTTGACGCTTATTAAGTTCCTGGATCAAGAAAACCTTGTGTCATTATATTTGTTTTCTTTGGACATAAAAAATGGCTTTTTAAAATCAAATTAATCAAAGAAATAATGGCTAAATAGTCATTGGTTACAGTCCTATTTAAGACAGTTATGTCATGAGGATAAGAAACGCTACCTCCCGGACGAGGTCTTGCTCTACATTGTGTTTTGCAATGAGGATTCGGCGTTTAAAGCGCCGACATTCCAGCTCCAGGTACTGGCGCTGTCGGCGGAGCAGGTTGGCTTCCTCCTCTGCCTGGTAGTGCTGAAAGTTCTCCTTCTGCTTCGACAACCACTCCTGCTTCTCCTTCTTAGGGGTGGACTGGTTCTCATTTAGCTCCTAAACAGTGTGGGAAACATCAATGGGAGTTTAAGAGGAAATACTTACTACTTAAAAATAAATATTTAGCTACTTATATTTATATATGAATATACAATTTATATTCACAATCTACTTGAATCTACTAAGTAACAATGTTCCCTCTTATCCTCTAGGACAGGGGTCATCAACTATATTTGTCCAAGGGCCAGAAATTTTCACTGCAGACACTGTAAGGGCCAGATACTCGTAATATAAAATAAAATTCGAATTGTATCCTAATATGTTATTATTTGATATACTAATTCTAATTCCAAATTTATGTTATTTTTTACATATTACCTGTACTGCTGCAAGCCACCAGGGGGCGATAGCGATATTTTAGGCTTCATATTTGTGAGGCTGTCAAGCTGTCCATCACTGTCAAGCAATTGTGCGCAAATCCCAGGCAAGGAAAATTTTGACATTTGTGAAAAAATGAGCACGTGAAACAATAAAAGATGTTCAATGAGAGAACGCGTTTATCGTCATTTTTGACTGAAGGCAGGCTATGGCACAAGCTACTTTTCAGAAGGCCTTTTTTTCCCCGTTAGATTTAAAAATAAAAAACGGTTCTCATTCCGCCTTGAATAAGGCCGGCGACACACTGGCTGCGTGAGCGTCTCAGCTGCGTGGCGTGTCCGTTTTTATTTCGGCTCCCATATTTAACAGGTTGGAGTTTGCACACTGAGACACGCGTCTCAGGCGCGCTCGAACCACGCAGAAAACGCGTGCATGCTAGAAATAGAACCGACGCGTGTTCCAGCCCTATCGTTCCAGCAACGGGAGTGTTCTCTGGCTAGAGCGCAGAACAGCGGAGTTTGTATGGACCGAAGTGCCTGTCTGAGCTTGTGTTTTGTTGCTTTGACATTGTGGAAAATAGAATAATAGAAACAAAATGTATTAGCATTTTTACCCGTTATTATCAATCTAAATTAATCTCGTTTTTAATTTAACTTAATTTCGTTTTTCTTTATTTAAATTTCGTTTTTTCTTTATTTAAATTTCGTTTTTCTTTATTTAAATTTCATTTTTTCTTTATTTAAATTTCGTTTTATCTTTATTTAAATATACCCTTACTGTGCCAATTTGTTAGTCAGAAAAATATTAGACTACCTTAAAAGTATTGCTTAATTTAACAGACCTGTGTGTGTGCGTTTTATAGCACTAGTGCAGTGACCGTTCTCGGAGCATAAGCCGCTTCCCGCTCACGCTGCTCTGACTGTAGTTTACTAAAAGTTTATTAATTCTGAATGTGTCGCGTCTCGCGTGTCCATCTATATTGCACCAAATGCGACACTGCACTCCCTTGTGAAGTCGATTGGATGAACGGTTCTCAAAATAATAAAAATGCAAACGGACATAAAGACACATATTCCTGCCTTTATTAGAGAGAAAAATATGTTCAGCCCCTCTCTCCGAAGCTTCGAATAGTCGATGTTCGTCAAAAAATGGTATTCGGACCAGCCCTAAACTTTTTCCTCTTACAAGGCTATTCCTGAATTCAGTATTATTCTGGGGGCCGGATGGAAATCTCTGGCGGGCCGGATTTGGCCCGCGGGCCTCCAGTTGACGTTGCATGCTCTAGGATGTATATTGAAAATTGTCAAATGGCTGAATAATAGAGAAACATGACTTTTTAGTAGTGATTCTGAGAAATTATTTTTTTTACTGAAACCAAAATTGAAGTTTTCATTTAACCATAAACCAAAATTAAAAATAAAGTAATAAATAATAGTAAAATAATAGTAAAAATATAATATGTAATATAGCACGTACATTTAGCAAAATGTGTACTGACAGCCTAAATGCACCATTAGTGAACTACTAATTAAATGTCAATGTTTTGGTCAATGACTTTGGCCCTTCAAAACAGTTTCAGGCAAAAACAAAAATTAATTTTCTGTATTTTCGGATGCCGAAATTTCAGCGCATCTCTAATTTTCAGCTGTTTTGACCATGCCAAAATCCAGCCTTTTCACTTGTATTGATTCATTTGCACTGTCCGTGCACAAAGATCAATCTAGGTGGAATTACGCCAAGATGAAAAACACAATTGGTGGATTCATAGGTGGGCAAAAAGCCATGCTTGAACATGCCTGTACCTCTTTCAGTTGCTCCTTGCGTAGCTTATACTCTCGTTTCTGTGATTCCAGGAAGCTACTAAGCTCTTTCTTCTGCTGGGCTTGAATGTGCTGTTGGAATTTCTTCTCATCATTGGCAAATGACTTGGCCTTCAAGAAAACATTCATGGAGAAAAAATAAAAATAAAATAATTAATTAAAATATAAAAAATAGCTTTGTACAGAGCCTTGGTCATGATGAAGCAGAAAAGGACTACTACAAAGTAGGAAGCACATAATTCTCTAGAATGTCATTTTTCATCAGAAAGGGGTGTCATTCTTTTGGCCATGTTGTGCATGTGAAAGATATTATTACGTGGTTAAGTTACTGTTGGAATGGCATAAGAGGAAGAGGGGAATTCCCAGTTTCTGAGCATTTTTCAGGACTTCCGCATTCCTTTCCGCATCTTTGTGATAGAAGCCACCCAATGATTGTGCTTGGGTCTAGACAGATCATGTGACATGCCTCACGTGCACTTACATCTTTCTCAATGGCTGCTTGGTTTTTCTTCACAAGTCTCTCCATCTCACTGGCAAAGCTGTTCCTCTGGGCCTCCAGCTCTTTGTCCAGTCTCAGCCTGTGTTCGTCCATCTCCGCTTTCAGTTTGTTCTCAAGGGCCATAAGGTGCTTCTGGTGCTGCCGTCTCATGCGCTTGTAACCGGACATCTGCTCCCTCAGCTCAGAGTCCTGCTCGTGTTCCTGCATCTGCCGTGTGACCTGAAAGAGGCAAGAGGAGGGACACAAGGAAAGGGAGGGAGAGGGAAGAGGAATAAAAATGATAATGGTTTAAGAAAAATGAAATCAATGTTGAACATTTCAAAAATCTGACACTGGGAGTAAACAATAAATTCTTGTGATGTTTTACATTTTACACTGCCTATACTGGAAGCGACCAATGCCACTGTGTATCAATTATAAAACGAGCGATTTTAAATTGACAAATCCAATGCGGACACTGTAGGGTTGTGAAGAATTTCAGTACAGATCCGATTTGACTGGCTCACCAGCGAGGCTGTGCGGATGGTGGCAAAGTGCTCACGGTTGCGATGGTGTTTGCGTTGCGGGGGCTGTGCAGGTGCCGCCTGGGCTTCTGAGGGACGAGGATGCGTTTCAGGATCCCCATGGTAAACTTCCTCTTCTTCCTGATGGACACAAAAAACAGGAAAATGTATGTTCACTGTTCACAGGAAGGTCTGAAAGTTTCTGTAATATTTTAGGAAGAGGTATGTGAACGTACAGGCTTCAGGTGTATGACCGAACTGTTAGACATAACAGTGTGGTCTTTCTCCAGATCAAGTTCACTTTTGTCATCAGCAGCATCAGGAAGGCTGTTCACTGAGCTGCTCTGAGAGCTCGCACTGATCGACATGCTGGGAATGGACTGATTACTGCCCACACTGCTCACTGTGCCCGTGCGACCAGCATTGTGCTCCGGCTCCTGAACACACACACACACACACACACACACACACACACACACACACACACACACACACACACACACACACACACACACACACACAGAGAAAACAGCAGTTCAGAGCATAGCATTAATATGTGCTCTGTAATTATAATAAGTAATAATGACCTGGTTTCACAGACAGGGCTTAGACTAAGCCATGATTAGGCCTTAGTTCAATTAAGGAATTTAAGTAGCTTTTATAAACATACCCTAGAAAATACATCTTGTGGAAAAAACAATGGCTCTGATATATTTTAAGATATTTCAGCGCAAGCTACTTTCAGTTAAAATAGCTGGTCTAGGACTAGCTTAAGCCTTGTCTGTGAAACTTTTTACATAGTAATAATCATTTTTATATATATATATATATATATATATATATATATATATATATATATATATATATATATATATATATATATATATATATATATATATATATATATATAGAGAGAGAGAGAGAGAGAGAGAGATCAAAAAACAGAGTTAACATTTTTTATTACAATAAAATGCATTAACTTAAGTTTGTGTAAAACCTGTTAGTCATGTTATCCACCAAGATTTGAAAGATTATCATGTGCTTCAAAAGGAACCAAGAACATATGACCTTTTTCCAAAAGTGTCCCATTTTAAAAGGTACATTATGTAACTTTTTTGATTTAAATAATGAGTCAAATTCATAAATTTTTCTTCCAAAACATGTTTTTGTCTAACCCTGATTTACTATGGTAAGCCTATTATAAATGTTTATATTTTAGACCTGACGGGATGTTTTTCACTGGAAATTGCGTACACGCATCGCTCGCCTGTCCATAAATAGAGAAAAGTGGCTACTTTGACGCATGTATGGTGTGGGGGTGGCATAGGTTAGTTGTCATAACAACTAATGACATGGAGCAGTTAAATCTCAAACCCATTTGAAAATAAATAAATAAATAAATAAATAAATAGACGCTGGACAGAGGAGAGGCTGCTGGCAAAAAGAAAGTGCGACAGAGCTTTGTTATAAAACACGAATCAACATTGGCTTGGCTTTTTAGAGATGGCGAGACATTAGGGATTTGAAATGTTGAGATGACATTTTTATTACTCAACAGGTGAGTAAGGTATTTAATTGAATAGTTAAATTGCCATATGCAGCTCTCTAACAGAGTTCATTGTAAAGCATTATCTACTGTGTAAGGTCATTTCCTTATTTGTTGTAGTGCTGTGCTAGTATTTATTTTCAAGGAAGTATCGTGTCTATTAAAGGGTGAAGCTAATCAGCTTGAGATCCTTTCCATCTAAACTGGTTATATCTCTTAAGCCTAGTAGTGAATGTTTTATGAGCAGAATAACCATATTCATCCACACAGTCACGCAGAGCTGAAGCACAACCAAAACAATGTTCTTCCACAAAATGCATGCAGTTTTGTTTTTTAACCACTAAAGGGCCAAAAGTTACATAGTGTACCTTTAAATTTGATTTTTAACTTTTTGAACACTCTTGAGTTTGGCTCAGACTTTTGAATTTATATAATATGAGCCAATTAATGTTGAAGTATTGGAACTAGGGAAGGTTCTGACCTCATCTCCCTCCTGGGTCTCAGTGGTCGGCCCATTGTGGGCCTCTTGAAATAGGATCTTCTTCATCTTGCGATATTGCAGGTTGTCCAGCTCTCGGACTGCATCTTTTGTCCGCAAAATTAAGTCCATCAGAACAGATTCTGGCCTCTCTCGCAGGACAAATGCATGCTATCGTTTTTGAAAAGAGTGCAGAAAATAAGGCAGTTAACTCTTAATTATTCAGGTGGATTATTAAGACTAACAAAAAAAAAAAGGTTATTTAAATTTCTTGATAATTCAATGCAAAGTAAACACCTGCAACAGATCCTCAGAGTGTGGTCTGTCTTGGGGGATTTTCTGAAGGCAAGAGTCAACAAAATTTCTAAAATAATCCGTCCTGAGGAAAGAGAATAACACAGCAGGTTAATTGACTCACTAACACAGAAATCGCTCAATATTTTTCATATTTAATATAAATCTTGATTATTCATGCTTTTGCTCTAAAAATACTTAAAATGGGTCATTTAAAATGGAGGAGCCTTCATTTCTACCAAACATACATTAGTTAAGTAGATTTAAAATTGTATAACTAAAAGAATACAAAAAGTTAGCATTTATATGCACCAATAAACAGTAATGTTTGCCTACATATACACTGCTAAAAAAATTAAAGGAACACTTTGAAAACCCATCAGATATCATTGAGGAAAAATATCATGCTGGCTATCTATACTGATATGGACTGGGTAATGTGTTAGGAACAAAAGGATGCCACAACATTTGATGGAAATTAAATTATCAACCTGCAGCGGACTGAATTCAAAGACACCCCGAAAATCAAAGTGAAAAAATGATGCAGCAGGCTAGTCCCTTTTGCTGAAATTTCATTGCAGCAACTCAAAATGGTACTCAGTAGTTTGTATGGCCCCCATGTCCTTGTATGCATGCCTGACAATGTCGGAGCATGCTCCTAATGAGACGACGGATGGTGCCTTGGGGTATTTCCTCCCAGATCTGGACCAGGGCAACACTAAGGTGCAACCTGACGCCATCGGATGGACCGAAACATAATGTCCCAGAGGTGTTCTATTGGATTTAGGTCAGGCGAGCGTGGGGGCCATTCAATGGTATCAGTTCCTTCATCCTCCAGGAACTGCCTGCATACTCTCGCCACATGAGGCCGGGCATTGTCGTGCACCAGGAGGAACCCAAGACTCACTGCACCAGCGTAGGGTCTGACAATGGGTCCAAGGATTTCATCCGACACTTAACGGCAATCAGGGTGCAATTGTCTAGACCAGGGGTGGGGAACGTTGATCCTGGAGGGCCATTATCCTGTTAGCTCCAACCCTGAAAAAAACACTTACCTGCCTGTAACTTTAGTAATCCTGAAGACCTTGATTAGCTTCAAGTGTGTTTAATTAGGCTTGGAGCTAAACTCTGCAGGACAATGGCCCTCCAGGATCAACGCTCCCCACCCCTGGTCTAGACTGTAGAGGTCTGTGCATCCCTCCACGGATATGCCTCCCCAGACCATCCCTGTCCCACCACCAAACCGGTCATGCTAAATGATGTTACAGGCAGCATAACGGTCTCCACGGCTTCTCCAGACCCTTTCATGTCTGTCACGTGCTCAGGGTGAACCTGCTCTCATCTGTGAAAAGCAAAGGGCGCCAGTGGCGGACCTGCCCATTCTGGTGTTCAATGGCAAATGCCAATCAAGCTCCACGGTGCCGGACAGTGAGCAAAGGGCCCACTAGAGGACGTTGGGCCCTCAGGCCACCCTCATGAAGTCTGTTTGGTCAGAGACATTCACACCAATGGCCTGCTGGAGATCATTTTGTAGGGCTCTGGCAGTGCTCATCCTGTTCCTCCTTGCACAAAGGAGCAGATACCGGTCCTGCTGTCTCCTGGAATCTCCTCCATGTTCTTGACACAACCTTCTGGCAATAGCACGTATTGATGTGCTATCTTGGAGGAGTTGGACTACCTGTGCAACCTCTGTAGGGTTCAGGTATTGCCTCATGCTACTAGTAGTAACACTGACCCTAGCCAAATGCAAATCTAGTGAAAAACAGTCAGAAAAGATGAGTAGGGAAAAAAATGTCAGTGGCCTCCACCTGTAAAACCATTCCTGTGTTGGGGGTCGTCTCATTGTTGCCCATCTGGTGCACCTGTTGTTAGTTTCATTAACACCAAAGCAGTAGAAACTGATTAACAACCCCCTCTGCTACTTAACTGACCAGATCAATATCCCAGGAGTTTAACTGACTTGATGCTATTCTCTGATTAATAAGTGTTCCTTTAATTTTTTTGAGCAGTGTATTTTTAATAAAACAGAGACTGATCATATTTGAGGTTCAGTGGCATATAAAAGATTGAAAACCTGTGATAGAGGACTCACCATTCACTTGACTGTAGTGTGGGACTCTCATTCTGTGCTATATGATATAAGGCACTCATCGCATTCATGTTAAACAGAGGAGGCTTCCTTTCCGCTACAGCAAAAGGGAGAGGTAAAGTAAGAGACTTTCATAATGTGAAAGACACAATTTAATTCACAATGAGCAGCATTTCTTTGTCACCTAGTTCTATGCAGGTGATCCCAAGAGACCAGATGTCAACCTTTCCATCATACTGTCCCTCGTCCATGGCTAAAATCACTTCAGGGGCCATCCTGAGAGGAGATGGGTGTGTTAATAACCAGGCTGTGTGAATGGAGTCATTATTACTCAGAGATACTCGGTGTGCTCACCAATATGGTGTCCCCACAAAAGAGTTTGCTGGAGAGGCAATTGAGGCAGAACCAAAATCTGCCAGTTTGACTTGTCCAGGCTCGGTCAGCAGGATGTTCCCAGCTTTGATATCCCTGAGTGAAGATGACAACATACACAGAATGGTCAACATTAGAGGTAGTTTTCTTTGACACACCCAGGTAATGCAGTGTGAACAATCAACAACCCATGCATAGAACCAAATCCCCGTCCTACATTTTTTCTATTTCCATAATCAGTTTGACTATTACAAAATCTATTACTACTTGCGTTTCATTGTAACTTTAAATATTTGTGAGACTTTGTGACCATAAGTATCATATGTTCTGACTATTTACTACCTTTATATATCTTAACTACCTTTCTGGACCTTGAAAGTGGTCATTAAATTGCTGTCTATGGAAGAGTCAGATACCTCTAGGATTTCATAAAAAAATCTCTCAATGTGTGTTCTGAAGATGAACGAAGGTCTTACGAGTTTGGAGCGACATGAGGGTGAGTAATTGATGACAGAATTTTCATTTTTGGGTGAACTAACCCTTTAATGCAATGCAAAATTGCTAAAACATAATTTCTTTTGAGACTGCACTGTGACGCACCTGAATAAATGTGCAGGAAACCCTCCCAGAGTATTCCAACAGGGTTTTCTGTCTTCAGCGCAAGAATGCAAATGTTCAAAAGCTATTAGCGGAACCAATGTAATGAAATTCATTTGGTTCCTGTGGAACCAGTTTTCGACTCCCAACACTACTTAAATGCACAAGCACGCACTTTGCAAGAACATCAAAAAATTAAAACCCACTAACCTGTGAATCATATTATGGGAATGAAGGTATGCAAGACCCTGCAAAGCACCATGTGTAATTGCTGCAATCTCAATTTCCTGAAGGGGCTTCTTGTGAACTAAGCAAAAAACAGTAAAGGTGCATGTTCATCAAAGTGACGATTTACAATTACATTTATGCATTTGACAGACTTTTTATCCAAAGTGATGTACACTGCATTCAAGATATATAGTTTGTCAGTTCATGCATTCACTGGGAATTAAACCCATAACTTGGTATTTCTAGCACTATGCTCTACTATTTGTAATAATACATCTAAAATGTTAAAGGCACAGTATGTAATTTCTGCCACTAGAGGTTGCATATTCAAAACAATAACAAAAGGCGTAGCTGTGAAAGGGTGTGGAATGATGGGAGTTGTCGTCTTCACCTCCACTGCCAATGGAAATCAATCCGATAGGACTCGCAAATCAAGTTCATGGATGAGGTAATGAAAAAAAGTTTTATAACCATTATGTTCAATTCATTAGAATGATTTTATTTCATTCTAATGAATTATCCGGAAGTAATGTAATGTTTAATGCTAAATTATTACTCATATATGTCACTTTATTTGTCAAATTAAATGGTGGGGTAATGCAGCTCAGTTTTACACGTTTAAAACAAATCATACTAAAATTACACTTAAACATACCCACAGCATTTACAAAAAGGCTGACTTACTGTGTATGTATAACACATACTGTATTTAATTACACTGCCATAGGCTTGTTAAACTGTGTTAGGAAATTAGGGCTGCTTGATATATCGTTTGAGCATCAATATCGCGATATGCGCATCCGCGATAGTCACATTGCAGGATGTGTGACATCATGGACACGCAACATTAAGTCAAAATGCCCATCTCAGCGATTATGCACGTAAACAGTCAGTTTATGTGTTGTGAATAATTGAGAAAGAGAATGGATGCGTATCATTATTGGATCTTAAAGTGACAGCAGGCTAATATAGCCGCAGCTGTTTGTGTCAATCAAAAAAAAATTACTTTTGTAGCTTTGACAAAGATAAATTGTATTAATTAATTATATTTAATTTATACAGTGAAGACTATGCAAGGTTATTTTACATTTGATTCTTCAATGTCTGTACCTGAATACAGTTAGATTTACCTGGAAAAAACAAAGCACTCCGTATTTCTTGTGTATCTTATTCTATTGTTCGATTGTATTTATTAGGGCTAGGACAATACACTGATTCTCAATACATACAAATATTCTGGATTGATTCTGATTTTTTTTTAGTTTTAACAGCAGATGGCACTCTAGGCTGGTTTTTAACCGCACACAAAGGCTCACTAAGAAGAGGACTGGAGAGCGATTGTGCGTTCGGCTTAGTCATGTAAGTGGTTAAATATACTTGCGCCTTGGCTCAGAATGCTTTTATGACGCGAGATTAATGTAAACAGCCCACTGTGAACACCCTTGTAATTCGCTTTAACCTTTTCAAACTTTATGAATAATTAGGTTTAAGTGGTGTGTGTAAAGGAACTGGAAGCAAGTAGAGTACGATCGGTTTCTAAAGTATGTAGTGCCATCTGCTGTTAAAAAACTAAGCTCAGAACATCGGAAAATATCAGAATCGTTCTGATGTATTGTCCCAGCCCAAGTATTTATCTATACTTGTAATTGGTTTATTTTCTACGCATATTCACTCACTTACAAAATCACCCCAATCATCCTAGAATGATTAATTCTTTATAAATAGAGCTATTCAAATCATCTGGTGAAACTGATTTCATATCGCAATATATAGCGCAGAAAAACAAAATATCGCAATGTCAGTTTTTTCCAATATCACGCAGCCCTATACGAAATGTCACACCGATACTGGTCCTTGTTTTATTTCTCCTCTTGTCCAAAACTGTTCTCGGGTCAGTTGATTCACCTGTACATTTATGTTTCTTGGAGTTAACTTTGGCGACAGAACCTGCTGCAAATGATAACGAATAATTGTGGTCCATGATGACTGTGCAAAACAACAAAAAAGTGACATGCTAGACGATACAACTCTGCATTTTTTCATTAGAGACACGGTGTTGCCATGGTTTCTATGGCAGTAGAAGTGGAAACCGAAGATGACACCATTGACAGGCGACGCAATGAGGAGGGATGTTACACTGGTTAAAACTGCGAATTTCTCTGGATTTAAACATTGTTGGAAAGATTTGGGATAATGTAAGTACACACAAGTGAACAAAATATATTTATAATATATTTTTATGTATATATATATTTTAATGCAAAAATCTTACATATTGTGCCTTTAAAGCTTTGCTTTGATCCTATCTAATTTTTGAAAAAAATAAACAAATAAATAAAATAAATACACCCACATTTTGGATTAAATACTGATCATGCTTCCAAATTAAGCCAAATGTTTGGCATCTCACCTTCAAGGAGGTCAGAGGCTGAGCCCAAACAGTACTCCATGACCAGCTGAAGAGGGGGAAAAAGATGAATCATGAAGATAAAATGGTTATTGTCTTTATTTACTCATTTACATGTAATGCCAAAGGGTGATAGTGAGAATAAGTGATTCAGAAGAGAGGTCTTACCCATGCTGTGTGTTCCCTCAAGTAGCATCCTTTATACTCTATGCTGTTTGGATGTTGTATTCTCTGGAGGAACTTGACTTCCTTAATGATATCCTGCCATTTCTAAGTAAAGAGAAGAAAGCATCAAATCAAACGGTCTTCTTTCCAATTGACCAGAAAAGCCTACAATGAATTCCAATTTTCCACTGGATCACTGTATCCACTACTGACATGAGCAGACTGGACATTACGATTTACTAGTACAGTTCCTGAAAAAGAAAGTCAGTCCTAAAAGCTTCTGAAGGATTCTTTGCAGAGATTATGTGTAATCCGATTACTGCTAATCTGAAATTACAAAAGGAAATGCTGCCACCAGCTAAAGTATGAATGGCCTTGTTGCTTCGCTTCATTCTGAGGTGTTACAGGAGACTTAATGTGACTTCAGCAATTGACTTCAATTTGCTCGTATGATACTAAGACACGTCACTGTTTGAGAGCCAAGCCATAGTTGTTTGTGAATATGAAACAGAGACTAAAATACATTAGTTTGGAATAATTAAGATTCTATGTTTTTGATACAAGTGTCTTTCACCAAGGCAGCATTCGATCAAAACTACAGTTAAAAAAAAAAAAAAAAAAAAAAAAAGGTAATATTGTGAAATATTACAATTTACACAAACTTTTGAAGTGAAGTGATTTCTGAAGAATCATGTGACACTGAAGATTGAAGACTGGAGTAATGGCTGCTGAAAATTCATATTTGCCACCACAGGAATAAATTACATTTTAAAGTTTTTTTCAATTGTAATAAAATGTCACAATATTACAGTGTTTAGTGTATTTTTGATGAAATAAATGCAGCCTCGGAGAGCATCAGAGGCTTATTTCTGAACATGAAAAAAAATCTTTGAACGGTAGTGTAATGCAATCATTTTTATGCCCACCCACAGAAGGAAAAGCTGAATCCACAACCAAACTGCATAATGACTGTATGTAATGACTGTGGAATGTAGGAAAACTGACCTCATTAGACTGTTTCCCACTGTAGGACATCTTCTTGATGGCCACCACCTCTGCAGTACGCGCATCCCGTGCCTGAGCAAGATACGCATCTAATATTTCACGACTGAATCTCCCAAACATTTCATATTGTACTGTAGCATGCATTAAAATGACAAATCCTATTCAATAGATATCTTATATAAAACATACAAAATAGACCGCGCCAAAGCTGCCATGACCGATCTCACGGAGGTCTGTGAAGAGCTTCTCGGGGTCCTCCTTGAAGAAGAGATCTGCGATCTCGGGGTCCTTCAGGCTCCCTGCCCGGCTGGTGGAGGGCATGCTGCGAGCCGGGGGACGCGCCGCGCTCGCAGGGGACTATCTGGCCGTGCGACTGCGACGCGTCAGGCCCCGCTGGTTACTCATCTGCCAGAGGGAGGCAGTGTACGCATGGAGACCTGCAGGTAAACAAATAAACAAAATATAAATCAACATATGTAACAGTGCTGTGACTAAATCAGGTTTTCAGCTATAGACATTTTGAAAAATGTCTTTTTTTCCGTTTTATGACAAATGGCAGGATCTCCATTACAGGCTTTAAACCTACAACCCTTCGGTTACCTGTGGTATTGTCACGACACTGTAATTTCTAACTTCGATACGATACCTTGAAAAAATGTCAATACTTAATATCATTTTCGATACCACAGGAGAAAAATTCTATATTTTTGTCTATCCATTTGAAATTCTATGCAATCAATATACTTCAAAATGTACATGACACATCGTAACAGTAATCCATATGAATCAAGTGGTTTAATCCAAGTCTTCTGAAGAGACATGATTACTTTATATAACGAACAGATTTCAGATGACCTTTGTTTACAGGCTGTAGATACAGTAGTGTCAAAGCACGACAGCCGACGTGCTCCCAGCTTTCACACTGACCTGCTCTGCTGCATTCTTATGATCGCTTTCTTCAGGCTCATTCAATTTTGGAGGGAATTGAAGCAATGTGTTGACTAACAGTCAAACTCTGGGCGTATTCACAAACTATTGGAGCTGATTAGCTGGATGAATGAAAGACCAATTGTGGGTAGGTTACCCCTTTTCCATTCAAATGGAATTTCCGCCGACTTGAGAGCCGAAGTGATGACATAACTGACTACGTTCCTACATAACACTTGTGACATGTTTATCTGTAGGGAGGGTAATGAGTCTTTATGCCATGACAAGCTGCTTTTGATGTAACCGTCAAATGTTAATTATAAATAAAACTCAGCACTGAATTTAGCAGCAAAGCGGCAGGAGTAGCTGCCTAGCATTTTGCATCACTACAACTCATATTTCCAGTTTAAAGTGCTTTGTTGATTATAATGAGAATACACTGTTTTGTGTCAGTTGTTATGTTAAAAACTTTACTTGGTGTCGACATTATACCACCCTCAGCACTCTGTGAAGTTATATGCTTCTGGTCGAGACTAGTAAATTTGTCAAGTGCAGAACCTTTTGTTTTGGCTGGAAATGTGTTGAAAGGGTATAGATTGGGCATTGGTACCCTGTGTTGATAATTATGTAGTTGCTCGAAGCAAATATACCCCAAAAAGTCCATTGTGCTGTCAATTATTTTTCCACAATCCTGCAGTGACTGCATTAGTCAGAGCATCTGAGGGTAAACAACAGATTTAGCCCTTCAAAAAGTATTCCTTAGACATGTGATAACAGAGAAGGGAAGCTCGAGTCACAAGATAGGCCGTGGAGGGTGACTACCAAACGCTTAAAGCACTGACAGGTTGGGATTATTATCTTTCTCCTTTTGAAAACTCCATTTGTAGATTTTCTAAAGTTAAAAGTAGTTCAACCTATAAAAACATCTCTCTAGTTCTTGCAGGTTTTTTTTTTTTTTTAGAGATGCACCAATGCATTGGCCAATAATCAGTATCGGCCGATAAAAGCAATTATTTTCACTATTGGTTATCAGCCAATTGTTTAAAAACAGACGATGATCAGGGCCAATAACATCCGGTCAATCAAAAGGGTGCGAAAAAACGTGTCCGACTACAACTCATATTGTGTGTAAAAAAAAAAATTCTTGAATTTAAGGTAAGTTAATGCGACAATACGTATTATCAGTTCAAAAAAAAAAAAAAATAGCGACGTTAAAGCGGGGTCTATTCGACCCTATGAATCACCAGTAGTTTAAGCCATGGTTGCCAGGTCTGCAGTTTTTCCCTACACTAAACATTATTTACAGCGCCTCTCATCCAATAATTGCAAATAACTCTGCTTTGTTACTTCTAAAACAAAACAAAGCCCCAGCTTTCAAATTCTGTCAATTTTTTCACAAAATTCAAACAATAAATGCTGTTTTGGCGCTTTTAAATGTGACATAACAGAACGCTGTAGCGCCTCATTTCAAGCGGCAGCATGAAGCGCAAGTCATCTCTTCCATTTTAATACAAGTTACAGCTCAAAAAAACGTGCATGAACATCAGAAGGTATGTTGAAAGATACAGTACAACTTACTGAAATCCGTATCTAGTCTCATGTAATCACTCAATCAGTGTTTCAATACCCGAGTTGTATATAATACCTCTGTTGTTAATTGCAACCAATATTATAGTGTACCAGATGAGAGGGTTCTACGTACAGTTTGCAGCATTATTTGGGAGAGATTTCTTTTTCCATAAGAAAAAACCAAACTATCAGTATCGGCCAATATTGTTCCGAATAATCGGCTATCGGTATCAGATGAGAAATTTAGTATCGGTGCATCTCTAGTTTTTTCCCATTATATTAAACTGCCCTGCATCTCACATTTTAAATGCAAAAATGTTCTGTGTGAATGCCCCTTGTTGTGCTTGCCCATGCAACATTCGTCACCACAATGTCAGGGCGTTGCTATACAGAGTCTAAGATTTTCAAAATGGATGTTATGTGGTTGCTAGGGTGGTCTGGGCAGTTGTTTGCTGGCCCAAGTCAAAAGAGGACACTCTCTGCTGACATTCTCCCCCTCAAGATGTGGATCTCCTCAATTTGCTTTGATAGTGCTACAATATTTACAGTTTTGGGGGGTGGGAGCATGCAACCTACCAATGGCTTACCTACATTTAACCTTCTATCTACATTAAGATAGAAGAAAGTATTTTCAGCATGAAAAAAAAAAATAAAAAAAAAATAAATAAAATCAATATTTCACATAAATTCCAAGCTTTTCATGTACAGTAATGCCTTTTTTGAAATCAGACAAACAAGCCCCACAGGGAACAATCTTGCCTTACAAGGCTGAGTAAGCCAAATTAACGGAGTTTACTTCATTGATTGCTTCGGCTCATTAAAAAAAAAAAAAAAAAAAAAAAAAAAAAAAAAATCCCTTCAGAAATATCAAACACTATCAGCCTATTCCACAGATAACGCTGAGAAAAATTGCTGAATTACTCCTTACTGATGCTCCTCTGGGACCAAACAGAAAACAGCTCAGCATTCATAAGGCTGTAGGGAATATTGTTATGCACCAGAGAATATTTCTAATGCACAATATTGATCTTCACACTGTATTGTCATTTGCAATCCAACTTCCTAAATCTGCTTACGTTATAATTATAATTACAGGTTTTACTTTTTATAGAACCTGTCTTTAACAAACTGCACTTAAGCGCTGGATAATTTGGAGAATTTCAGACAAGATCTAAAATGGAAGTGATAATTAAGCTGCTGCTTATGACCACTAAACATGGTCATAAGCAGCAGCACAATATATCGTAAAAAAAAACTGTGGGATGCAGTACACTAACTGCATCCAGCAAAGCTGAACGGTTAACTAGAAGACCATGCCGCTTCTTTAGCCTGACTTCGTCATACTCATATTCTAGGCAGAATGTGAGTCTGATACTGCTCCATTGCACTTGAATTATGGGGCGTGTCTTAACCGAACCAGTAAAAAAAAAAAAAAAATCTGCACTCAATTGGATAGACCTACAACCAATCAGAGCAACGCAGTAAGTGACGTATGTTGTACTTAAACTTTTGCCGAATCCCGTTGGAAGGACGGCAAACACATCTTTCCCATCGACAAATGCCTTGATTGCGGTTCTTTGTTAGTCTTTTAAAATTAATGCGCTGTCGATTTCTTTTATTACAGACGTGATAGCGGAATCTAAACATCTTACTTCTCCAGCTGCAGTCATCGTTGGTGAAAACCAATTCAACCCAAGCGCTCTTTGATGACGTGGGTGGTTACGTAACCGCAGATAGCCTGTACATCATCGATTAAAGCCCGCCCTGGCAATTTGATTGGCTCGGCCTTCTGGGAGCCGAGCATAATTACTCCACAATGGATCGAGTCCAGACCGAACTTCCCGTCCAAAAAAATGTTGTGGGCGGGGTTCGGGCTGGCACCCAGGCTACCGCTTCTTAGCTTGGGCCTGGGTCTTTCATATAGTGTTGTCAAAAGTACAGACCTGAAATTTTAAAAATTGTGACGCTTTGAGCGCTGTTGAGTGTATTCGTAAACACCTCCGATTGGTCTCTGTGTTAACGCGCTCATCAGATATGTCTGTGAGTGGCTACAATGATCAACTCACTGGAGCATTTAAAAGCACACAGAAGTGTTTGAATTTGAAAGCGTTTTGAAAGCGGGAGAGCGTCATTGATGTCCATTTACAACATGTTTTTGAAGCGTTGATCATTGTAGCCAATCAAAGAAATATTTGGATGAACGTGTGAACAATCAGAGGTGTTTACGAATCCTCTCAACAGCACTCAAATCATCACATTTTTAAAATTTCAGCACCGACTTGGCATCACGGTTGGTACTTTTGACAACACTACTTTCATAAGCAACATTTGTTTGTGCTGCAGGCCTGTACATGACAGAAGCTCAGCAAGAGAGTCTGGGACACAGACTAGTAACTCCAGTGTGACACAGACAGGAACTTGGCCATGATCTCTGGTTAATCTCTGTGGGAATTCCCTTCAACATGCTTTAAAAAAAATTAAGTGAGGGGGTCTATTGGTCCTTAATCTCCAATAAGCAGTGTGGATTTAGAGTTTGGATTTGCCAGGTCTTAACCTCTGCAAGGAATTCACACCACGATTAAATCGCCATCACATAACATGCTGTTACTTTCTCAACAACACAGTCAGGAGAGAGTAGACAGCTTTCTCAAAACCTTTCTGGCTGATTTTCAAAACCACTGAAAACAACAAACTAGGACAGATATATTTTTTTGGAGCATGTCATTTACTCTGAGGTCACGCTAGTGCTGAATGATTCCAAGCATACTGACATTCCTCCAGATAGCATTAACAGGAAATGCATAGATTAAAAACTTCAAAAGCCAAAAAGAGTTTATCCATCATATCTAGCCTACCATGAGTTACAGGCATGATTCAACACCAAAAAGAACAGGTGACTGACAAATATCACATTTCCAGGGAGTGTAAATGAACGAATCGCTAAATGACACAATCAGTGCTCATCTATCTGTTCCTGCGAGTTATGAAATTGTTTGAAAGGGAGTATTTCATAACTAACACAAAGTTTTCTTCTGTGCTGCTTGGAAACCAACTATAACAAAGATCAAGGAAGTTATTTTTATACAATATATTGCTGAATCAATAAAAATAACTCCATTGAGTCAAAGAAAAGGTGAAGTCTTACAGAGTTTAACTTGATTATTTGGCATTCCTGTCTGTACCACTGACATTCAAATCAGAGAGGCATTTTAACTATTCATGGTATTCTAACTCATCTTATACATACTTACATTGTTTCCTTAAAAGGAATAGTTTGTTATTTACTACCCTCACGTCATTCCTAACATCCTCATACATCTCTTTTAAAGGAATAGTTCACCAAAAAAAAAAAAAAAAAAAAAATCTCATTATTTACTCATTCTCAAGCCATCCTAGGTGTATATGACTTTCTTCTTTCAGATCAACACAATCGGAGTTATAACAAAGACTATAGAATAACACAAGACTAGGGCTATCAAACGATTAATCGTGATTAATCGCATACAAACTAAAAGTTTAAGTTTGCCTAATATATGTGGGTGTACTGTGTGTAATTATTATGTACATATAAATACAAACACATTCATGTATATATTTGAGAAATATTTACAAGTATATGTATTTATTTATATTTTTATATAATTTATATTATATATAAATACAAATATTTTGTACATAAATAACATTTCTCTTAAATATATACATTAACTTGTGTGTATTTATATATGCATATTAATTACACATAGTACTCACACATATATTATGCAAACTCAAACTTTTATTTTGTATGTGATTAATCGTGATAATAGTTTGACAGCCCTACACAAGACGTGTCACTCGTATTGTTTTGAATGGGAGAAAGTGTAATGCGCAATATGGCGAATAAGTCCCGCCTTCTAAATAAGAGCCAATCGCCGATTGGTAAAGTCAATGCGTCACTGCAGCGGCTGTTAGAAGCTCCGGTTTCTATAGAAACAGTCAGACGCACGCCTTCGAAATGAAGCTGAAGAGACGCGCATTTCTCTTCAGCCTGATCCAGCCTGAAAAATACCATTTTTTTGTCATGATTTGAGCATTTGGAAACAATTTATGAGACAATTGTTGTCAGATTTCATTGGTTATTTCAAATATGAAAATTAATCGGAAGCTTGGTCAACAGCTTTGAAGAATTTGATGTTTCCCCTTTCATCAAAGAGATAATCACTGCACTTGGATGCCCGAGAGGCATTTCAAAGATGGCCGCCGAGTGAAATGACTTGTCTTAAAGGGACTTTGGTTATAATAAATATCCTGGCTCTTCCCAGCTTTGTATTGCATAGAGTTTTTGAAGCTTTAAAAAAGCACATTCATCCATCATAAAACTAATCCATATGACTCCAGTGGGTTAATAAATGCCTTCTGAAGCGACGTGACGGGTTTTTGTAAGAAAAACATCCATATTTAAAAGATTATAAACCATAGTCACTGGCTTCCGGCAACAGCCGCATGCACGAGTCGAGCTCTGGCGGAAGGGTGACCTCTGACCCCACGTATGACGTTGGAGTATCATAAGTTTAGGTGAGAATTGACGAACGAGGAAGCGCAAATGATAGAGCACAATAAAGCGAAAAATGTCGGAGGATTTCGCTATAAGAGGAGCTACATTATACGTGGGGTCAGAGGTCACTTATGAACACGTGTACAGCCATTACCAGAAGCCAGTGCTTATAGTTTATAAAATATGGATGGATATTTTTGGATCAATTTGAGCGTAAGTAAATGACAGAATTTTCAAACTATTTAATGCAATTAGAAAGCTTGGATGAACCAGGATATTATTTAATATAATTTTTTTTGGCTAAAAGAAGAAAGTTATATACACCTAGGATGGCTTGAGGGTGAGTAAATTATGGGATAACTTTCTTTTTGGGTGAACTCGCATGAGTAAAAAACATTAGGCTGCTTAATGATGGCAAAAATCATAATTAGAATTATTTTCAATACTGTATTGTCAATACTGTAATTACGATTATTAAACATGATAAGTTGGTATGACCAAAATCTTAAATGAGTAGTGTTTATTTTATGATAGCGATCTACATCAAGTATATTTTGCTGGAAATAAGGTTGCTATAAAAATGTATAGATACCAGTATCTATAAGTGATATCTATAGGTATATAAAAATTTTAGATACCAGTGAAATTTCACAATACCACAGCATAATCTAATACTAGTCAAACTAATGCAAGTTAAAAACAAAAAAACAAAACTACTGAACAGTGAATATGTGACTGCATTTATGTGAATCCTTGCCAAAATGGTCATTTTGACATTTTGGACAAGGATATCTAAACCCCAAAGAACTACTTCGCCGTACAACTGATAACATTACTTTTTTATAGAAATAAAAAACAATTAAGTTCAATTGGACAACGGACACTACAATTATAAACTGAATTTGTCTGCTGATCCATACAGATAAAGCTGCAGCATCGCAGCACAGTGCAGCAGGAGGGATGGGCATTTTTCAAAATATTGTATTCGAATATTTGGGCTCATAAAAACAAATTTGAATATTTGTGTATTTAAATGAAGTTTAATGAGAAAGATGCTATTTTTTAATTACGTTTTTGTCACCATTTCTAAACAAGCTTATGATTAGCAAATATACACAGCAAGCTTACATTGCTGTGTATATCCTGAGATTTTCTTTTATTTGAAAACAAACAATGTGTGTAAACATAAAATATACAGAACAAATGCATTTAAGCTGAAGCAAAGCAAACAAACAAAAAAAAAAAAAACACTAATAAACCAGACTGTGCCAATTAGCGTGCAGAACATGCATATACACTCGACTTAGCATATAGTTATCATGTTTATACTGTTTCACACATTCATGTTGAGAAAAAAAAAGAAGAATATCCAAAGTTGGCTCCCCAGTCTGATAACAATAAGGCCTGGTGCAGAGAAAATGCGCTCCGCCGACAGCCATGGCAGGGACACAGGATAATGGTGCACTAAGCAAAGTTTCTTACAGCGCTTTGTGTTTTCTGTTCTTAAACCTGTCTCCCTCGACGAAATGGAAAAATATGTCTCGAGATCATTTTCCTATCAGATAAGTTATCTTCTCTGCTCACTCTGGGGTACAGCTGCGCTTACTGGCAGTCATGAATGCAGCGATGGACAGCTTTCTTTCCTCATTCAACTCGTGTTTGGATTTCATGTGACTTCATGGTGGTGATATTTATGATAGCTCAGTTTCACCTGACAATGTTGATCTATTTTGATCAAAAGTAATTCCATTTTGTAAGGTCATTCAATAAAAATTCTTTTGATCAAAATAACTCCAAACTTCGCTGCGCCTAGAGGCAGATGACAACATTCTGTGATCAATTACAATAAACTTGTTATCAAGCTCCACAGCGCTACCCAGTGCATTTAGTTATAACTGAGTTTTAGTTTGCATGCTTAGGATTTCATTTACGGCCAGCAAAGCAATAGACTGGGTAAACCCAGCCTGATCAGCCGGCGATTTGATTTTGCCCGGCAACTCAGTCTGGAAACCCGTACATTCCAATCACAAACTGGCTTATCCACCTTGCTCGCTATTGGCGGGTATAACACGATGACGATAGAGAAGCGACGACAAGCACGACCGTCAATCCAATTCCTTTTAACCTCTCAACGATGCTGAATGACTTCTTTAGTTTAGCAAACAAATCGCTCGAGTCGGTGTAAATACCACTCACTTTCATGTTTTTTTTGCACAAGCTGCAAAAAAAAAAAAAAAAAAAAAAATCGCTCGATGCCATTGCTGCTTCTGTAAACTGCTGATCCATGCTACAAACCAATACAAACTAAACCTGTCTGGAGTTTTCGCGCCGCTCTGCAAAGTACGTCACCCGGATCGTTGATCTGATTGGTTGAAGGACTATCCAATTTGTGCAGTAGAAAATACATACAGACTCTCCAGACCAATGTTCAATTTTAAATTGAGCTTGGTCTGGTGATAGCCAGACAAGCAAAGCAACATGCAGCAAAATTCAAATAGTATTTTTATTTTCCTGAATAATAATTACAGATCGAATATTCGACTATTCGCGCACACCCCTAGATTACACTTATCACGTGACGAGAGTAAGGAGAGATGACTGACAGGAGGATTTGGTGCGCAACAGATCCTGAGTGTCACTGACAAATATTTTGTCTTATAAAATGTACAGACAGTACCGCCTCTCCCCATACACAATGTACGCATGATCGTGTAAAGTGAAAAGAGAGTGCGCATTCAAAAGCAATTTCAGCACCCTGCTCCCTTAAGGCTGCAAATTATAGACCTACAGAGTACGCATGATCCTGAATTCAAAAGTGAAAAGCGAGCGCCCATTCAAAATATCCCCCTCCCCCCAGCATTATCGGTAATACCGGTGTTGTCGCAAGTTTATATATCGGTGTGAAAATTTCCTCACCATGACATCCCTATTCGATTGTCCATGTTCCGCTCCGTCTCGGAGCATCGAGCTGATCCTGCAAGGGCAAAAGCGCAAACAAAAGGAAAGCAACGCAATGCGGCGCAATAAACGTTTTATCTCGATTATTGTGTTTTCATAAGCATTGGAAGCCAAAATCAAAATTGAGCCTGAAATTTAAAAAGCTATCACAACTTGTCCAGTAGGGTTGTGACAGTAAATCAAAGCTTCTCGATTCGTGGATCGATTCTGAGATTTTCTGAATGAATCGATTCTGAGCTGAGTTTTTAACAGCAGATGGCGCTGTAGGCTAGTTTTTAACTGCACGCTCACAAAGAAGAGCACTCATGCAGTCGGCTGAGTCTCAGAATGTACTTGCACCTCAGAATGCTTTTATGACGCGAGATTAATGTAAACAGCCCACCGCAGACTGCTTTTTAATTCGCTTAACCCTTTTCGAACTTTATGTATGATGATTAGCCTATTTTATAGAAGGTTCGAGTGGTGTGTGTAAGGAATTGGAAGCAAGCAGAGTACGGCTGTTTCTAAAGCACATAGTGCCATCTGCTGTTAAAAACTAAGCTCAGAATCGATTCGAGAGAGAATCGCGATACATTCGGAAAATCTCAGAATCGATCAAGAACCAAAGCTATACAATAATTTTGCGTGAGGACCAAAATTTAGGCTATTTCCCAGTAATGTTTCCCTCTGTGATTAGATTTAAAAAAGTGGCGTCAACAATTTTGACAGCCATGGTCATAGCTAACACAGAGTTAGCATCCTCCTGGTTTCCTCGTCACGTTAACAAATCTGTATGGACAATGTTGTCAAAATCCCTGCAGTCGTTTATCAGATAAAGAAAACATTTTCTCTGTTAACTTGTCATAATGAAGCTGTTTACAGGAGACAAAACGATACCAGACAACACCAGACGTGTTCTTTCCAGCTTGTCTGTGCAAAACAGCATGACTGTTCTTCACTGGAAGCCTCCTGTATTGATCAAGATCTCTGCTGTTAAAACTGTTCACATGACAGAAGGTTCCTCATTCCTGGTTCAGGTATCCAGTTTGATTCTCTAAAGGTGACATTTTCACACACTCACCAAGTTCCCATCTGTTAGGCTTGATAAAGTCATGTGTCACTAAACTTCAGAATAACCTATGACAGATTGTATTACATATGCTGTTCATTCCATATATGGATGCTTTTTTTTTTGTACATTAAAAACAAAATGGTAAGATACAGTCAGTCAATTAAATCACGGCAAGGTCGGAATCTCTCATAAATGACTGTCATGCTCCCATTCCAAAAGTGTTAGTTCTGTCTACAGAAACAGTACTGCAAGTATAAGCTGTTAAATCCTAAAGCATTAAGCAGTAAAAAATTTGCGATTCTGAATAGCTATTCATCTCAGATATTTTAGCCAAAGCAGTGTGACTAGTTTTCATTACAGAGATAAATAACTGAAAATGAGTCTACTCAACACAATAATAAACGTCAGAAGGAATAAAGCACATCATCAAGATAATGCAACATTGAGAAACGGGCGAATGAATGAGGAACATTCAACATTTGCAATCAAGGCCAAGGAAAAAAAGAGAACTTATGAACAGGAGGTCAAATAAAAAGTGATTTATAATGGATGATCTAGAGAAGTAATTGCGGTTGCTTACTCGTGCCATTGCAATAACTAGATGGTAGACTACAGCAGGGCAACCTATTAAAATATTTATTGAAAATATTATTAATCATTAAAATGTATCCTACGGTAAGTTGAAAATATGTGCCTGAAAGCTAAAACTGATCACATTTAGCATTAAAGGGTTAGTTCACCCAAAAATGAAAATTCTGTCAGTAATTACTCACCCTCATACCGTTCCACACCCGTAAGACCTTCGTTAATCTTCGGAACGCAAATTAAGATATTTTTGTTGAAATCCGATGGCTCAGTGAGGCCTGCATAGCCAGCAATGACATTTCCTCTCTCAAGATCCATTAATGTACTAAATTTTTTTTTAAATCAGTTCATGTGAGTACAGTGGTTCAATATTAATATTATAAAGCAACGAGAATATTTTTGGTGTGCCAAAAAAACAAAATAACGACTTTTATAGTGATGGACGATTTCAAAACACTGCTTCAGGAAGCTTCGGAGTGTTATGAATCAGCGTGTCGAATCAGCGGTTCGGAGCGCTAAAGTCACGTGATTTCAGCAGTTTGGCGGTTTGACACGCGATCCAAATCATGATTCTACACAGAAGAATCATAACACTAATATTGAACCACTGTACTCACATGAACTGATTTAAATATGTTTTAATGGATCTTGAGAGAGGAAATGTCATTGCTGGCTATGGAGGCCTCACTGAGCCATCGGATTTCAACAAAAATATCTTAATTTGTGTTCTGAAGATTAACGAAGGTCTTACAGGAGTGGAACGATATGAAGGTGAGTAATAAATGACAGAATTTTCATTTTTGGGTGAACTAACCTTTTAACTACACTTTACATCACTACTATAATAACAATAAATAAATCAAAATTAATAAATAAAGATTAATATGGTTAATATGTACCGCTTCATAAGTAACATACAAAATAAAAATTTGACTTGGGCTAGAAAGTATGAAATAATTTAAAATAATTGCTCCCAAAAATAAAACGTAAAATTACACCAAAATGAATTACACCCACTTCACCACAAAGGTAAACAAGAAAAAAAAAAGAAGTCAATTTTAGGGACACAAAATTTGTACCCATAATTGTTAGACAATCGCATCCTCGAAAGCACACTAAGCATTCAAAACACAGCGTAAGCAGTAACAGCATTAGAAAGGCAACCAGATACAAAAACAAGCGCATGCCGCGCATTAAACAAAATATACAACTAAAAACAAATATTTATCATTCAGTCACTAAGTGATATGCATTCGGAGATATTTTAACATGCAAATGGTTGCTAAACTCTATATAAGCACATCGAATCTCGTATATATACACACCGATAGATCCACATTGACAAAGAACGGGAAGAGCAGCGCAGACTCAATAGGCGATCAATATTCAGCTTCTTTCAGCTCCGAGACGATGTTGTTTGAAAGTGGTCTATTAAATAGCGATAACTACGCCGATATGTGAACTGTATTGTCCCTAGGCCAGGTGACTATCATGAATGATGCTTTAAATAGGTATAGAGAAGAGTACACGAGCTGCTGGCCAGTCCAGTGTGTGTTACGCAATGTCAACACCGTGAGATGAGGAATGCGGCGCGCGTCACTGAATGCAGCTCACAACAAGGGAATACCCAGCTCGATAAACCAGCACTTTAATCAACTGATTACTTGTCATAACAGAGGTCTGGATAATTTATATAATGAGGAAGCAGTGAAGCACAATATACTACAAGGCCCTAAAAGGCTTGTTTTATTTAGTTATCAAAAGCCTGCTGTTGGAAACGGTGCAGTGAAAATGGGAGGGAGTGTCATTGCAATAATATGCGACACTGGACATTGTCGTATAAACAATGTGGTTAGCAGATATTACTACAGACAAATGAAGTAAAAAACCTAATGCTAGTTCAAAAAAAAAAAAAAAAAAAAGTACAAGACATCACCTTTTCCCTCATCTCTTGGTTTAATCCTTAATCCTTCAAAGCAGGGCACAAGTTTGCCAAGTTTAAACATTTGGCTAGTTAGCTAAACACTAACTGAGAAGTCCATTCGACACTCAGTTTTATGAATGCCAAAGTATTTTCACCCAAATAAACCACCATAAACCAAGTTTGTTAACCCTACATGCTGGCACAAATAAAGCTGCAATTACCTAACCAGCAACACAACTCTCACATTAATGCCACCGGCTATTCGAGAGAGAAGACTCGTTTAAAGAGGATACTTTCAGTTTGGCTGTTTCACAGTATTAAACACCGCGAAAAGTTGTAGACGAAACCCAACTTAGCCATATTAGCCACATATTAGCTGAGCAGTTCGTTGAATGTTAGCCAACTTCATACGACGACAAAATAACTGCACGACAGCAACGAGACATCGGTAAGGTCCTGACAAGAACAGATAAACGGCTCGTTTGAGGGTGTAGTCGAACTCACCCGTCCACCAGGCCAGGTTTGATCGGACTCCAGGAGAAATCCTCAGCGTGCTAATGTGGCTAACTTAGCCCACACCAGCAATCCTGGGAGGAACAGTTAGTGAGGATTCAGGAGAAATTTGTAAACAAATTCTCTTCTTGTTTATTCCTTTGGACCTTCGACAGCTCGTATAGTGAAGATGAGTCGGTGTATTTACAGTATCCAGGCAGTCCGGGCTGACAGTGTTGAGGGTGATGACTCACAGGGAATATAAACTAAATCAGCTGTGGCCAGTTTACAGCTAACTCTCCACTCCCAGTCAGTCACTTCCAAAAAAAATGGCGGCGGGTAGTTTTCACCTCCTTCACTTCGTGGAAAACACGGGAGAAATAATGTGGGAAGCTCTCTAAACAACACCATGGGCGCTCTCTGTATCCACCCAAGATATGACAGCCCTTCAATGTCGCCTCGGCCCTAAAAGTTCTTCATGCGTGGCGCGTCTGTCGTGTGGCCGGGCAGTGATTTTCATCTCTCCCTCTCCACTCTCGCTGCTCCTACTGCAATCCAACCAGCACCGAGGCGATGTTCGATTCGTGAACGAATCGTTCTTTTCAATCGGATCTTTTCAATGAATCGGTTGAACCGGTACTAGTCTTTCACACTTCGGTAAAGTTGGTTTTATATTCGCACATTCGGACTTCTGATAAATTCAGACTTTCCAATAAATGTGCAATAAATTAATGTTTGCGAATTTTAAGCAGCGACATGATATTGACAACCAACGATTGTCAACTTACAACATTTTTCCCAGTCGATCAAAATAGGCAAGTATTGTTTAATGGCATATTTACTTGTGAATGTCCACTGAATGTCCAATGTAGTGTGATTAACAACAAGGCTATTGAATACGGATGTCCGAATGTGCGAATATAAAACCAACTTAAAGTGTAGTTCACGAATCTGGCTGAATCGGTCCGATATTCATATTGAGATAAAGGAGCG
The DNA here is from genome assembly GCF_018812025.1 of Megalobrama amblycephala. NCBI lineage: Eukaryota > Metazoa > Chordata > Actinopteri > Cypriniformes > Xenocyprididae > Megalobrama > Megalobrama amblycephala. The sequence continues at coordinate 18,986,282 of NC_063061.1, read as the reverse complement.
AAAAATGTATGTAAATTGAATGTAAAACACTGTAAAATTGTAATTGTAAATTAGTTTAAAATTTAACTTACAAATACAATATTATTTGTATGAGTTCTCGGATTCAAATCTACAAGCTACAAGTTAATACAGAAGCTACGAGTTACCCAGTTGCAGAAAAGTTTAGATGCAGTCACAAAATCTACATGCAAAATCTGCTTGGGGAAATCTTATGAACTCTAATGCGAAATTCCAGATTGAGCGAATTTCTTTTGAAATGCCTGAATATCATGTATGGAAATTCACCGAACAATGGTAAATTCTCCTGTGAAAATTCAGTGGAAATAAAGTGAATTTTGCTTGTGAAAATTCAACAAAAAAATGGTAAATGTGAAATTTGCCTGCGAAAATTAAGTGAAAAAAAAATGGTAAATGTGAATTTCGCCTGTGAAAATTCAGTGAAAAAATGGTAAATGTGAATTTTGGATGCGAAAATTTGCCAAACAATGGTAAATGGCGAATTTCCATGCGTGAAGTTGGAGTGATGTGACCATACTATTGTTTGGCAAATTTTCAATGGCAAAATTCAGTCATTTCAAAGGACCCTTTTCACACACTGACTATCAACATCGTAAATCTAGTAAAATCATCTTTCTCTCTTCTGACTGCTGTAATCAATCTCTCTGTATTTTTCCCCTCTTTTGGAAAGTCGTGGAAACGCTATCACAGTTTTTTTTTTTTTTTCTTTTGCTATTAGAGCAAATGGAAACATATATATATATATATATATATATATATATATATATATATATATATATATATATATATATATGCTATTGTCTCCCACTCACAGCTATGTTTACCCAACTATGACAACTTCCACTTCTGAGAACCCCAGAAATGTGAAAGGGTCCATAGGAAAACATATTTCCTCTGGAACATGTAACATAGCCTATACTACATAGTCTTATACTACAAATGTTACACCTTCCAGTGGAAATATATTTTACAACTAGATTATGTGACAGTTTTATCAACAGGTGTACGAAATTAGGTTTTTAATAGAAATGCACAAAAAAACTTTTAAAAACATATGAGTTTTAGTATTTCATGTAAATGGTAATTATTTTTAGGTATGATTTATGAGCTCATGTCTGTGTGGCAAACTAAACTAGCCTACAAGAAATTGTAATAAACACACTTATTATTAAACTTGAAATAAAAATGCAATAAAAACACAATATTATAAAATATTTTTTTACTTACTTTATTGGTAAGTTTTAGCATATGTTACGCCAGGACGTCAGAGATATAATTTCAACATGGTGTAAAAAGATCTCTGAATTACTCGAAAGAACCGATTTGTGGGAATGAGTCAGACTTCACATAGTGTGAAGCGTTCACAACCAGCTGGGCGGGGACAAAACAAGTACCAAGCCTTGAGGTGTCTTCTTCAGTAGTTACTGAAATAAATGATTTATTACAGAATTATAATTGTCATAGAAGCTCAAAATAGACAGAAGGCTTAGGCAAAAAGCTCTAAGCAGTTAATCTATCTAACAAACCAATATGTTTCCAAATCCCTTATTATAACTTTAATCAATATGACCAAAGCCCATTATATCTTACTTTCTCTTTCTACGGGAAATGTTTGGTTGTGTATAGAACAGACGACTCGGTTTTATCCTTGGTGAGAGTGAGAGCTTGTGTGGTTGTAGTGTGCTGAGCTTCTTAGCTGATTAACATGTAACATTAGGCTTGGTTTCCACAAATAGCTCTAAGCCACTTGCCGGTCATCAAATTCATATATATTCTCACATTGTCCAGATATTAACCCACTCAAAGAACCAAACCCAAAAAGCATTGCTTTTCTTTTTCTTTCTACTTCACTGTACACTATTATGTGGCATGACAAGTATCTATATGGAAAACATGCCTGGACTGTCTCATAACTGTGAAAGACTGGCAAAACTGGTTTTATGAACTCGAGATCTGTTGTGGTTGTCACCGATGGGTTGGCACACATCCTTAAATATTTCTTGTTTTTATGTTACATGCTAATACATGCTAATATAAAGCAGCCTGTTCATTCATATATATATATATATATATATATATATATATATATATATATATATATATATATATATATATATATATATACATATATATATATATACACAGTACAGTCCAAAAGTTTGGAACCACTAAGATTTTTAATGTTTTTAAAAGAAGTTTCGTCTGCTCACCAAGGCTACATTTATTTAATTAAAAATACAGTAAAAAACAGTAATATTGTGAAATATTATTACAATTTAAAATAACTGTGTACTATTTAAATATATTTGACAAAGTAATTTATTCCTGTGATGCAAAGCTGAATTTTCAGCATCGATACTCCAGTCTTCAGTGTCACATGATCCTTCAGAAATCATTCTAATATGCTGATTTGCTGCTCAATAAACATTTATGATTATTTTCAATGTTGAAAACAGTTGTGAACTTTTTTTTTCAGGATTCCTTGATGAATAGAAAGTTCAAAAGAACAGCATTTATCTGAAATACAAAGCTTCTGTAGCATTATACACTACCGTTCAAAAGTTTGGGGTCAGTAAGAATTTTTATTTTTATTTTTTTTTAAAGAAATTAAAGAAATGAATACTTTTATTCAGCAAGGATGCATTAAATCAATCAAAAGTGGCAGTAAAGACATTTATAATGTTACAAAAGATTAGATTTCAGATAAACACTGTTCTTTTGAACTTTCTATTCATCAAAGAATCCTGAAAAAAAATATTGTACACAAATATTTTATACAACTGCAAACAATAAATGTTTCTTGAGCAGCAAATTGACATATTAGAATGATTTCTGAAGGATAACGTGACACTGAAGACTGGAGTAATGATGCTGAAAATTCAGCTTTGCATCACAGGAATAAATTACTTTTTGAAATATATTCAAATAGAAAACAGTTATTTTAAATTGTAATAATATTTCACAATATTACTGTTTTTTACTGTATTTTTAATTAAATAAATGTAGCCTTGGTGAGCAGACAAAACTTCTTTTAAAAACATAAAAAATCTTAGTGGTTCCAAACTTTTGGACTGTACTATATATATACACAAACACACACCTTAATTGCCTTTATTCTTTGTGGCATATATTCAACGAAGGGCTGGAAACATTCGTCAGAGATTTTGGTCCATATTGACGTAGCATCACTCAGTTGCTGCAGATTTGTCTGCTGCACATCCATGATGCGAATCTCCCATTCTGCCACATCCTAAATATGCTCTATTGGATTGAGATCTGATGATTGTGGAGGCCATTTGAGTAAAGTCATGCTCAAGAAACCAGTTTGAGATGATTTGAGCTTTGTGACATGGCGCATATCCTGCTGGATGGGTGCACTGTGGTCATAAAGGGATGGACATGGTCAGCAACAATACTCCGGTAGGCTGTGGTGTTTAAACAATGCTCAATTGGTATAAGGGACCCAAAGTGTGCCAAGAAAATATCCCCCACACTATTACACCACCAGCACCAGCTTGAACAGCTGATACAAGGCAGGATGGATCTATGCTTTCATATTGTTTATGCCAAATTCTGATTCTACCATCTGAATGTTGCAGCAGAAATCGAGACTTATCAGACCAGGCAACGTTTTTCTGTTGTCCAATTTTGGTGAGCCTGTGTGAATTGTAGCCTCAGTTTCCTGTTCTTAGCTGACAGGAGTGGCACTGGTGTGGTTTTCTGCTGCTGTAGCCCATCTGCTTCAATGTTTGACGTGTTGTGTGTTCAGAGATGCTCTTCTACAGACCTCATTTGTAACAAGTGGTTATTTGAGCTACTGTTGCCTTTCTATCAGCTCGAATCAGTCTGGCCATTCACAGAACTGCCACTCACTGGATATTTTGTCTTATTCGGCCTATTCTCTGCAAACCGTAAGAGATTGTGTGGGAAAATCCCAGTAGATCAGCAGTTTCTGAAATACTCAGATCAGTCTGTCTGAAACCAACAACCATGCCACATTCAAAGTCACTTAAATCACCTTTCTTCCCCATTCTGATGCTCAGTTCGAACTTTAGCAGATCTTGCCCCATCTGACTTGTTGCCTTGCTGCCCTATAGGAAATGACTGAGGCAGTGTTTTGCGCACAAAGGCACCTCACGAGACAGCGTAACGGTTTAATGATCTACAGCAAAATAGTGCGAGCTTTGGTGAGAACTAAACAAATATTTAATAACTACAGCAGTAATTTCTCACAAGAAATTACATCAGAAGTGGAAAACATTGGTAAAAAAAACATACATTTACACACACACTGACCAGGAACCGCAACTTTCAGATGCCATCTTTATTTTTCTAACTCAACTGTCAACGAATGGAAGGCATAGGATTGTGGGATATCAAAGGCAGCGAAGGATACATTTATGCTGCCTTCAAACATCGATCAGATTAAGGTATCTCAGGAGACAGGAAGTGAAGCTAACATTGGATTTGGACATGCCTTGATGCCTTTCTACCTTGGAATGCATCCTTAGAAGGCAGCTTTTTTAAACTTTCGGATGCAGCCCATGTCTTTGCCTAAGTGCACTGAGTTGCTGCCATGTGATTGGCTGATTAGATATTTGCATTAACAAGCAGTTGAACCGGTGTACCTAATGAAGTGTATATGACGCTGTCTCTTATACTATTGCAGTTTTACTTTAACTTTTTGACAATTTGTGATTTATACTGTAGATGGAGTATTTGTTTTCACTAAATATAAAATGTACCATTAAGTGAAAGATTTCTTGCCACATTTGTTGATTTAAAGCTTCAACAATTTTTTGATAATAACAAAAATCTATTTTCACTTGAGCAAAATGATTATATTATACAATACTGCATCTGTATTTTTTATCTGTATAAGGTGTTTGACCAGTTGTGGTCGTTAAAATGCAGTGAGCACATAGATTTAAATAAGCTCCTTGGTTTATTTCAGATGTAATTCTTTTTTTAGACAACAACTGACAATGAATAGGTAAGTGTGATTGCAAACATCAAGTGAAGTTCCTAAACGTAATTTAGGGAGGAGCGAGCCCATCTAATGTCCATAATATACAGTTGTGCCAATAAGTTTACATACCCTGGCAGAATTGATGATTTCTTGGCCATTTTTCAGAGAATATGAATGATAACACAAAAACTTTTCTTTCACTCATGGTTAGTGTTTGGCTGAAGCCATTTATCATCAATCAACTGTGTTTACCTTTTTGAAATCATAATGACAACAGAAACTACCCAAATGATCCTGATCAAAAGTTTACATACCCTGGTGATTTTGGCCTGATAACATGCACACAAGTTGACACAAACGGGGCTATTAAAGGTAACCATACTCACCTGTGATCTGTTTGCTTGTAATTAGTGTTTGTGTATAAAAGGTCAATGAGGTCAACTAAAGTTTCAGCCTCAACTGCTAGGAAAATTGTTCGGGATGCAAAGAAAAACCCACAAAAAACTGCAGGTGAAATACAGGACTCTCTGAAAACATGTGGTGTGGCTGTTTCAAGATGCACAATAAGGAGGCAATTGAAGAAAGCTGGGCTGCATGGTCGAGTTGCAAATGCCACAAACTATCCCACTTACAATACGCCAAACAGCACAGAGACAAGCTTCAAACCTTCTGGCACAAAGTCACACAGTGATGAGACCAAAATTGAACTTTTTGGCCACAACCATAAACGCTACATTTGGAGAGGAGTCAACAAGGCCTATGATGAAAGGTAGCTACACCATTCCTACTGTGAAACACGGAGGTGGATCGCTGATGTTTTGGGGATGTGTGAGCTACAAAGGCACAGGAAATTTGGTCAAAATTGATGGCAAGATGAATGCAGTGTGTTATCAAAAAATACTGGAGGAAAATTTGCGCTCATCAGCCCGGAAGCTGCGCATGGGACGTACTTGGACATTCCAACGTGACGATGATCCACAACACAAGGCCAAGTCGACCTGTCATTGGCTACAGCAGAATAAAGTGAAGGTTCTGGAGCGGCCATCTCAGTCTCCTGACCTCAATATCATTGAGTCACTTTGGGAGATCTCAAACGTGCAGTTCATGCAAGACAGCTCAAGAATTTACAGGAACTGGAGGCTTTTTGCCTAGAAGAATGGGCAGATTTACCATCTGAGAGGATAAAGAGCCTCATCCACAACTACCACAACTGTCATTGATGTTAAAGGAGGCAATACACGGTATTAAGAAGTGAGGTATGTAAACTTTTGATCAGGGTCATTTGGGTAGTTTTTACAAAGAGTAAAAACAGTTGATTGATAATAAATGGCTTCCATGGGTGAAAGAAAGGTTTTTGTGTTATAATTCATATTCTCTGAAAAATGGCCAAGAAATCATAAATTCTGCCAGGGTATGTAAACTTATGAGCACAACTGTATTTCTCTTCCTTATGATGCTAAAACTGCTTCAGTTGAACTTCAAGTTCATAACTCAGAGGGAATAGGTACATCTTTATGATTCTTGGAGATCATTACAGATATAAGGGGACTAAATAATATTGTTTCATTTATGCAGCATACCTTTAAATACTATGTTACATTTATATATTATAATACAGACTATAAGCCTATCTTAAAGAAATAGTTCACCCAAAAATTTAAATTCTGTTATTAATTACTCACCCTAATGTCGTTCCAAACCCGTGAGACTTTTGTTCATCTTTGGAACACAAATTAAGATATTTTTAATAAAATCTGAGCGATTTATGTCCCTCCATTGACAGTCTATGCAACCACCACTTTGACGCTTCAAAAAGTTCATAAAGAGATCTTAAAACTAATCCATATGAACTGACGCTTCACAAAGACCCACCCCCCCTTAGTTACTGTTGCTTTGTCCGACAAGTCATGGCGCTGTCAAACCACACGCAGTGAAAAATACATTGCTGAGCAAAGAGGACACTGACAACACTTTGACAGACAAGACAGAGCAGGTTACTTATGAAATTAAACAGTCCCAGCTTTCAAATTATGTAATTTTTTAAAGAAATTCGAACAATAAAAAACGTTTTGTGGCTCTTTAATGTGTCGTGACAGATTCGTGTAGCGCCTCAGCTCAAACGGCTCGTGAACTGATCATCTCATCCTATAGTTAATTTATAGCATCAAATAAACACGAATGAACATGAGAAGGAATGTTATTTCAAAAACACAAAAAAGACGTAAATATACACCATTTTTGTAGTTCAAGTCTACCGAGGTTAATCTAACTCCTGACTGCTTTGTCGGACAAAATGGCGGATTCGGCATTATGATTGGTTAGATCGCTTGTCAATCAAACTCCCGGCGAAGGGTCAATTGAGTGGATTAGTCCATTGATCAGCGAACATAAATAGAAGCTCAACCGAACCTGTTTGATGCACAAGCACAACCTCATTGGTTCTTGCGGAATCTCAAACGTGCTGTGTAACACACGAGAATGAACCTCATTGGTTCTCGCACGTCAGGCAAACATGTTTGAGCTTCTGTTTACCACAACTGATGAGTGAGTTTATGAATGTATGTGAATAAAAGCATAAATTCAATCTGTTCATCATATAAAGGGATTGTTTATTTTCAGAACATTTGGACTAAACTGTTGGATTAGTTTTACGATCTCTTTATTAACTTTTTGAAGTGTCAAAGTGGTAGTTTTTTTTCATCAAAAAGATCTTCATTTGAGTTCCGCAAATGAATGAAAGTCTTACGGGTTTGGAACGACATGAGGGTTAGTAAATAGTCTCTCTATATATATATATATATATATATATATCATTAACAAAAAATGACAGGTGGCATTCTGGTCCAAATATTGAACATTTATTACTTATTTGATTAGCTATTGACTTATTTGATTAGTGACCTACACATAGAGCAGCATATAAAATATTTATGATTTATTTTACATCCTAATGTAAATCTGATTGTGCAACACCTTATTGCATCACTTAGAACTGTCTGACACATTGCTGAACTCACTTCACACAGATTACATCTAGCAAAATTATAGATAACCTCAAAAATAATATAAAACAAAGAAAAAGACAGTCAGCAAAGATCACAGGTTGAGAAGAAAAGCAGATGTAAGAACAATAGAGAAGAAAGACATGTCTTGAGTTTTGCTGGCCATAACATTTGTAATTGGCAACGACGTCACTGGTGTGAAATGGTAATAATATTACCGCAGCCCTAAGCTTGTAAAAAGAGGATATCTGAAACAGTTTGAGAACAATCTCCACAGTATTTTTATGTACTTCGAACTACAATATTGTGGAAGGTGGTGTGTTACAAAGGTACACTTTTATGAAAAGCAAAAAAATATGATTTGTTTGTGCTGTCATCAGTCATTACAATAGAGAATCTGAGTGTTATTGATCCCACCTGTTTACAAACTCTCCACTGGCTATCAGTGTCATAAAGCTGACCCATATTCTATTGTATCTGTTGTTCAGTGAGGATTAATGGTTGCTGACTTTGCAGATAACAGTATATCAAGTTCTACTGACTGCCTATATATAGCTATCACCTCTTTATGTAACAACCTTAATAGCTATAGAGGATGTCTTGGGATTAATGTTATAGGCTTAAAATATGTATTTTAAGCATATGTAGCTAATATATTTTTCATATAGATTTAACCTTGTTTTAATACAAAAGTTGTTTAAAGGATTAGTTCACCCAAAAATGAAAATTCTTTCATTAATTACTCACCCTCATGTTGTTCCAGACCCGTAAGACCTTTGCTCATCTTCGGAACACAAATGAAGATCTTTTATGTCCATAGATATACAAACCCGATTCCAAAAAAGTTGGGACACTGTACAAATTGTGAATAAAAACAGAATGCAATGATGTGGGAGTTTCAAATTTCAATATTTTATTCAGAATACAACACAGATGACATATCAAATGTTTAAACTGAGAAAATGTATCATTTTAAGGGAAAAATAAGTTGATTTTAAATTTCATGGCATCAACACATCTCAAAAAAGTTGGGACAAGGCCATGTTTACCACTGTGTGGCATCCCCTCTTCTTTTTATAACAGTCTGCAAATGTCTGGGGACTGAGGAGACAAGTTGCTCAAGTTTAGGAATAGGAATGTTGTCTCATTCTTGTCTAATACAGGCTTCAAGTTGCTCAACTGTCTTAGGTCTTCTTTGTCGCATCTTCCTCTTTATGATGCGCCAAATGTTTTCCATGGGTGAAAGATCTGGACTGCAGGCTGGCCATTTCAGTACCCGGATCCTTCTTCTGCACAGCCATGATGTTGTAATTGATGCAGTATGTGGTCTGGCATTGTCATGTTGGAAAACACAAGGTCTTCCCTGAAAGAGACTACGTCTGGATGGGAGCATATGTTGTTCTAGAACTTGGATATACCTTTCAGCATTGATGGTGCCTTTCCAGATGTGTAAGCTGCCCATGCCACACGCACTCATGCAACCCCATACCATCAGAGATGCAGGCTTCTGAACTGAGCGCTGATAACAACTTGGGTTGTCCTTGTCCTCTTTAGTCCGGATGACATGGCGTCCCAGTTTTCCAAAAAGAACTTCAAATTTTGATTTGTCTGACCACAGAACAGTTTTCCACTTTGCCACAGTCCATTTTAAATGAGCCTTGGCCCAGAGAAAATGCCTGCGCTTCTGGATCATCTTTTCACGGTGGATTGTGTTCACCGACAATGTTTTCTGGAAGTATTCCTGAGCCCATGTTGTGATTTCCATTACAGTAGCATTCCTGTATGTGATGCAGTGCCATCTAAGGACCCGAAGATCACAGGCATCCAGTATGGTTTTCCGGCCTTGACCCTTACGCACAGAGATTGTTCCTGAATCTTTGGATGATATTATGCACTGTAGATGATGATAACTTCCAACTCTTTGCAATTTTTCTCTGAGAAACTCCTTTCTGATATTGCTCCACTATTTTTCGCCGCAGCATTGGGAGAATTGGTGATCCTCTGCCCATCTTGACTTCTGAGAGACACTGCCACTCTGAGAGGCTCTTTTTATACCCAATCATGTTGCCAATTGACCTAATATGTTGCAAATTGGTCCTCCAGCTGTTCCTTATATGTACATTTAACTTTTCCGGCCTCTTATTGCTACCTGTCCCAACTTTTTTGGAATGTGTAGCTCTCATGAAATCCAAAACGAGCCAATATTTGGCATGACATTTCAAAATGTCTCACTTTCAACATTTGATATGTTATCTATATTCTATTGTGAATAAAATGTAAGTTTATGAGATTTGTAAATTATTGCATTCCTTTTTTATTCACAATTTGTACAGTGTCCCAACTTTTTTGGAATCGGGTTTGTAGATACTCCATAGACAGCTACGCAACTACCACTTTGATGCTTCAAAAAGTTCATAAAGAGATCATAAAACTAATCTATATGAATTGAGCGATTTAGTCCAAATTTTCTGAAGAGACTTGATCACTTTATATGATGAACAGATTGAATTTAGGCTTTTATTCACATATAAACATTGATCAGTGAACATAAACAGAAGCTCAACCGAACCTGCTTGAAACAAGAGAACAAACCTCTTGCGGAAGCTCAAACGTGTTGCATAACAATCTGTTCAGCATATACAGGTGCTGGTCATATAATTAGAATATCATCAAAAAGTTGATTTATTTCACTAATTCCATTCAAAAAGTGAAACTTGTATATTATATTCATTCATTACACACAGACTGATATATTTCAAATGTTTATTTCTTTTAATTTTGATGATTATAACTGACAACTAATGAAAATCCCAAATTCTGTATCTCAGAAAATTAGAATATTGTGAAAAGGTTCAATATTGAAGACCCCTGGTGCCACACTCTAATCAGCTAATTAACTCAAAACACCTGCAAAGGCCTTTAAATGGTCTCTCAGTCTAGTTCTGTAGGCTACACAATCATAGGGAAGACTGCTGACTTGACAGTTGTCCAAAAGACGACCATTGACACCTTGCACAAGGAGGGCAAGACACCAAAGGTCACTGCAAAAGAGGCTGGCTGTTCACAGAGCTCTGTGTCCAAGCACATTAATAGAGAAGCGAAGGGAAGGAAAAGATGTGGTAGAAAAAAGTGTACAAGCAATAGGGATAACCGCACCCTGGAGAGTGAAACAAAACCCATTCAAAAATGTGGGGGAGATTCACAAAGAGTGGACTGCAGCTGGAGTCAGTGCTTCAAGAACCACTACGCACAGACGTATGCAAGACATGGGTTTCAGCTGTCGCATTCCTTGTGTCAAGCCACTCTTGAACAACAGACAGCGTCAGAAGTGTCTCGCCTGGGCTAAAGACAAAAAGGACTGGACTGCTGCAGAGTGGTCCAAAGTTATGTTCTCTGATGAAAGTAAATTTAGCATTTCCTTTGGAAATCAGGGACCCAGAGTCTGGAGGAAGAGAGGAGAGGCACACAATCCTCATTATTTGAGGTCCTGTGTAAAGTTTCCACTTTCAGTGATGGTTTGGGGTGCCATGTCATCTGCTGGTGTTGGTCCACTGTGTTTTCTGAGGTCCAAGGTCAACGCAGCCGTATACCAGGAAATTTTAGTGCACTTCATGCTTCCTGCTGCTGACCAACTTTATGGAGATGCAGATTTCATTTTCCAACAGGACTTGGCACCTGCACACAGTGCCAAAACTACTAGTACCTGGTTTAAGGACCATGGTATCCCTGTTCTTAATTGGCCAGCAAACTCACCTGACCTTAACCTCATAGAAAACTATGGGGTATTGTGAAGAGGAAGATGCGATATGCCAGACCCAACAATGCAGAAGAGCTGAAGGCCACTATCAGAGCAACCTGGGCTCTCATAACACCTGAGCAGTGCCACAGACTGATCGACTCCATGCCACGCCGCATTGCTGCAGTAATTCAGGCAAAAGGAGCCCCAACTAAGTATTGAGTGCTGTACATGCTCATACTTTTCAGTTGGCCAAGATTTCTAAAAATCCTTTCTTTGTATTGGTCTTAAGTAATAATCTAATTTTCTGAGATACTGAATTTGGGATTTTCCTTAGTTGTCAGTTATAATCATCAAAATTAAAAGAAATAAACATTTGAAATATATCAGTCTGTGTGTAATGAATGAATATAATATACAAGTTTCACTTTTTGAATGGAATTAGTTAAATAAATCAACTTTGTGATGATATTCTAATTATATGACCAGCACCTGTAAAGCGATTGTCTCTTCAGAAAATTTGGACTGAAACGCTCAATCACATATGGATTAGTTTTACAATCTCTTCATGAACTTTTTGAAGCATTACATTGGTAGTTGCGTAGCTGTCAATGGAGGGACAGAAAGCTCTCAGATTTCATTAAAAATATCTTCATCTGTGTTCCGAAGATGAACGAAAGTTTTACGGGTTTGGAACAACATGAGGGTGAGTAATTAATGACAGAATTTTCATTTTTGGGTGAACTAACCCTTTAACATTAAACCTACATTTGCTACATTTAACTTTGCTACAAATACAATTTATTTCATTTATGCATTTGACAGATATTTTCATCCAAAGCAACTTGCATTGCATCCAAGGTACACATTTTATCAGTTCTTGCTTTCCTTGGGAATTGAACCCATTAACTTGGCATTTCTAGTGCCATGGTTTACTGTTTGAGCTACAGGAAGACTCTGCTTCCTTTATTAGTAACTCTAAGTATTAACTAATAATTAGTAATTCCTATAATTTAGATCTGTGTTCTATGTACACTGTGTTATGTTCTCATTTGTTAACATATTTAGTCTGCAGTCATTTTCATTGTTACATTATTGATATTATTTACTTCATGGTTAATTTTTAACTAAGTTTTATTATTTGTATAATTAAATGCATATCATTTGAGTTGATCTTTACTTTTTTGAAGAATACCACTACTTTTGTTGTTTATTCTGGCTTTGGTGGCCCAGTAATTGCCTCTATATTTGAATTTGTAATTATCATATAAGTTTAAATTTATTAACTGTGCCAAATGTCACTGATATCAAGTGTTAGTTCATTAAAAGTTATGTCTTATTTTTCTTTTTATGTTCATGCTATATCACTGGCTGATTTATAAAAAGAACTTGCAGCTTTTTGTAATGTCACAAAAATGTTAAAAAAAAATAATAAGCATAAATTACTAGGTATAGGCTATTGCTGTGATACTGATGTGCAGCACTTACCTGTGTCTTGTAACAGTGAAACAATGTACAGTAGACAGTCTGTTCATCAACTGCAGGCTCCATTGACTGTGTTGTCTTTAATATATTTATATATCTCAAAACCAAGGTGACTAATTATTTATTTATTATATTAATGGATGTCCCAGTATACAAGGTAGCACAAAAATAGAAGCGTAAAGCAAGAATTTAGCACTAGGCTATATACATTCCAGCCCCATCATACAGACAACAAGTTGTAGCTTATGGCCCTGCAAGTGATAGCACGCGCTGCCGCGTCACGTGACGAGGATCACAAGATTCTGCTCGTTAACAAGCTCTACAGCAACGCTGTCTCTATAGAAACGAAATGGATCGTAAAGTAGTGTTGAATGAGTAAAATACGACATCCAGTCCTCCTCACGTCTGGAGTGAGCGCTGTACTCGAGCTGTATGGAAGTTGACAGCCCTGTATCCTAAACATGAAACTTTTTAACTACTTACTGAAAGATGTCACGCACAAAATCGAATATTATTCAAGGTTTTCGCCCTCACCGATGTCAATCAAGCAATTCCTGGATTTTGGTGAGTAATGAAACACTGGTAGAAATGCATAGCATTGAAATAAAGAACCGCCAATAAATTGCAATTTTAATGTAGGATTGTCTCGTGCTGAACTTAAGTTCAGCGATTAATGGTGTCTCATTTTGAATATATTGTTTTTAATTTCACCACATATTCTGCATGAATTAACACGTTGACTTTATATACCGTAACGTTACATATATTAACCTTGAATGTTAAGGTCAAGTGAAAGCTAAAGCTCAGCATTGGCACAGCACTGCCATCAGCTGAATAAAAATAGACTCTCCATTACGTATCACTCATAATATCATGAACCTGGTCCAGTTTTGCAAAGGCTAATACGTGCTTTATGAATAGATTATACATTAGGTACACTGGAGCTCTTAATTTCAGTATAAATAAATGCAAACACAACTTGTATCTCAAGAGTCCAATGTGTGATTTTGTTATGCATGATGTCAAACATACACTAGTACCAATCAAAAGTTTGGAAAAACAAACAAACAAACAAACAAACAAACAACAACAAAAAACTTATATTACCTAGTAAATTAAAAACGTAATAAATACAAATCTAATATGTTTTAAATATTTTTGGCTGGAGTTTGCAGACAATTCACTACCTAATTCCCAATTTTCATATTTTATTTCACTGTTTGGGTGACCACATTATTATTTTAAAATGTGGGAAATAGTAATTATAAGGTTTTGGCTGGTATGGTATATATAGAGTTGCATGAAAAAAGTATGGGAACCACTTGCAGAATCTGTGAAAATATGAATAATTTGAACAAAATAAGAGAGATCATACAAAATGCATTTTTTATTTAGTACTTTCCTGAGTAAGATATTTTACATAAAAGATGTTTACATATAGTCCACAAGGCAGAAAAATAGCTGAATTTATTAAAATAACCCCGTTCAAAAGATTGTGAACCACTGATTCTTAATACTGTGTGTGGTTACCTGGATGATCCACGACTGTTTGTTTCTTCATGAGTCTCTTGTTTGTTCTGAGCAGTTAAACTGAGCTCTGTTCTTCAGAAAAATCCTCCAGGTCCTGCAGATTCTTCAGTTTTCCAGCATCTTTTGCATATTTTAACCCTTTCCAGCAGTGACTGTATGGTTTTGAGATTGATCTTTTCGCACTGAGGACAATTGATGGACTCAAACTGTCACGGCTACACAACCGGCACCTTCAGACACGGACACTTACGCCACGCCCACTCGTTCACAATCACCGGAATACTGAACACCTGTGCATCATCACCAGAGCCACATATAAGCACACCAGTCCCGTTCACGCATTGTCTGGTCTTGCACCGATCCCTACACGTCACTCGACCTCGTCTTACCTGAACTTTGTACCTACCTGTTGTCTTCATCTCCAGTCCTGAGTTCCCCGTCATCATCTGTGTCTTCATCGTCATCTGCCAAGGAAAGTCATCATTGTCATATCTATTGTCTGTTCTACGTGTCAAGATTCTCTACCTGTGTCATCACCTGTGTCTGAAACCTCTGTCAATAAACACTGTTGCACTTACCTCATCTGTGTCCTCGTCTGTGTCTGACAGAAGACCAGACCAGATGCAGAGCTCTTCAGGCACAGGCGGGGACCGCACCACGGATCCCTTCCTGGCACTGGTCAATGCTGTACGGTCCTCACTCCTTCAAAATACCACAACCACCGCACCGTCATCATCAACACCTACTCCACCGCTCACTTCTTCAGCTGCCCCTGCGAGTCCCATGGCCAAACCAGCGACATACAGCGGCGCGGCGGAGGATTGCAGCGGGTTCCTACTACAATGCTCCCTTTACATGGAAGCCAATAACCATCTATTCACCACCGAAAGAAGCCGGGTGGCATTCATCATCAATCTACTATCAGGTAAAGCCCTACAATGGGCCCAATCATTATGGGAAGCAAATTCTGCGATCCTTGGTTCCGTGTCCTCATTCTGTTCCCAGTTAAAGGAAGTCTTCGGCCAGCAGACAGCTGACTTATCCATTCACGATCAGTTATTCAACATTCGTCAAGAAGGGAACGAGACCGTAAGTTCATATGCTGTGCGCTTCCGCACCCTCGCCTATATCAGCGGCTGGAATGAAACCGCTCTCCTCACAGCTTTTCGCCATGGATTGCGCGAAGAAGTTCAACAACTGATCGTAGTATATGAAGATTCCCTGGGATTAGAGAGTTTGATCCAAAAAACTATCCGGGTCTCCCAACGTCTTGCTGCTTGCAGTCACACCGCTCCCGCTGTAAATCCTCCGCCTGTCTCACCATCTGCCGCGCCTCCAGCACCTGAACCCATGCAAGTTGACACTTACCATCTCACCACCACAGGAACGACAACGCCGCATCAACTTACGGTTGTGCCTGTATTGTGGGGGAGATGGACATCAACTACCCACCTGTCCAGTTCGGCCTCCTCGTCCAGCGGTGAGTACCATTCAATTACCACCTCAAACAGCACGTTTAACTAAGACCTGGGTGAACCTAAGACATTGTCAATCTTCTGTTTCAGTACAAGCCCTCATTGACTCCGGGTCGGCGGGGAACTTCATCAGCCAACAAACCCTCAATCAACTGAATGCCAAACGCCAACGTAGCCCCGTCGACCTGAAAATTACTACCATACAGGGAAAACCGCTGGGCCGAGGTCATGTCCGTTACTTCTCCCCCACACTCATCCTTCGCGTCGGTCACTTGCATGTGGAGGACATCACATTTATGGTGCTGGAGGAGTCAACCGCTGACATTATCCTGGGACGCCCATGGTTAAACCAACACCAACCGTACATCCATTGGTCAAATGGTGAAATCCTCAAGTGGGGTAAGAACTGCCATGAAAACTGCATTACCTTACCAGTAAGAGTTCTTCAATCATCTTCTTCATCCAGAAAACCACCACTGCCGATCCAATCTACCTCAGTCGAAAGTCCAGAAACCCAAGTCCAAGTAACCATTCCTCCAGCTTATCGGGCGTTCCAGGATGTCTTCAGTAAGCGGTTGGCAACCCAACTTCCACCTCATCGGCCATGGGACTGCGCCATCGACCTCCTGCCTGGGGCTACATTACCAAAGGGAAGAGTATACCCATTGTCCATCCCGGAGCAGAAGGCCATGGAGGAGTACGTCCAAGGAAGCTCTTCAGCAAGGAGTTCATACGACCATCGACTTCCCCTGCCGCGTCGAGTTTCTTCTTCGTGGCCAAGAAGGACGGAGGCTTGCGGCCGTGTATTGACTATCGCCATCTCAATTCACAGACCGTTAAGTTCAGCTATCCCCTTCCTCTGGTCCCTGCTGCCCTGGAACAATTACGTGGAGCCACCATTTTCTCAAAACTGGACTTGAGGAGTGCCTACAACCTGATTCGCATACGGAAGGGGGACGAGTGGAAGACAGCGTTCATCACCCCGTCCGGGCACTACGAATATCAGGTGATGCCGTATGGATTGTCCAATAGTCCGTCTGTGTTCCAGAATTATATGAATGAAGTTTTCCGAGATTACCTGAACAAGTTCGTCATTGTATATATCGATGACATTCTCATCTATTCTCATCGTTATGAAGACCATGTGAACCATGTCAAACTCGTCCTCCAGAAGCTCCGTGAACACCAACTCTACCTTAAACTGGAAAAATGCGAATTCCACACCTCCTCAGTCCAGTTCCTGGGTTATGTCATCGATTCCAATGGTGTGAAGATGGACCAGGGGAAGGTGGAAGCCATCACTCACTGGAAGCAACCCAACACCATCAAGGAGCTTCAGAGGTTCCTGGGCTTTGCTAATTTCTACCGCCGTTTCATTAACAACTACAGCATGCTCAGTTCACCACTCACCTCTCTTCTCCGTAACCGGCCCAAGTCTCTGTCCTGGAACCCCACGGCCACGAACGCCTTCCATCAGTTGAAACTCGCCTTCAAGTCCGCTCCGATCCTGGTCCATCCCGATCCAAACCGTCAGTTCATCGTCGAGGTAGATGCCTCTTCCACCGGGGTCGGAGCGGTACTGTCCCAGCGGCAGGGGGATCCTCCACGACTCCATCCATGCGCCTTCTATTCCAAGAAGCTATCCCCGGCGGAGCAGAATTACGACATTGGCAATCGTGAGCTCCTGGCGATCAAGCTCGCATTGGAGGAGTGGCGACATTGGCTGGAGGGAGCAAAGGAACCGTTTGAAGTCATCACTGACCACCGCAACCTTGAATATCTACGAGACGCAAAAAGACTCAACCATCGCCAAGCCCGATGGGCCTTATTCTTCACCAGATTCAACTTCAAAGTCACCTACCGTCCAGGAAATCAGAACAACCGTGCTGATGCTCTATCTCGTCTTCATCAAGCAGATCCCGATCCTGAAACTCCAGAACCTATCCTCCCTCCAGCCATGATCGTAAGCCCTATCCAATGGACCATCAACCAACAGATCCAACAAGAGAACCTTCTCCAACCTGCTCCGCCGGGAGGTCCAGAGGGTAGATTGTACGTTCCACCTCATCACCGGATCACCCTCTTGGACTTAGCTCACTCATCTCCGGGCTCTGGACACCCAGGCAGGAGAAGGACCCTCTCGCTCCTTCAACAACGTTATTGGTGGCCATCCATGCCTCAGGACATCTCCCAGTACATCAGGGGCTGCTCAGTCTGTGCCATCGCGGATACCCCTAGGAGATTGCCTGAAGGAAAGCTTGTGCCTCTGCCCATCCCAGAACGACCCTGGACCCACATTGGAATAGACTTTATGACAGATCTTCCTTCCTCTCAAGGACTCACCTGTATACTCGTTGTGGTGGATAGATTCTCGAAATCCTGTAAGCTCATTCCTCTCAAAGGACTACCAACGGCCTTCGAAACGGCAGAGGCACTCTTTCACAACGTCTTCCGCCACTTCGGTTTACCTGAAGACATCGTTTCTGACCGCGGACCACAGTTCATCTCCCGGGTCTGGACCGCATTCTTCCGCCTCCTAGGGGTATCCGTCAGCCTCTCGTCAGGATACCACCCTCAGACCAACGGCCAGACTGAGCGGAAAATCCAGGAAATCGGGAGGTTCCTGAGGGTCTACTGTCACCGTAACCAGGACTGTTGGAGCCAGTATCTGCCCTGGGCCGAATACGCCCAGAATTCCCTCCAGCAGTTCCACCACAGGGCTCACCCCGTTCCAGTGTGTGTTAGGATACCAACCTCCCTTGTTTCCATGGTCGGGTGAGCCCTCGGAGATCCCAGCGGTAGATCACTGGTTCCGACAGAGCGAGAGGGTCTGGGACTCAGCTCACGTGCACCTCCAGCAGGCAGTCCGGAGGCACAAGGAGCAAGCTGACGCCCGCCGACGACCCACTCCTCAATATCAACCAGGACAACAAGTTTGGCTCTCCACTCGGGACATCCGCCTCCGGCTGCCTTGCCGTAAGCTGAGTCCCCGGTACATCGGACCATTCACCATCGAGAGGCAGCTGAATGAAGTGACCTACCGTCTCCAACTCCCAGCACAGTACCGCATCTCACCATCCTTCCATGTTTCACTTCTCAAACCCTTCACTGACCCTTTGTCTCCTCCTTCCACAGAGCCTGGTGATGATGCCGTACCTCCTCCTCCTGCCATCGATGAAGACACCAACATCTACCGGGTGAGAGCTATCCTTGACTCGCGGCGACGTGGGTCCCAACTGGAGTACCTAGTGGACTGGGAGAACTACGGCCCAGAGGAGCGATGCTGGGTCAACCGCCAGGATATCCTTGACCCCAGTCTACTCACCGATTTCCACCAGGAACATCCCGACTGTCCCGCTCCTCGAAGCCGTGGTAGACCCCGTCGCCGCCGTCGTTCCCAGCCGTCAGGAGCCGCCCGTGGAGGAGGGGGTACTGTCACGGCTACACAACCGGCACCTTCAGACACGGACACTTACGCCACGCCCACTCGTTCACAATCACCGGAATACTGAACACCTGTGCATCATCACCAGAGCCACATATAAGCACACCAGTCCCGTTCACGCATTGTCTGGTCTTGCACCGATCCCTACACGTCACTTGACCTCGTCTTACCTGAACTTTGTACCTACCTGTTGTCTTCATCTCCAGTCCTGAGTTCCCCGTCATCATCTGTGTCTTCATCGTCATCTGCCAAGGAAAGTCATCATTGTCATATTATTGTCTGTTCTACGTGTCAAGATTCTCTACCTGTGTCATCACCTGTGTCTGAAACCTCTGTCAATAAACACTGTTGCACTTACCTCATCTGTGTCCTCGTCTGTGTCTGACACAAACACAACTATTAAAAAAAAAGGTTCAAACATTCACTGATGCTTCAGAAGGAAACACGATGCATTAAGAGACGGGGGGGGGTGAAAACTTTTTTTTAAAGTTTAAAATCTCAAAATCATACAGTCACTGCTGGAAAGGGTTCAAATATGCAAAAAATCCTTGAAAACTGAAGAATCTGCAGAACTTGAAGGATTTTTCTGAAGAACATTGGGCAGTTTAACTGCTCAGGATAAACAAGGGTCTCATGAACAATCATCACAAAAAACAACAACAACAAAAAAGATAATCCAGGTAATGACACACAGTATTAAAAAACCAATGGTTATCAAACTTTTGATATCTTTATGTAAAATATCTTACTCAGGACAGTACTAAATAAAAAAATAACATGCATTTTGAATGATCTCTTATTTTGTTAAAATTCTTCACATTTTCACAGATTCTGCAAATGGTTCCCATACTTTTTCATGCAACTGAATGTTAATATATTTGAGGTGTCACATTCCTTTTCAGTGCCCTTGATTGGTTGGTTGATTGATTAATTGATTGATTGATTATTGTAATTCACGGTCATTGTCTTCTTTCTTATTATTTTTATAAAGACCTTCTTTTTTAAATCTTTGGCATTAAACAATGGTTGTAATGTGTTGTAGAAGTGCTCACTCATGCATACAGAGACTCAACAGGCGCATCGTTGTAAAACAAAGACTAACTTGTTCTTGCTTCTTGTTTAACCAGGCAGGGAAAATGCATGTGAAAAAACCTCCTACATGTTTCTGCGGAAAGAACTGGCAGTAAGGTTGGCCAATACGATGAGAGAAGTCAACCTGTTGCCCGCCAATCTTCAGTGCCAGCCGTCCGTCAAACTGGTGGAGTCCTGGTGAGGAAAGCAGGGCTCAGTGAGGGTCAGGTGTGATAATGAGTGTGAGCTCTGGGTAAACAGTGACTGGGTTTGGTGTAAAGTTTTCAGAGTGAGTGTTCTAAATACATATATGACAATAAATGCGTACAAAAAAGCATCCTGTATGTCAGGGACGGGCAACTTCAGTCTAGGAGGGCCAGTGTCCTGCGGAGTTTAGCTCCATAAGTCCTGGAATACTACACTGCGTACTATATTGCATACTGTTTTTTGAAAATTGTTATAGTAGGCATTATTCCACGATTGATTGATTGATTGATTGATTGATTGATTGATTGATAGTAGTATATGCGACATTGTTGTCAAGTGCATGCCATCCAGTGATCATTTTAAAAATGTTTTAATTCCATTTTTGTATAAAAATATGTATTAAATATAACGTATTAAAATAAGATGTTAAAAATGTGTCTCAGACCGGAAAAGAGAAATGATGGCACACTGTATGATGTTTCAAAGTTGTGAATAAAGCAAAGATTATTGAAATTCATTTACAAGAAAATACTATTACAGTCTTTCTACTTCAATTCAAAATTCCACTTTTAATTCAGTGTGTCATTTCTTTGTAATTATTTGTTCAATTTACTAGAAATATATTAGTGAAAATAGTTTAAAAGTAAATCCCACGCCAATTTGTTTTCAGTGTAGTAGTGCAGTGTGCTCTGTCATATTTTGCTTTATTTTTGCTAATGTAGTCAGTCATATAGATAATCGGTCTCAAGAGTATACATACCGTAAACTGATAAAATAGCACGATTAGTGTGCTGCACTCAAAAAAATAACGTTTTTTTATTGGCATTGATGGTTCTGTAAAGAACTTTTAACATCCATTGATTCTTTCTAGTTTCTTTATAGCTGAAAAAGGTTCTTCACACCAAGACAAAAATTGTTCTTTTAAGAACTGTTCACTGAGCAGTGTTTAGGTTTATTGAGCCACATACGCCACCTAGTGGTTATGAGAGGAATGACAGAGTAGCCTTAACCATAAAGTAGGGAAGAGGCAGTGTTATATAATACATGTTTTTTGTGGTATCAGGTACAGCCAGAGCTTTGAAGAGCTGTTAGACTATGAGAAAAGAAGTCCAGAGGATCCCCACACCCTTAATGAGTGAGTCGTCAACCTTTGCAAATGTGCTGTCCTGTTTTTTTTGTTTGTTTGTTTTTTAGCAAACACAATTTTGTCAGGGAAAGTGTAAAATATTTTTTTCTTGCCTAAAGGTATGTGTATTAAATGTGTATTTGTACTAAAAATGCAGGTTTAGCTCTA
The DNA here is from genome assembly GCF_018812025.1 of Megalobrama amblycephala. NCBI lineage: Eukaryota > Metazoa > Chordata > Actinopteri > Cypriniformes > Xenocyprididae > Megalobrama > Megalobrama amblycephala. The sequence continues at coordinate 18,964,050 of NC_063061.1, read as the reverse complement.
TTTGTTTTACACAAATACTGTAGTATAATTTAGCATAATAAATCAAACATTTTTATGGATGTTTTCACACTTGGCAGGTTTGGTTCGATTAAAACGAACTGTGGTGCGATTGCTCTGTTAGTGCAGTTCATATGAATAAGTGTAAACGTAGACATCCAAACAAACAGACTGAAAACATCCACTTCCAAATGAACTCTGGTGCAGTTCGACTGAAATATGAATGCAACACGGATCCCAAGACATCTAAATGAACTAAAACCAGGATGTAATGTCCAGTGTTG